>NC_090448.1:42108781-42417488 GCF_031143425.1 Pleurodeles waltl
AGTCTATTTGTATCACAGATGCATTGTTCAAGGGGGCATAGGAAGGGGAGCAATGGCAGTTCAAGGTGGACAGGGTGACAGAGTGGGACACAAGGGTGACAATCAGGAGAGTCTTAGTTCCTGGCAGGGTCTTGGCAATGTTCTCTGGCTTCTGCCTGGATCGCAGGGACCGTTTGCGGGATGGTTCTCCTTCTGCAAGGAGAGGGGTGCTGGTGGCCTGCTGTTCCTGTGGCGGGCCTCCTGTCCACCAGCGGCAGCGGAGGTGGAGGGCTATTCATCGGTATTGTCCCTCCTGCAGCCGCTGGGTCTCCTGCAACTTGTCCAGTATCTGGCCAATCATCTCCTGGGAATGGTGGTATCCTCCCAGGATGGTGGTGAGTGCCTCGTGGACAGTCGGTTCCATGAGCCTGTCCTCCCCCTGTCGCACAGCAGACCTCCCAGCTTCCCTGTTGTCCTGTGCCTCTGTCCCCTGAACCGTGTGCCCACTGCCACTGGCCCCAGGTCCCTGCTTGTCCTGTGTTTGTGGGGTTGCCTGGGGTCCCTGTAGTGGTGGACACACTGCTGATTGACGTGTCCCAGGGACAGAGGTATGGGCCCGCTGAGTGGGTGCTGTGCTTGTGTTTCCTTAGGGGGGAAGCTCTGTGGTGGTATGGGACTGTGCCTGGGTAACCGACTGTCCGGAGATCCCTGATGAGCCAGGTTGGTCATCCTGATCCAGGCGAGCAGAGCTGCTGTCATCACTGTGGGCCTCTTCTGGGGGGGGGGGCTGGATGTTGCTGGCACTTCCTCTCAGGTGACGTTGGGTGGGGGACCTGAGGGGATGTAAATGCTGTGTTATAGTTTCTGCGTGTGACATCTTGTGCATGGGTGTGTTGCCCTGTATGGCTGTAATTGCCCTGTCAGCTTTGCCTTGTGTGAGTAGTGATTTTGTGGGCTAGGTGATTCTCTCTAATGTGCATGCTTTAGTGATGGGAGTCCATGCAGGTCTGTGATGGGGGTCCATGCATTGGTGTTGCATACAGGGCTTGGTATTGGGATGGGTGGGTTGTGATGGTGGGGTATATGTGAGGTGGTGGAGTGATGGGGGTGAGTGTAGGGTGGGAGTTTGTGATGGCATGCAGGTAGGGGGAGTGAAAGTAGTAAAGAGTTGACTTGCCAGAGTCCAGTCCACCTGCTACTCCTGCCAGGCCCTCAGGATGCAATTTTGCCAAGACTTGCTCCTCCCACGTTGTTAGTTGTGGGGGAGTAGGTGGGGGTCCACCACCAGTCCTCTGTACAGCTATCTGGTGACTTGCAACCATGGAACGTTCCTTCCCCCATAGGTCGTTCCACCTCTTCCTGATGTCATCCCTTGTTCTGTGGTGCTGTCCCACGGCGGTGACCCTGTCCACAATTCTCCGCCATAGCTCCATCTTCCTGACAATGGATGTCTGCTGCACCTGTGATCCAAATAGCTGTGGCTCTTCCCGGATGATTTCCTCCACCATGACCCTTAGCTCCTCCTCTGAGAACCTGGGGTGTCTTTGTGGTGCCATGGGTGTAGTGTGTGTGAGGGTGTGTGGGGTGATGTGTTGGGGTGTGTGCTGTGAGGTGCGTGGATGGTGTATGGGTGATGGTGTTCTGTGGCTCTGGTTCTGTGGGTGCTCTTGGTGTGTCTCTCTCTCAGTTGTCAATTTTTTGAGTCGTAAAGGGTTGTGGGTAATGTGTCTGTTTTATAGTGGTATGGGTGTGTGTTATTCAAATTGTCCAATGTGGTGTTGTTTTGTATGTGTGTGTATTTTGAGCTCAGCGGTATGTACCGCCAATGGTTTACTGCGGTTGAATGTCCGCCACGGTGATTCGTGGGTCATAATGATGTGGGCGTAGTTCTGTTGGCGTAACGGTGTGGGTTTTGGTACCGCCAGTTTATCACTGACCTTTGGTCTGGCGGACTTGTGTGTGTGTCTGTATAATGACGGATTGCTATGCGTGGGTCATAATATGGGTAGCTGTAACCCGCTGTGACTGTGGTATGTTGGCGGCAGTCGTCATGGCGGTAAGCAGTATCTACCACCAATGTCATATTGAGGGCCTTAGTCTGTGGTTGAGGTACATCGGGCCTTGATTGTGTAGTGCTTTGAAGGCCAGAGTTAGTATCTTGAATTGGCACCTCATTTGGACCAGGAACCAATGAAGGGCTCTGAGGTGGTGGGTGGTGATGGCACGTCTGGGGAGATCCAGGGGGAGTCTGGCCACTGCGTTCTGTATGGACTGCTGTGTCATGAGTAGCTAGGAAGGGAGACTGGTGTAGAGGGCATTGCCATAGTCGAGGCGGCTGGTGATGAGTGTGTGCGTAACAGTTTTTTTTCCGCTGGTGGGGATCCACTTGAAAGTTCTGCAGAGCATCCAGAGTATTCAGAAGCAGGAGGAGGTCACTAATTTGATGTTTCAGTGAAAGTTGGCTGTCTATGATGATGCAGAGGTTGCAAACGTGATCCGAAGGGGGTCATGGTTGCGCTGGCCAACAGCTGTGGTCCCATATGTTGGGGTTTCTTCTGAAGATCAGGACTTCCGTCTTGTCGGTGTTGAGCTTGAGGCAGCTATCCTTCATCCATGCGGCTACTTCATTCATGGTGTTGTGAAAGTTGGTTTTGGCATTGTCTGGGTCCTTGGTGAGGGAGAGGATCAGTTGGGTGTTGTCAGCATAGGAGAGTATAGTGATGTTTTGGGACCTAATGATGTTGGCGAGAGGGGTCAAATAGATGTTGAAGAGGGTAGGGCAGAGGGAGGATCCTTGGCGTACGCCACAAGTGATGGTTTTGGGTGCAGAGGTGAAGGGTGGGAGGCGGATGCTTTGCCTGCGTCCTGTGAGGAAGGAGGCGATCCACTTGAGGGGGGTTATGCTGAATGCCGATGTGGTGAAGTCTCATGAGAAGCATGTGGTGGGAGACCGTGTCAAAAGCCGCAGAGAGGTCTAGTAGGATAAGTGCTGCTGTTTCTCCCTGGTCGAGAAGGGTTCTGATGTCATCCATGGCTGCGACCAGCGCGGTCTCCGTGGTTAGTTCAAAACACCAATTGTGAGTAGTCCAGTAGTTAGTTTTGTTCTAGGTGTTCCATGAGCTGTTGGTAGATGACTTTTTCTATGACCTTGGTGGGGTATGGTAGCAGGGAGATGGGTATGTAGTTTTTGAGGTCGTTGGGGTCTGCCGAGGGCTTCTTGAGGAGCTCGGTGATCTCTGCATGTTTCCAGATGTCTGGGAAGGAGGCCATGGAGATGGAGGTGTTCAGAATGTTGGTTAGAACTGGGCTGATTGTGCTGGCTCTGGTGTTGGAGGGACGGTGAGGGCAGAGGATGTTGGGTGCCCCTGAGTGAGTGGAGGCCATGATGTTGCCAGTGGTCTATGTGGTGACTGGGGTCCAAGAGGTCAGTGTGTGGATTGAGGCTGCTGCTTGCAGCATGCGATCCAGGTTGGTGGTGTTGGGTTGGGGGTCAAAGTTGTTGTAGATGGTGACAATTTTGCTATGAAAGTAGTTGGATAGGGAGTCGCAGAGTTCCTGGGAGTGGTTGGTTGCAGTGTTGATGCGGGTGGCGATTGCTTTCTTGGTTTCCTTGATGTGGCAGTTGGTACCAGCTGGCTCGCTTGGGGGCATTGTTGGATTGGCCAATTTTAGAGGAGCGATTTTGTTGGTGCAGTTGGTGGTCCAGTTGAAGAAGTTCTTTACTACCTGGCTGAGGTTAGTCATGGATGAGGGCTGTGCAGCGCATAGGGTCTGTGTCCAAAGGTCTTCAGTTAACTTGCCTCAACTGCGGTGGGGGGGTGCTGAGGTATTTGGTGGTGGGGTGACGAGCGTCGTGAATGAGAAAGTGGATGATGTGGTGATCCAACTATATGATGTCCGAAACGTAGGTGAATGAGATCCGATTGCTGGATGTGAAGGTTGCATCAAGAGTGTGTCCTGCTTTGTGGGTGGGTTGTTGACCCATTGGGCGAGACTGATGTTGAGGTCCTCCAGGAGGGTGGTGGAGTTGGTGTCGTTGGTATAGTCAAGGTGGAAGTTGAGGTCACCAAGTAGGAGGTAATGCTGGGACTCGATGGCGAGAGGAGCGATGAGGTTGGTGATGGTGTTGCAGAACGCTGGTCGAGGGCCCGGGGCTCTCCTGTCTCAGAGCTACTTGTACTTCCGTCCACTAATGCCTCTAAATCCTAGATGTTTTTTTCTCTTCTCATGTCTGCCTTCTGTTTTCCATCCTTCCCTTTATCTCATATCCATCTCTGCCAATAATTTTTTCTTCATCTGCCCATATGGTCCAGGTTCTTTATGATCTTTCCCTTTCATACTTTACTTCCTCTCGTACTTGCACTTGTAACCATCGTTACTATCTCCACCTCATTCGTCATTGCTTGTACCCATATTTTGTTAAACGTCTCAATCATGCTTTTAAATTCTCAGTAATTGGTTACTGTAACTCCCTTTTTCTAGAAGGCTTAGCCTATTCCATTTTACCCTGCAAGTTCACAGAACTCTACTGCATGCTTTATCTATAAAGGCTCTCACTTTGCATGTACTTCCGACCTTCTCTCACAACTATATTTGTCTTTTTATATGTCTACTGATCGGCTCCAAATGTATTTTCTGGCTCCCTTTTATCTCTGCCTTCCTCTCTGCATTACTCTGTCAGTGGAGAGGAGCTGAACTACCTGGTCACTAGCAGAATCATACCGACTACCAAAAGACACCAGAAATGCTTCTATTACTTAACAGAATTTCCACAACTACAATCAGGGGCATAGCTTCAGTGGGGGTGTTTGGGGTGTTACACCCCCTAATAAATGTATTTTCTGATAAATGGTTGCATGTGCTTTCACATG
Organism: Pleurodeles waltl; assembly: GCF_031143425.1. Classification (NCBI taxonomy): domain Eukaryota; kingdom Metazoa; phylum Chordata; class Amphibia; order Caudata; family Salamandridae; genus Pleurodeles; species Pleurodeles waltl. Next base: position 42,113,632 of record NC_090448.1, read on the forward strand.
GTTATGGTGAGGTGTCTGTCGGATTTCACAAGGAACTTGTACATACACACAGGCAAAAATGCACACACAATCTCTCCCTCTCTCTCTATTTTGAAAGTTCTAAGAAATGTTAATTATTTTACAAAATATTATGTTTTGTCTAATTTAGTACTCCTACCTATCCACATTCTCCTCCCTTTTCACTGCCCCTTAACCCTCTCTCATGCACCCTGCGTTTTGCATATTGTATTATAACCTCATATGACAGCATTTGAAAATCTAGAGCTCACCTCACCCCCCCGCCCCCCCCCCCCCCTGCCCCACCGTTACTGACCAAGCTATGCCCCTGACTACAATTCTCCTTGCATCAAACACAAAGATGCAAATTTATTAAAAGTGGCGCTGCACGATTTTGGCCTTGTTGGGCAACATTAGCCTAAAAAAAAGAAAATGATGCTAATCTGCCACAAGGAGGCGCAGGGGCTCTGAAATCAGCCCCAAAGTAGCAAAGAGCACAGGAATTCCCTGTTCAGAGACAGGAAGCACATGGTGACTGCCTTCCACAGGAGACTGACTAAACAGGAGGATGCTGGGTATAGGTGGTGCTTTATATACACATTTGGAGGGGAGAAATGTATATCTTGTAGATAGGCAGGGGATGTGTGTGAGCAGACTTAATGATTTAAGGACTGGAACAAGCTGAGGGTGTAAAGGGGATTTAGGCACCTGAAGGTGTTCAGGTGGCTACCTAAGATGGATATGCCAATACACAGATTCCAGTAAAAGTCATTACGGTTCGCATTGATGAGTATCAGGCATGTAGATACACCAGTTCTCTCTGACCATTCAAGGTCTGTAGCCCTTAAACTACAGAGCATTATAAAAATATGGAGGTTTTTGATTGATGGGCTAACATTAATCTCACTTCATGGTGTTAGATCAACGCTAATAAAATAATATACTGCCCAGGTTCTTATACCATATCAGTTGCACATCACACATAATTAAGAAAAAAATTACAACTAGTATATGGGTTGGGAAGAGACTTCTTGTGGGGGCAGGAAAGAATGTATGTTTTCATAGTCAATTCTAATAAGTGACCAAAAAAGGGGCGATTTTGAATTCACGGAATTCTATTAACTATTAGCTTTCTTTCACATTAGTCCCATTGCCTGAATGTCTCTCCTACAAGAAAGACAATTCTTGTAGCTGGACGGACGTGAAATCCAGGACCTTCAAACCTTTCAGTACTAATGCAGTTTTGAATTTAGGCAGGGTGAACACCAAAGCAGAATATAACACATATACTGTTGTAACCAGGGACGGCTTCTCCGCTATGGTAGAGGAACATCGCCCCCGCGCTAGCAGCAGTTGCAAAACTTTTACAACAAAACCATAATAAACTATGCTTATTATGGTGTTGTTGGAAAAAGGGCGGGCCAGGGGCATGACAGGGACCTAGGGGGAGTGCACACCACTCCCCTCGGTGCACATGTATGTTTGGCAGGGTGTCTCAGGCCAGCCAAACACACATCCCCACTAGGCTCTTTCCAACCCGGCACTGAGTTGCCGGGCTAGAAACAGCAGGCAGAGACTTCCACTCTGCCTCGGAGTGCCCAGCCAGGGTGCTCCAGCCAATCCTAATGCTGCTTTCATGCTGCCACCAGCATGAAAGCAGTGTTAGGATTGGCCGCAGGGCAGGCTGGGAGCCTGTTCCTGCAAGTACTGGCAGCCAGAGGAGCGGATCGGAATGGTGTGGCGAAAAAGGTACTTTCTGAAGAAAAAATGTTTTTCTCGTTTCCCCACCCCTCCCCCTGCCACACCACACCCATTTTCCCTCCTGTGTGCAACTGGTTGTAACTATTAAATTGAAGCAGTATAAAATCAGGAAAGGAATTGAGTCTACAGTCTGGATACATTCAGCCTTTGAAAATAAATGCCACGTTGTCCTCATGGATTTGTGCTGGAATAATCAAGTTAGATCAATCCCAGACTAATGGATCTCTGTTGAATGTTGACTATTTAGAATTCAAATACAAGCTGCGATTTATGAAGAACTAAGACATGTTTTAAAATGAATAATTGAAACTATTACTGACAAGTATTTGGTGCTCTATCCTTACTTTTTGAGGTACTAGACAAAGGAGAAATTGTCACCTCCCAGGATCTTGGGTGTCTAAGAAACAATCTCTTAGAGATTGATTACCCTGAGATCTGTTGATTACACGGATGTGCTCAAGAACTCTTAGAAACAACTCGCGTGGAAAGCATTCACAAGTGTAAAGAGGAACACTTTCATAATATGGAATACCAGCAAGCTCCTTAAGTGGATGAATGAATTGCTGAGATGTTTGCTCAAGCACCACGTGAGAAGAGTTCACATAAACGGCAAAACCAGCTATATTTGTGATAATATATGGAAACTGCTTCTTGATCGGTGAATTGCTCATTTTACAAACATTATGAATCCACTGCTGCAGTTGGCTTTTGCCGCCTAGCCACCTTTTTTTGTTGGTTCTGTTTCCCTTCCCATTTTCCTTGTGTTTTCACCGCATTTGTCTTTTTCGATATCAGTTGTTCTACATATTAGAATATGTATGATCTAGGGTATGTTGTAACCTATAGTTTCCGCTATCACTTTCGCATGGCAGCAGTTTTGCTATGTTCTGAAACACTGCAATGTTCACCCTTTATCCTTTTAATTATACTTGACATTTATTATTTGTACATTTATTTGTAAATTGCATTTTTTAAGCTAAATATAAACCGTTTTAAACGAGTATATAAATCAGAACAAGCTGAAGATGTAAAGGGGATTTAGGTGCCCTTAAAACTGGAGTCGTTGAAATGTGCTAGGAACTGTTGCTGGCTGTCCGAGAGTGATTACCCCATCAGCACTCACCAGGCGTCCTGATAGCCTTCGTTATGAGTGGCGACCTTAACTCTGAAGGGGCCAGTAGCAGCAGCAGCTACTGACTCTAATACAGTTAAGAGATCTGTGGGAACACAATGGACCAGTTTCTTTTCAGCCTTAATGTCCAGGTGTAAGACAGTCAATGCAAAAAATGACCAGGGGAGCATTGGAATTACTGACTCCCCTAGTTATTCCTCATTTCTTAGTTCTCCCTGCTCCCCGCCACCAGCCCCCACGCCCCGCAGCTCGTAATAGACTGGATTTTCTCCGCCCCTGATATTAACCTAGCCACTGGTAATGGGCAGTGTCGTTTAGGTAAATCATGATCTGCGAATCATAATGGTTATTTGATGGACTGTGGTCACAGCTGCACAAGCTCATAACCTCCACATAGGGGCGCTGTTGGTTAATGCAATGACTCTTTGATATATTTAAAATCTCTCCCTGTGTCAAGGGAGGCGATATTCGTCTGTAAGCCTCTTTGTAGGTCACTTAAAGTGAACGTACTTGCTTTGATATCGTATTCCCCCCAACCTTCAGATTCATTTTCTGCTCAACAAAATTCCCTCTTCAGAAGGCGAAGAGCATGCTCACAAAAACGAAGAGCTGGAGGAGTGATGTTTGAAAAAACCGTCCCTGTTCTCTTTGTGAATTTCAAACCTTTAATTTTAAAGACAGTGGTTCTTCTTAAATACTTTATCAAGGAACAATATGCCGACCACTTATTTGGAGGTTTCGTTTTTTTGCAATACAGCTCAAAATTACCAATTGCTAATAATAATATACATTAAACAGGCTGTCGGTGGCTCTTTCAACATTCAATTTCTTCCACCAGCCTCTTTCAGCTATTGGCTGGAAAATGTGTCAATCATGTCTTGGCTCAGCCCACTGGCGTGGTCATGGCACACCTAATACTACTGGATGTTTAGATGTATCCTTCCACCTTCATTCCAGTGCTTGCATTGAACTTCATGAGTGACTATTTTACGTCAATAGCTCTCTGTCCTCTCCTGCTGGCTCCTTCTTGAGAGGCTCCCTCTAATGTGCCAACACTGCAGGCGTTAGTATATTAAGCCCAGACCGAATGGCTTTGCCAGTGCTTGCTATTAATTAAGCACCATTAGGGTTGCCACCTGATCGGTTTTCCATGGGCACCACCATATTTGATGTCCCGGCCAGTACAAAAATAAGAAAAATCACTTAAGCCAGTATTTTTTGCCCTAGTACATACTTCAAACAGCAAATAGAAATAGAAATCACTTTTAAGTGTGTTCTAGAGCTGCGTTAACGATCCCTCAATAATAATCAAACAAAAGCAGGAAAGTCAAGTTACAGGTGAATTAATACGAATTGCCTTACAGTCCTATTTATGATCACATCCGGGCCTTTGCAGGCTCTTCAAACAACAACAAATGGCCGGTATTTTTCTCTTGGAAAAGTGGCAACCCTTTTAAGTGCAATCGTGATAAATGGTGGTCTTCATATCGAATATTTCCTTTGACTATATTGTGGAAGGATTTTCAGTGTACCAGGAAAACTAGGGTGCAAAGCTCAATGCACAATGCAAAAAGGCTTTTTTTGTTTTTTTGCATTATGATAGCACCACCAAGGGAACATCACAGAGCTATAGTCAGCGTACTGAGGTGTTTCACCACTTTTGGTCAACATGTTTCTGCCCTACCCACCCTAGAATGAGGTATGTTGGGATTCATCAGGACCCAAAAAAGGGTCACTTCTGCACAAAAAACAGAAAATGATAGAATAGAATATTTACTAAACCATACAGTGGTCTGGTGATATGTTCACAGAAAGATCCACTGTGGAATGACCGGCAGGAAAAACAAACAGCTAGGTTATTGTAAATACATGGCACGGGTAATAGTCAGTGCTACCCATCACCAAAATTGCAGATGATACCCATATGTTAGTAATAGTGTACAATCTTGCTAGGTTCTGCATCTTAGGTGTGTATGTCACAGATGTGCAACCACATGTCAAATGTACATGCACAAAAAAAACAGACTGGGCTCACCCGCATGTGTCGGGTCTTCTGCCTCTACCCAGTTACCCTGGCATATAGCTCAGCATGCTCTCTATCCTAAATGAAAAGTATATGGGAGCGACCACAAATAAACATCAGGCTCAATGGAGGCACCCTTGCACCAGATATTTCTCTTTGTTAAGCCTCCCCTGGTTAGATGAAGCATTCTGACACATTCCCAAGTCTACCGCTCATGGTAAATGTGGGAATACACCAAAATTCATAGATGGATGTGTGGGAACACCAACGCTCCACCCAGTGCTTAATTTGTAAAAGAATAAGTACTAAAGCCTTCTCCAGGAGGCCACTGCAGCTTGTACCACATAGTGTCATTGTCAGCGCTGCCAATGGATGTACCTACACATCTCCAAACCATCACACTGCTACAAGTGTGACAGTTCATACTGTTTGAGGCCCCCAAATCTATAAGAATGATGTGGGCAGCAGGTATTATTTGTATATTGAATTAGTAAACAACTGTTGTTCTGCTCATCTTTAAGTTACAAAAAACAACCCCATCATGTGGCAGCTGTCAAGTGCCGGAAATTAAGTGCTGGTGCTGAGCACCATAAACCACCGGCTCAAATTAAGCATTGGCTCCAACCGTGGAACATCTCCATGGGGCATAGTAATGCAAGGCAGCAACTTGTGCTGCCTTGCATTATTGCAGATTGACCAAGCCACGCAAGGCCAACACGCAAGGTGGCCTTGTGTGGCTTGATAAATCTTATATAGGTTGTGAGTTACCTTGGCCTTATCTTGCATGGCCTAAGGGCAACTCAAAACGTTGATAGATATGGCCCTGTATGTATATAAACAACTCCTGTTACCTCATTGCATGCTTGCACCATTCATGTATGGTATACACAGTAAAAAGATGCCTTCATGTCCAACGGTTGGGAAAGGAGCATTGCTGTCCTTGAACAATTGGTTCAGTCTAAAAAATTGGACACTGCGATTGCCAGAATGCTTGCAAAGACTAGCTAATGTGAAAGAAATAAGGGGGCTTACTATGCCGAAGTGTGCATTCATGTCATCTGAGATATTCATATTTATTTGCTTTCCAAACTGGAGCAAACCATTTAAGTTTATTCTGAAATTTCAATTTATGTAGTGGGTGCAAAACCATTCATAACTGCGCCAGGGTCATTAATGGGGGAAAATGTATAGATTTGTTGAAGTGGAGAGGCAGTCACCAGATCATGTAGGAGCTGTTCCCCATTTCTTGTTGCTTCCTTTACAATGTGTGCTTACCTCCACTGTGTCATTGCTCAAAGAGAGGTCGAACAACCTTCAGAACTACCTTCTAGGACAAACATCAATTCTTTAGATGTGCATGGTGTTTAAAATTCTGCCTGAACTCCAGACATAGGAGTACTTAGCGTAAACGCTCAGCAACTGAATTCATCAGGGCACTGAACCTTAGATTAAAATCATCTACAGTAAAACATTTCTAAAGGTTAGTGGTAAATAGCAGTATGACAGCTAACAAAAGTTAATGTAATTTTTTTTTACCTCAGGAGAACCATACCTCAATGATTATATCAGTCAGAGTCACAGCTATTTTCACTCATCTGGGTTCAGAGGAGATACATAGTATTAGGACTGATAGGTGTTACGTCAGCCAGATTCATAAATGACAGCCACACATTGCCCCTCCCCCCTTGCCCCTTAGGCTGTTAGCTTTAAGCGAGGAGTCAGAGAGAAGTGGGGATTACTAGTCCATAGTCTTCCTCTCTGGGCCGGCTTTAGCTAGCACAGGGCGCAACAGTCTTTTTTTGGCACCCCCCACCCCATGACCAGCTCCTCGGAATCCCTTACTACCACTCTGTAAATGAGCCCCTCATCTCTCCATAGTGCCCATTTCACATACATTCCTTTGTTTTAAAGCACTAGTAAAGGCTGGCTTTACTAATCCATTCAGTTACCCACATAAAATATAGTTATGCTCTTAGCAGCAGGCACTTTAACACCCTAAGCAACTTTATGATGAGTCAAAACTGCCGCTAGCCAAAACTCTCATCTTGCTTCCTAGCAGGAACATTAGTCATTTATCACAATAGGTATCTTGACATTTTAATTGCTTCCTAAAGGCTGGACGCACAAGAAACATTTCAGCAGGTGCTCGCAGATTTTGTAAGTTATTGCTAAACACAGTGCCCCCATATCCAGGTCAGGATCCACTGCTTGCACCGCCCTAAAACCGGCCCTGCTTCCTCTAGCCTATCCTCAGAGTTTGCTGCTGTATGTAGAGTATGATGGGAACTGAACTATGACCCAGTTGCAGTCGACGGCTAGGATTCACAAGAACCCCTAGGAGCATGAGATGCAGGACTAGCTGTGGTTGAGTGACACCTGCCTGACTACTTCACCAGCCTCAGAGAGTGCCCCGAAGAAGGACAAAGACAGACATAACTAGTTCCTTTTGCTCTGAAAAGCAGGAGACCTGAGAAGGGCGCTCTGTCTTTGGAGCAAGACCCGAGTTCCATTTTTGGTGAGATCTCGGTCCGTCTTATGTAACTGTTAGTTCTGAAACAAAGAGTTGTGTGGACACAGACTATGGGCATCATTATGGGTATGGCGGGCTGCGAAGGCCACCCGCCAAACTTGTTAGGTCGGAAGACCGCCATGCCGGTCTTCCGCCTGCTGGCCCTATTATGAGTTGCCCGCTGGCCCAGTGGGAAACTACCCACAACATTGACGCCGGCTCATAATCGAGCCGGCGGCAATATTGCGGTGCATCGGGTGCGACGGCACCCGTCGTTCTTTTCACTGCCTGTAATTCAGGCAGGCAAGGGTGCCTGTGCTACAGGCAGGATTGCTTTTGTGATGGAAGAAAGACCTTCCTGCACGAAAACAATCCTCAGAGGCATTTTCCTCTTTCTGCATGTGCTGCACATGGAAAGAGGATATAGCAAGGGTATTTCTCCTCCTTATGCATCACTTGAGATTGTGTAGCACTGACAGGTTTACAAGACTTTGTAAATATGGAAATGCATAAAATCCATGGGTGGATGCATGGGACCACCCATGCTCCACCCATGGAACACCTCCCAAGTTGAAATGTAATGCAATGCAGCACAAGCAGTAATCGGGCGTTACATTTATTTTCAAAGCCACACACGGCCACTCAAATCAGGCCTTGTGTGAATTTGTGAATATTCCTGAAGACTTTGCGTCCCCTTGCGTGACGCAGGGACAATGCAAAGGCTTCCTAAGTATAAGCCGAAGTGTCTTAAAGGTACATACTTCTGATTACATGCAGAAGCAAGCCAATGCAGAGGCATAACAAAACCTGAGCCCTGCCCCTTGCAAAGTACATGCAGAGGCCCCATTCCCCAGAACCACCACCTACCACTTTTGCTGAGGTGGGGCCTAAAGCTCAGGGGGGGGGTGGTTGATGTAATGCAACTTAACCAATGGGAAGAAGAGTGCCACGCTTCCAATGCCGTGGCATATTACGGTGGCTCTTGTAGCATGCCCAGGAAGCACCCAGGTTTTAACATGAGTAGCAACCAAAAGAGTGTTGTATTAGTTTTATTGAGGTTTTGAACTAATCTTAATTTTACAATTGTAACAGATTTTTGTTCATTCTTCTTCAGGATATTGAGGGCCACAAAGAAATATGATGCCACTGAAGGAAAGAGGCCAAACGTCATGTCACTGATTGTATCAAGGACAGAACAGTAATAATAATATAGGAAATAACAAAGTTGCCGTAAAAATACAAAATAATTGACAATGACAAATGTAGCACCTCACGTCCAAAATTTGAAAATCAAAGAAAGTAAGTAATACATAACTAATTTTCTAAGAACACTGCCCATCCCACATACATCCAAATCTACTCAAAGTAGGGGTTTGTGTATTTTTTAATACTTGGGTATTTGACTGAAAAGATTAAGGCACTCGGACAAAAAAAAACTTTGGCTACATGTGCTGGCTGATTGTCAAAGTTATTTGTACGTGAAAACAGAAGTGCAAGGTATTATTGCAATTCACAAAAGGTGGCATGAGACTCATAAAAAAATTTTTGTGCAAAGATATTTGGATGACTTAATCCACGGAAAGGGATAGGGAGTGTCAGCCACTGGGCAGGAATTTCATACAAATTTGTGCAGGCCAAGGATGTGGGTAGGCAATCTGAAATTCTTTTCTTACTCATTCCTACTCTTGAAATGGCCATTAATGCATTCCTGACAAGGAAAGGAATAAATTCCCCCACCTCAAAATTCGTGTAGGCGTAGGAGAAAGGTTTTTTTTTTCATGGTGCAAAATATTTGCTCCATTGAGAAAAAAATGAAGTTTAGACATTCTTCTTTATTTGCCTAAGGATTTTGCACAATGAAATATAAAATATAAAATGTGTATACTTGCTGATGCGAAAACAGAAATCACAAACAGATTGCAGGAGTACGCCTGGAAACCTGCAACTGTTGTCAGATTCCTGGGAAACCTTTGAGAATTCCCAAAACGTGAAATTTGCTGCGAGTGCATATTTCCCATTTTGGTTTTAACAATCCGGCCAGAATACTCTTCCCCACGTTTCATTATAGGACTGGAGTATTGGGAGTTTTGTTGCAGAAATGGAGCAGTCAAAAAGAATTAATCCCTTGTACAACTTGGTATGACTTGCCTGTTCCAGTATTCCTTCTCCAATTGTTTCTTAATGGGAGCATTCATCCCTCAAGAACGAATGTAATAATTATATGATAGGCTTTCATTGGGGAGGGCGGGGCCTATATCGGTCACTATAGGCACTCCCCTCTCGATTTGGTTGTGTGATCGAGCAAGTAGCTTCATGTCGCTTGTCTAGCCTTTGGCAGCGGCCTATTATGCTATATTAGTTATATTCACCCCTCCCTGACTTCACTGACCTATTGCGTGGTTGAGGCAAAGTCATACTATATGCACGCCTTACCAACCCTACACGGTGGGCAAGGAGCCCTCAGGGGGACCAAAGCATCCGTCACTCAGGACCTCAAGGGACTAGGAGTCCATACCATGTATACAATATACACACTCAGTTTCGCTGGCAGCCTCCCCAGGCTGATCGCTTGATTTTCAAAGGGACAATGTGATGGTCGGTAATAAGGCTGCACACTGTAGTCAACTGATTTTAAATTGGCTACAGTTCCATCCTGAATTGGACTTTTTTAATGTATCTCAAGCAGCCTTTCTTCCTTCGACATCTCAGCCACCAGCGATCCCACAGAGCGTTCAAGCCAAAGAATGTCCCCTGTCAGCGAGGCCGCTTCCCTTTATTTGAAGCGCCTCGCAGAGCTATCTCCCAGTGACATGTTTCTTTCAATGAGAATTATTTGCCTGGGCTTCTATCTGTCAGTGCGCCCGCTCTCCTCTCCTCGTTCCACCAGCATCCACGCTTTGGTCGGTCCGAGCAGGTGTGAAGACAGGCCGGCCCTTTGTGCAGCTCCTGGACCCCCTCCAGCCCTGTCACTTTTCCCCCGCCTTGTTTTCAACGGCGCGCGGAGCTCGCTTCGCTGTCACCTGCGCCGAGGCTCCTGCGGCCGCGTGCCTGCTCTAATCTCCCTCCACAAAGGGCATCCCTGTCACTCAGGGGGATGCGAGGCATACCTGGGCCCGCTGGGTCAGGCAGCCAGCTGCTCGGCTGCCATGTTGGATTGGGCTCACTCACCGCTTCTGTGCAAGAGAGGCTAGGTGTAAAATATGGAGAGTGGCCCTTTCCTTAACCCCAGGCCTACTTTCAAAGGCCTCTTTTTCATTTCTTTGTGTATGATAGTTCAGTTGGAGCAAAATAGAAATTCAGTGCAAATTAGCATAATTAAAAAGCGAACCCTCCAGGTATACAATTTAAAGAAAGGCACCTTGCCAGTATTTTGTCGAAATGCTGGTATTTTAAATCCGGAGCGGTAGAAGGTTTGGGAGAAATCGGTAATAACTAATATACTTTCCCTTCGTAATATAAACGTTAAGCAGTAAATACAAGAAAACATAGGATGTATTTTAGAACTGTCTTAACTATTACTATACTAGTACTAAAACAAAAAGAAGGCTATATTTCCGTGTTAAAAATAAAGAGGATTTCACACAAACTGTTACAGATATGCCAGCTCCAGGTCCTTACAGAATCTGAAAGCATGAAGGAAGGTGGCGGCTCTTTCAAAACTGCAAGAGCAAATAACTGGAAAGTAGCTTCCACAAATAAAATCTACACAAGCTCCTTTTAAAGGAAACATACAGAATACACAAAACAAAGGGGGTAAGGTAAACCTAGGCCACCAAACACTGAATGAATGAAAGAATGAACGACATGACTTATAGAGCGCACACTGACTCAGGGAGTGTCCCCGCATTAAGACATAAAGCTAGATTGGAGAAATAAAGATTAATGGGAGAATAAGTGAGTTTTTAGTCATTTGGAAAAGGCGGACTCATTTGAAGAGTTTCTAAGCTGCAGCAGAAGGTTCCAGATCTTGGACACACGAACTCAGAAGGACAAGTGACAGTGCTTGTTCTTTTTAAGCAAAGGCCCATTATCAGACAAGCCTTTCCAGAGCGCAAACCCCTGCCTGGATGGTAATGTTGGATTATCTAATTCAAGTAGTGTGGTTCTATTGCGTGAAGGGCACAGTGGGCGAGCACTAGGGCTTTAAACATCATTCTCTTATTGACCTGTAACCGGTGAAGTTGATTAATATAAGATGTTGGGGTACTCCTGGAAGATGAAAGAGAAGGTGCTCTGCCGTATTCTGCACTAACTGAAGGCACTGAATCAGCATGAACTCATCTGACTGACACATAGCTTAACTATTGCACTAAGACGAATTATTAAAATAAATAGAAAACTGCATTCTCCTCTAATTGTTGGTCACTTGCTTTCTTATCACAAGTGGGTTCTGATGTAGAGTGCTCTGGTGGCTCAGAGGACCAAAGCATCAACTTCAAGGAGGTGTATTTGAGTACTTGTTCCCAGGTTTAAAATCCAGCAGGCCACTCAACCTTTCATCCTTATGGGATCAATAAAATAAACAGTATTCTGATAGAGAAGAATAATATGTTAGTGTAGGAAAGTACCATCTTGCCTGGCATGTTACCCCCATTTTCACTGTATGTATGTATGTTTTAGCCCCTGTGCCACTGGGATCCTGCTAGGCAGGACCCCAGTGCTCATAGTATGTGCCCTGTATGTGTTCCCTGTGTGGTGCCTAACTGTACCACTGAGGCTCTGCTAACCAGAACCTCAGTGTTTATGCTCTCTCTGCTTTCTAAATTTGTCACTGCAGGCTAGTGACTACATTAACCAATTCTCATTGGCATACAGGTACACCCATATAATTCCCTTGTATATGGTACTTAGGTACCCAGGGTATTGGGGTTCCAGAAGATCCGTATGGGCTGCAGCATTTCTTTTGCCACCCATAGGGAGCTCAGACAATTCTTACACAGGCCTGCCACTGCAACCTGAGTGAAATAACATCCACGTTATTTCAAAGCCATTTTTCACTGCACATAAGTAACTTATAAGTCACCTATATGTCTAACCCTCACTTAGTGAAGGTTGGGTGCCAAGTTACTTAATGTGTGGGCACCCTGGCTCTAGCCAAGGTGCCCCCACATCGTTCAGGGCAAATTCCCCGGTCTTTGTGAGTGCGGGGACACAATTACACGCGTGCACTATACATAGGTCACTACCTATCTATTGCGTCACAATGGTAACCCCGAACATGGCCATGTAACATGTCTAAGATCATTAAATTGTTACCCCAATACCATTCTGGTATTGGGGGGACAATTCCATGATCCCCCGGGTCTCTAGCACAGAACCCGGGTACTGCCAAACTGCCTTTCCGGGGTTTCCACTGCAGCTGCTGCTGCTGCCAACCCCTCAGACAGGATTCTGCCCTCCTGGGGTCCAGGCAGCCCTGGCCCAGGAAGACAGAACAAAGGATTTCCTCTGAGAGAGGGTGTTACACCCTCTCCCTTTGGAAATAGGTGTGAAGGGCTGGGGAGGAGTAGCCTCCCCCAGCCTCTGGAAATGCTTTTATGGGCACAGATGGTGCCCATCTCTGCATAAGCCAGTCTACACTGGACAAAGGAAAGGGGAGTGACCAGTACCTCGCAGGGGAGGTGCCCAGAGCTCCTTCAGTGTGTCCCAGACCTTTGCCATCTTGGAAACAGAGGTGTTGGGGGCACACTGGACTGCTCTGAGTGGCCAGTGCCAGCAGGTGACGTCAGAGACCCCCTTTAATAGGCTCTTACTTCTCTTGGTAGCCAGTCCTCCTTTCTTGGTAGCCAAACCTCCTTTTCTGGCTATTTAGGGTCTCTCCTTTAGGGAATTCTTCAGATAATGAATGCAAGAGCTCACCAGAGTTCCTTTGCACTTCCCTCTTCGACTTCTGCCAAGGATCGACCGGTGACTGCTCCAGGACGCCGGCAAAACCGCAACAAAGTAGCAAGACGACTACCAGCAACATTGTAGCGCCTAATCCTGCTGGCTTTCTCGACTGTTTCCTGGTGGTGCATGCTCTGGGGATCACCTGCCTTCACCCTGCATTGGAAGCCAAGAAGAAATCTCCTGTGGGTTGACAGAATCTTCCCCCTGGTAATGCAGGCACCAAAAGACTACATCACCGGTCCTCTGGGTCCCCTCTCATCCTGATGAGCGTGGTCCCTGGAACACATGAACTCTATACAAGTGACTTCCACAGTCCAGTGATCCTTCAGTCCAAGTTTGGTGGAGGTAAGTCCTTGCCTCCCCACGCTAGACTGCAAACCTGTGTACTGCGTGATTTGCAGCTGCTCCGGCTCCTGTGCACTCCTCCAAGGATTCTTTCATGCACAGCCTAGCCTGGGTCCCCAGCACTCTGTCCTGCAGTGCTCAACCCTCTGAGTTGACCTCCGACGTCGTGGGACCCTCCTTTGTGACTCTGAGCCAGCTCCAGTTCACACATTTTCAAAGTGCCTGTTTGGGTACTTCTGCGGGTGCTACCTGCTTCTGTGGGGGGTCTCTGAGTTGCTGAGCACCCCTTCTGTCTCTTCCTCCAAGGGGCAATATCCTAGTCCTTCCTGGTCCCCAGCAGCACCCAAAAACCTCTACTACAACCCTTGCAGCTAGCAAGGCTTGTTTGCAATATTTCTGCGTGGAAACACTTTTGCAACCTTCAGCACGCCGTGAGACATCTTCCACTCAAAGGAGAAGTTCCTAGCTCTCTTCGTTGTTGCAGAATCCTAAGCTTCTTCCATCCAGAGGCAGCTTCCTTGCACCTTCAGCCGGGGTTTCCTGGGCTCCTGCCCCCCCTGGACACTATCGGGACTCTTGGACTTGGTCCCCTTGCTATGCAGGTCCTCAGTTCCAGGAATCCGTCTTCAGTGCTTTGCTGGTGTTTGTGGTTCTTGCAGAATCCCCCTATCACGGCTATTGTGTCCTTTTGGGATAGTAGGTGTACTTTACTCCTACTTTTCAGGGTCTTGGGGTGGGGAATCTTGGACACCCTGACTGTTTTCTTACAGTCCCAGCGACCCTCTACAAGCTCCCATAGGTCTGGGGTCCATTTGTGATTCGCATTCCACTTTTGGAGTATATTTGTGTGGCCCCTAGACCTATGTTTGCCTATTGCATCCTATTGTAATTCTACACTGTTTGCATTACTTTTCTGACTCTTACTTACCTGTTTTGGGTTTGTGTACATATAACTTGTGTATATTACTTACCTTCTTACTGAGGGTACTCACTGAGATACTTGTGGCATATTGTCAAAAAAATAAAGTACCTTTATTTTTAGTAACTCTGTGTATTGTGTTTTCTTATGATATTGTGCTGTATGATATAAGTGGTATAGTAGGAGCTTTGCATGTCTTCTAGTTCAGCCTAAGCTGCTTTGCCATAGCTACCTTCTATCAGCCTAAGCTGCTAGAAACACCTCTATTCTACCTGGCACAGGGTGTAAGTACCACAAGGTACCCACTATAAGCCAGGCCGGCCTCCTACATTGGTGGTGCAGCGGTGGGATAAGTACTTGCAACTGCTTTACCACTTTGTCATTTTGTACTTTTCATAAGAGAATCATATACCAAACAGTTCAGTATATGTACACTTAACCAAAAAAGTTTACTTTTATATTCTAAAACTTTTTACAAAGTTCTGAAAAGTTTCTTAAAACTTCTAAAAGTTTCTCAAAGTTTAATTTTTTTTCTTTTTTCTGTGCTTTCTAAAGTTCTAAAACTTTTTCTTTCTCACTATCCTTAAACCTTTATTATCATGTCTGTTGTAGAGTCCACTCTCAAAACTGTTAATGCAACATATGAGAGTCTAAACTATAAGAGTTTGAGGGGTCTCTGCCTGGATAGAGGTTTGAGTATAGGAAAGAACCCTACAAAAGAGTTTCTCTTTAACATGCTTGTTGTAGATGACCAGAAACAGTCTGGACCATCACATGAGAGGTTAGAAAAGGGGGAAGCTTACCCAGTCTGATTCAGAGGAGTCCCCTGGAGAAGCTGGGGAGGGTTCTGACACGGGTCTGCCCCCTAGCAGGGCACCTAGTGATGCTGGTAGTGATAGAGGTTCCCATAACAGCAGGACATCCTTTATCCCTAGAGGCCTGGTTACCAGGGTCCAGACACTTAGGGACAGGTCCCCCTCTGATCTTCCCATATTTCATCTGTGTCAAAGCATTCCCAACCCACCCACCCTGAGGATAACTTGTTAGAAAGGGAAATCAAAAAGTTGAAGGTTGAAAAGACCAGAGTGAAGCTTAAACATCAGCAGCTGGCCTTAGATAGGGAATCCCTAGACATAGAGAAGGAAAGACAGAGGTTGGGGTTAGTTCCCCATGGTGGCAGCAGCAGTATTCCTGATAGCAATCCTGTTAGAGAGCAAGATTCCAGAAATCTGCGCAAGATAGCCCCCCCTTACAAGGAGGGAGATGACATTAATTAGTGGTTTGCTGCACTTGAGAGGGCCTGTATGGTACAACTGGTCCCTCAAAGGCAGGGGGCTGCTATTTTGTGGCTATCTTTCACTAGAAAGGGTAGGGATAGGCTCCTCACTGTTAGAGAAAGTGAAGCCAATAACTACAAAGTTTTGAAAGATGCACTCTTGGATGGATTTGGCTTAACCAATGAACAATACAGGATTACGTTCAGAGACACCAGAAAAGAGTCTTCTCAAGACTGGACAGTTTTGTGGACTGTTCAGTGAAGGCCTTGGAAGGGTGGTTGCATGGCAGTAAGGTATCTGACTGTGAAAGCCTGTACAATCTTATTCTGAGAGAGCATATTCTTAACAATTGTGTGTCTGACTTGTTGCACCAATACCTAGTGGACTCTGATCTAACCTCTCCCCAAGAATTGGGAAAGAAGGCAGACATATGGGTCAGAACAAGGGTGAACAGAAAAGTTCATACAGGGGGTGACAAGGATGGCACGAAGAAGGATGGTAAGGCTTCTGAGAAGGGTGGGGACAAAAGTAAGCATTCTGAGTCTTCATCAGGCCCAAAAAAATCCTCTGGGGGAGGTGGGTCCAAATCCTCTTCTAATAATCAACCTAAAAAGCCTTGGTGTTATTTGTGTAAAGTCAAAGGCCACTGGGCAACTGATTCCAGTTGTCCAAAGAAAAACATCATATCTCCCACCACCACAACCCCTGCTGCAAATTCTAGTGCCCCTAGTAATAGCAGTGGTGGTGGGAAATCTACTACTAATAGCCAATCCAAGGGTGTAGCTGGGCTCACTATTGGCAATGTAGTTGGGGTTGATCTTGTTAGGGAGACCACAGAGGCTGTTTTAATCTCTGATGGTGGCATTGATTTTGCCACCTTGGTTGCTTGTCCCCTTAATATGGATAAGTACAAGCAACTTACCATAATAAATGGTGTTAAGGTTCAGGCCTACAGGGACACAGGAGCCAGTGTAACTATGGTGATAGAAAAGCTGGTCCACCCTGAGCAACACCTACTTGGTCAGCAGTACCAAGTGACAGACGCTCATAACAACACTCTTAGCCACCCCATGGCTATTGTGAATCTCAACTGGGGGTGGGTTACTGGTCCAAAGAAAGTTGTGGTAGCCACAGATTTACCTGTAGACTGTCTACTAGGGAATGATTTGTAGACATCAGCTTGGGCAGAAGTGGAGTTGGAGGCCCATGCAGCAATGCTGGGCATTCCTGGGCATATTGTTGCTTTAACCAGGGCTCAGGCCAAAAAGCAAAAAGGACAGGGTAACTTGGACCCTGGAACAATGGACCAAGTGCTCCCTAAAGCTAGGGGTAAAAAGGGTAAATCCCTACCCATTATCCCTCCCTCTACAGATGATTCCCCTTCTGAGAAAGAGGAATTTCCTCCCTGTGCAGAACCTACACCAGAGGAGCTGGCAGCAGACACTGCTGAGCTTTTGGGTGGAGGGGAGCCTGCCAGGGAAGAGCTGAGTGTGGCACAGCAAACCTGTCCCACATTAGAGGGTCTCAGACAGCAAGCTTTCAAGAAGCAAAATGGGGATGTCAGTGACAGTCATAGAGTATACTGGGAAGACAACCTCTTATACACAGAGTCAAGGGACCCAAAACCTGGAACAGCCAGGAGATTGGTCATTCCCCTGCAGTACAGAGAGTTTCTTCTCACTCTAGCACATGACATTCCTTTGGCTAGGCATTTGGGCCAGACGAAAACTTGGGAAAGACTTGTCCCCTTGTTTCACTGACCTCATATGTCAGAGGACACCAAAGACTTCTGTAAGTCCTGTGTGACCTGCCAAGCCAGAGGCAAGATTGGTGGCACTCCAAAGGCCCTTGTAATTCCACTTCCAGTGATTGGGGTGCCCTTTGAAAGGGTAGGGGTTGACATAGTTGGCCCCCTCGACCCTCCTACTGCTTCAGGCAATAGATTTATCTTGGTGGTAGTGGACCATGCCACAAGATATCCTGAAGCCATACCCTTAAGGACCACTACAGCTCCTACAGTGGCAAAGGCCCTCCTGGGAATCTTTTCCAGGGTGGGCTTTCCTAAAGAGGTGGTATCAGACAAAGGTAGCAACTTCATGTCTGCATACCTAAAGGCAATATGGAAGGAGTGTGGTGTTACCTACAAGTTCACCACCCCTTACCATCCACAAACAAATGGTCTGGTTGAGAGGTTTAATAAAACTCTCAAAGGTATGATAATGGGACTCCCTGAAAAACTCAGGAGGAGATGGGATGTCCTGTTACCTTGCCTCCTTTTTGCTTACAGGGAGGTACCCCAAAAAGGAGTGGCCTTCAGCCCCTTTGCACTCCTCTTTGGGCACCCTGTAAGAGGTCCACTTACTCTTGTGAAGGAGGGTTGGGAACAACCTTTAAAAGCTCCTAAACAAGACAGTGTGGATTATGTACCTGGCCTAAGATTCAGAATGGCTGAGTACATGAAAAAGGCCAGTAAAAACCTTCAGGCCAGCCAGGAGCTGCAAAAGCAATGGCATGACCAGAAGGCTCTTCTGATCCAGTACCAACCAGGACAGAAGGTGTGGGTATTGGAGCCTGTGGCCCCAAGAGCACTCCAAGACAAATGGAGTGGACCCCATTTAATTGTTGAGAAAAAGGGTGAGGTTACCTATTTGGTAGACATAGGCACAGCCAAGAGTCCCCTTAGGGTGATTCATGTCAACCGCCTAAAACCCTACTATGACAGGGCTGATCTCACCCTGCTCATGGCAACAGATGAGGCACAGGAAGAAGAGGGTGACCCTCTCCCTGATCTCTTCTCCACCACTGAAGCAGATGCCTTAGTGGAAGGAGTAGTTTTAGCAGATTGTCTGACTGCAGAACAGAAAGACAACTGCATCAATCTCCTAAGCCAATTTTCAGACCTCTTTTCACTTGTACCAGGTACCACATCCTGGTGTGAACACACTATTGACACTGGAGACAGCCTGCTTGTCAAAAGTAAAATGTACAGGCAGCCTGACCATGTCAGAGACTGCATTAAACAAGAGGTGCAGAAAATGTTGGATTTGGGGGCGATTGAACCTTCTGAAAGCCCATGGGCTAGCCCAGTGGTGCTTGTACCAAAACCTCACACCAAAGACGGAAAGAGAGGGATGAGGTTTTGTGTAGATTACAGAGGGCTCAATCAGGTAACAAAAACTGATGCTCACCCTATACCCAGGGCAGATGAGCTCATTGATACACTGGCTTCTGCCAAGTATCTTAGCACTTTTGATCTGACTGCAGGGTATTGGCAGATCAGATTGGCAGAAGATGCTAAACCAAAGACTGCATTTTCTACCATAGGAGGGCACTACCAATTCACAGTAATGCCCCTTGGTTTGAAAAATGCACCTGCCACTTTTCATAGGCTGGTGAATACAGTCCTGCAAGGGTTGGAGGCTTTCAGTGCAGCATATCTAGATGATATTGCTGTCTTTAGCTCAACCTGGGATGATCACCTGGTCCACCTGTGGAAAGTTTTGGAGGCCCTGCAAAAGGAAGGCCTCACTATCAAGGCCTTAAAGTGTCAGATAGGGCAGGGGAAAGTGGTTTATCTGGGCCAGCTGGTAGGTGGAGAACAGATTGCACCACTACAGGGGAAAATCCAGACTATCATGGATTGGGTTCCCCCTACAACTCAGACCCAGGTGAGAGCCTTTGTAGGCCTCACAGGGTACTACAGGAGACTCATTAAGAATTATGGCTCCATAGCAGCCCCTCTTAATGATCTCACTAGCAAGAAAATGCCTAAGAAGGTATTATAGACAGCTAGCTGTAGGAAAGCTTTTGAGGAGCTCAAACAGGCCATGTGCTCTGCACCTGTCCTAAAAAGCCCAAGTTACTCCAAGAAATTCCTTGTTCAAACTGATGCATCTGAATGAGGGGTAGGGGCAGTCTTATCACAACTGAATTCTGAGGGCCAGGATCAACCAGTTGCTTTTATCAGCAGAAGGTTGACCCCTAGAGAAAAGCGTTGGTCTGCCATAGAGAGTGAGACCTTTGCTGTTGTCTGGGCACTGAAAAGGTTGAGACCATACCTGTTTGGTACTCACTTTATTGTTCAGACAGACCACAAACCTCTACTTCGTCTAAAACAAATGAAAGGTGAAAACCCTAAATTGTTGAGGTGGTCCATATCTCTACAGGGAATGGACTATACAGTGGAACATAGACCTGGGAGTACCCACTCCAATGCAGATGGACTCTGCAGCTATTTCCACTTAGACAATGAAGACTCATCTGGACAAGGCTAGTCTTATTGTCCTTCGTTTGGGGGGGGGGTTTGTGTAGGAAAGTAACATCTTGCCTGGCATGTTACCCCCATTTTCACTGTATGTATGTATGTTTTAGCCCCTGTGCCACTGGGATCCTGCTAGGCAGGACCCCAGTGCTCATAGTATGTGCCCTGTACGTGTTCCCTGTGTGGTGCCTAACTGTATCACGGAGGCTCTGCTAACCAGAACCTCAGTGTTTATGCTCTCTTTGCTTTCTAAATTTGTCACTGCAGGCTAGTGACTATATTTACCAATTCTCATTGGCACACAGGTACACCCATATAATTCCCTTGTATATGGTACTTAGGTACCCAGGGTGTTGGGTTCCAGGAGATCCGTATGGGCTGCAGCATTTCTTTTGCCACCCATAGGGAGCTCAGACAATTCTTACAAAGGCCTGCCACTGCAGCCTGAGTGAAATAACGTCCACGTTATTTCAAAGCCATTTTTCACTGCACATAAGTAACTTACAAGTCACCTATATGTCTAACCCTCACTTAGTGAAGGTTGGGTGCCAAGTTACTTAGTGTGTGGGCACCCTGGCACTAGCCAGGGTGCCCCCACATCGTTCAGGGCAAATTTCCCGGATTTTGTGAGTGCGGGGACACCATTACACGCGTGCACTATACATAGGTCACTACCTATGTAGCGTCACAATGGTAACTCCGAACATGGCCATGTAACATGTCTAAGATCATGGAATTGTTACCCCAATACCATTCTGGTATTGGGGGGACAATTCCATGATCCCCCGGGTCTCTAGCACAGAACCCGGGTACTGCCAAACTGCCTTTCCGGGGTTTCCACTGCAGCTGCTGCCAACCCCTCAGACAGGATTCTGCCCTCCTGGGGTCCAGGCAGCCCTGGCCCAGGAAGGCAGAACAAAGGATTTCCTCCGAGAGAGGGTGTTACACCCTCTCCCTTTGGAAATAGGTGTGAAGGGCTGGGGAGGAGTAGCCTCCCCCAGCCTCTGTAAATGCTTTGATGGGCACAGATGGTGCCCATCTCTACATAAGCCAGTCTACACTGGTTCAGGGATCCCCCAGCCCTGCTCTGGCGCAAAAATGGACAAAGGAAAGGGGAGTGACCACTCCCCTGACCAGTACCTCCCAGGGGGAGTGCCCAGAGCTCCTCCAGTGTGTCCCAGACCTCTGCCATCTTGAAAACAGAGGTGTTGGGGGCACACTGGACTGCGCTGAGTGGCCAGTGCCAGCAGGTGACGTCAGAGACCCCCTCTGATAGGCTCTTACCTCTCTTGGTAGCCAATCCTTTTCAGGCTATTTAGGGTCTCTCCTTTGGGAAATTCTTCAGATAACGAATGCAAGAGCTCACCAGAGTTCCTCTGCTCTTCCCTCTTCGACTTCTGCCAAGGATCGACTGCTGACTGCTCCAGGACGCCTGCAAAACCGCAACAAAGTAGCAAGATGACTACCAGCAACATTGTAGCGCCTAAACCTGCCGGCTTTCTCGACTGTTTCCTGGTGATGCATGCTCTGGGGGTCACCTGCCTTCGCCCTGCACTGGAAGCCAAGAAGAAAGCTCCCGTGGGCCGAATAAATCTTCCCCCTGCTAATGCATGCACCAAAAGACTGCATCATCGGTCCTCTGGGTCCCCTCTCATCCTGACGAGCGTGGTCCCTGGAACACAGGAACTCTATCCAAGTGACTCCCACAGTCCAGTGATCCTTCAGTCCAAGTTTGGTGGAGGTAAGTCCTTGTCTCCCCACGCTAGACTGCAAACCTGTGTACTGCGTGATTTGCAGCTGCTCCGACTCCTGTGCACTCCTCCAAGGATTCTTTCATGCACAGCCTAGCCTGGCTCCCCAGCACTCTGTCCTGCAGTGCTCAACCCTCTGAGTTGACCTCCGACGTCGTGGGACCCTCCTTTGTGACTCTGAGCCAGCTCTGGTTCACAAATCTTCTAAGTGCCTGTTTGGGTACTTCTGCGGGTGCTGCCTGCTTCTGTGGGGGTTTCTGAGTTGGTGAGCACCCCCTCTGTCTCCTCCTCCAAGGGGCGACATCCTGGTCCTTCCTGGTCCCCAGCAGCACCCAAAAACCTCTACCGCAACCTTTGCAGCAAGTAAGGCTTGTTTGCGGTATTTCTCTGTGAGAACACTTCCGCAACCTTAAGCACGCTGTGGAACATCTTCCATCCAAAGGAGAAGTTCCTAGCTCTCTTCGTTGTTGCAGAATCCTAAGCTTCTTCCATCCAGAGGCAGCTTCCTTGCACCTTCATCTGGGGTTTCCTGGGCTCCTGCCCCCCCTGGACACTATCGCGACTCTTGGACTTGGTCCCCTTGCCTTGCAGGTCCTCAGTTCCAGGAATCCGTCTTCAGTGCATTGCTGGTGTTTGTGGTTCTTGCAGAATCCCCCTATCATGACTATTGTGTCCTTTTGAGATAGTAGGTGTACTTTACTCCTACTTTTCAGGGTCTTGGGGTGGGGTATCTTGGACACCCTGACTGTTTTCTTACAGTCCCAGCGACCCTCTACGAGCTCCCATAGGTCTGGGGTCCATTCGTGATTCGCATTCCACTTTTGGAGTATATGGTTTGTGTGGCCCCTAGACCTATGTTTGCCTATTGCATCCTATTGTAATTCTACACTGTTTGCATTACTTTTCTGACTCTTACTTACCTGTTTTGGGTTTGTGTACATATAACATGTGTATATTACTTACCTTCTTACTGAGGGTACTCACTGAGATACTTGTGGCATATTGTCATAAAAATAAAGTACCTTTATTTTTAGTAACTCTGTGTATTGTGTTTTCTTATGATATTGTGCTGTATGATATAAGTGGTATAGTAGGAGCTTTGCATGTCTCCTAGTTCAGCGTAAGCTGCTTTGCCATAGCTACCTTCTATCAGCCTAAGCTGCTAGAAACACCTCTATTCTATTAATAAGGGATAACTGGACCTGGCACAGGGTGTAAGTACCACAAGGTACCCACTATAAGCCAGGCCGGCCTCCTACAGTTAGTCAGTGCCAAGATGTCCCAAAGGATGAATTCTCCAATACATCCATCAATGCATGCTGTGCAATAGTTTTCCCATCACCTACTTCCTTAGGTTTTTCATTGCCATCGCTACAAAGTCTTCTATGTTGGATATCTAATTGTGACATATAGGCCCTCATAATGAACATGGCGGTTCAGACCGCCATGCCGGCGACGGCAGAAAAGACCGCCACTGGCATGGCGGTCTGAACTGCCATATAATCAACACAGGGAGGGCCGCCAAAGGCGGCCCTCCACCACCACCAGGCTACCGCCGACAGGCAGCCTGACGATAGCGGATAGCATTATCCGACAGGGCAGCACTGCAAGCAGCGCTGCCCTCCGGATAATGTACCCTGATTCCCCCAGCCTTTCCCTAGCGGATTCCCCTGCCAGGGAAAGGCTGGCGGAAGGGGTGCTCCGGGGCTCCCGTGCAGTGCCCAGTCGCGCAGGTCACTGCCCGATTTACGGGCAGTGATCTGCGCGAAGGGTGCTTCTGCACCCGCCGCACAGCGGCATTGATCGCAACTCCATGTTTCCGCCCACAGGCCCAGCAAAATGTTCTTTATGCGGCCAGCAGGGTCCCAGGGGGGCTGGCGATCAGTGAAATGACCGCCAGCATGAACACGGTGGTAAACACCGCCGTGTTCATAATGACCCTCATAGTTATGTTGTTTTTAACACTGAATGCAAAGAGAAACAAGGCAACAGTACCAGAATTCATGAAAAAGAATCAAAGGACAGGCATGTATAAAGAATAAGGAGAGGGTGTGGCGTAATAGCCTGAGCTGCTGACTTCAGAGGTGGGGAAACCAGGTTTGAGTCTCAGCGTCAGCTCTACATCCTGTGATTCTGGGAAAATCACTTAGGGCCTCATTAAGACTTTGGTGATCTTTTGGCAAGACCGCAGCTGTGGTGGCTACCAAAAGACTGCCAGGTTGGCAGTCATCTGACCACCGTATTAAGAATCACACGCTGAAGACGACCTAAAACAGCCAAAAAATAGAGAGCGCCAGGACACTGGGCGCGGGGAAAGGAGTGGTTCCACCACCAGCACCACCAGCCTGACACAAATCCGCCCATCAGATTATGAGCCATAAATCAGCACAGCAGTTCTACCATGGTGGAAAATCATTGGCGGTGCGAACCGCCGCTCTCAGAACCGACCACTGTCGGAACACAACACCACATTAGACAGTCTGAATAGCCCACACCTGACATACATCCGACACACCTACTCAAAGCACTATAAAACACACCCCAATACAACCCAAAATCCTTTGCAACATAAATGACTTAAATATATCCCAAGAGCCGGCAACCACAGAGAGAGAGCACCTCACGCCGTAGGCACACACACACCACATGCATCACACACCGCACACCAGCACAACTAACACACAACACACATAATGAATACACAAATTACGACAAGCATCCATCACACACAACGTGCCACCCATACCCCATCAATCACCCAACTCTGCATCCTTACACACACACCCCCCACACAACCATGTCCCCACAAAAGCACCCTGGGTTGACAGACGACGAGTGGAGGGTCATGGTGGATGAAATTGTCAGGGTGGAGCCACATTTGTTTGGAGCACAGGTCCAACAAAAGTCGATTGCCAGGAAAATGGAATTGTGGCAAAGAATCGTCGACAAGGTCAACTCAGTAGGCAACCATCCACGCACAAGGAAGGACATCAGGAAGAGGTGGAATGACCTACTGGGGAAGGTATGTTCCATGGCATCACAACACCAAATTGTCGTGCACAAGACTGGCGGTGCCCCCCCCCCTCCTCCCCCACAGTTCACATCTTGAGAGGGTCTTGGAGGACATCCTGCATTCCAAGAGCAAGACTGGAATACATGGAGGACTGGTAAGTACCCACAACTTCCATGTGTAAGGAAATGCCTCCTTGGCATGGTTACCCCTGACATTTTGCCTTTTCTGATGCTAAGTTTTGTTTGAAAGTGTGCTGGGACCCTGCCAACCAGGCCCCAGCACCAGTGTTCTTTCCCTAACTGTACCTTTGTTTCCACAATTGGCACAACCCTGGCACTCAGATAAGTCCCTTGTAACTGGTACCCCTGGTACCAAGGGCCCTGATGCCAGGGAAGGTCTCTAAGGGCTGCAGCATGTCTTATGCCACCATGGAGACCCCTCACTCAGCACATGCACACTGCCTCACAGCTTGTGTGTGCTGGTGGGGAGAAAAAAAACTAAGTCGACATGGCAATCTCCTCAGAGTGCCATGCCAACCTCACACTGCCTGTGGCATGGGTAAGTCACCCCTCTAGCAGGCCTTACAGCCCTAAGGCAGGGTACACTATACCACAGGTGAGGGCATATGTGCATGAGCACTTTGCCCCTAAAGTGTCTAAGCAAAACCTTAGACATTGTAAGTGCAGGGTAGCCATAAGAGTACATGGTCTGGGAGTTTGTCAAACATGAACTCCACAGTTCCATAATGGCTACACAGAAATCTGGGAAGTTTGGTATCAAACTTCTCAGCACAATAAATGCACACTGATGCCAGTGTGCAATGTATTGTAACATGCACCCAGAGGACATTTAGAGATGCCCCCTGAATACCAACCCAACTTCTAGTGTGGGGCTGAGCAGTTTCTGCCAGCCTGACACAACCAGAAGAGTTGCTAGCCACATGGGGAGAGTGCCTTTGTCACTCTGTGGCCAGGCACAAAGCCTGCACTGGGTGGAGGCTTACCCCCTTTGTTACAGCGACCCAGGGCATCCTAGCTAGTGGAGATGCCTGCCCCTCTGGCCACTGCCCCCACTTTTGGCGGAAAGGCTGTAGGAGATAATTCAAAAAACAAGGAGGAGTCACCCACCAGTCATTACAGCCCCTAAGGTGCCCTGAGCAGAGGTGACCCCTGCCTTTAGAAATCCTCCATATTAGTTTTGGAGGATTCCCCCAATAGGATTAGGGATGTACCCCTCTCCACACAGGGAGGAGGCACAAAGAGGGTGTAGCCACCCTCCAGGACAGTAGCCATTGGCTACTGCCCTCCCAGACCTAAACACACCCCTAAATTAAGTATTTAGGGGCACTCAAGAACCCAGGAAATCAGATTCCTGAAACATGAACTACAAAGAAGGACTGCTGACCTACAAGCCTGCAGAGACGACGGACGACGACAACTGCTTTGGCCCCAGCCCTACCGACCTGTCTTCAGAGTCGAAAACCTGCAGCCAGCGACGCATCCGACAGGGAGCAGCGACCTCTGAAGCCTCAGAGGACTGCCCTGACCCCCAGGACCAAGAAACTCCCATGAGCAGCGGCTCTGCTCAAAAACAGCAGCATCTTTGCAACAAAGAAGCAACTTCCAAAGAACTCACTCTTCCCGCCGGAAGCGTGAGACTTCGTACTCTGCACCGGACACCGCCGGCTCACGATCCAGAGAACCAACATCACAGGGAGGACTCCCAGGCGACTGCAACCCCGTGAGTAGCCTGAGACGACCCCCCTGGGTCCCCACAGCGACGCCTGCAGAGAGAATCCAGAGGCTCCCCCTGACCACAACTACCTGTAACAAGGGACCCGACCCCGAGGACCTGAAGGAACTGAACCTCAGTGCAGAAGTGACCCCCAGGCGACCCTCTGCCTAGCCCAGGTGGTGGCTGTCCCGAGAAGCCCCCCCTGTGCCTGCCTGCACTGCTAGAGTGACTTCCTCCATTGTTTTCTATCTGAAACCCAACGCCTGCTTTGCACACTGCAACCAGCCCCTCCTGTGCCGCTGAGAGTGTGTTTTGTGTGCCTACTTGTGTCCCCCCCAGTGCTCTACAAAACCCCCCAGGTCTGCCCTCTGAGGATGTGGGTACTTACCTGCTGGCAGACTGGAACAGGAGCACCCAAGTTCCCCATAGGCGCCTATGTGTTTTGGGCACCTCTTTGACCTCTGCACCTGACCGGCCCTGAGCTGCTGGTGTGGTAACTTTGGGGTTGCCCAGAACCCCCAATGGTGGGCTGCCTATGCCCAGGAACTGAGACATGTAAGTGTCTTACTTACCTCACAATCTAACCATTACTTACCTCCCCCAGGAACTGTTGATTTTTGTACTGTGTCCACTTTTAAAACAGCTTATTGCCATTTTAACAAAAATTGTATGTTATTGCTCTAATTCAAAGTTCCTAACTTACCTGTGTGGAGTACCTTGCATTTTATGTATTTACTTCAAATCTTGAACTTGTGGTTCTTAAAATATACAAAAAAATATATTTTTCTATATAAAAACCTGTTGGCCTCTAGTAAGTCTTTGAGTGTGTGTTCCTCGTTTATTGCCTGTGTGTGTACAACAAATGCTTAACACTACCCTCTGATATGCCTACTGCTCGACCACACTACCACAAAATAGAGCATTGGAATTATCTAATTTTGCCAGTGTCTTACCTCTAAGGGGAAGCCTTGGACTCTGTGCACACTATTTCTTACTTTGAAATAGTATATACAGAGCTAACTTCCTACACCATGTCACAAATTTGTTGTGTCCTGCATGCTTCCTCACCACCCACATACTCCCCATTTCACTGTATGTTTCACTACACCTCCCACCTAATCACCTAACGCCCTTCTCCTACATGCCACACCTCCACCCAAACCAACTGCCCACACACCCTTTGCCAAAGGCACGGATAGCAGTAGCTACGATCACTACGACTCACACAGTGCGAATGTGCCCATCACATCATAACTTTTGCATGTAGACTATTGTATGAGCTACACCAACTAGAAGGTACGACTGAGGACCACTACACGGCAGTGACAGCAATGCAATGTCACACCACAATGGCAACCAAGCCTAAACACTGCTACAGCACTGTGAGAAATCCAAATGGCTACTCATTTAAATATCCAATCCTGAAATGGACTGAGCATGGTATGGAAATTAAGATGGCAGACTCCATGCACATGCACAACATGCACAGACACAGTCACAAACTAGTATGTACCACCAAAGTTAGGCTGTGCAGCATCTTTCATTGTCATAGCTGGGAATCATGTTAAAACACTGTATGAATCTGACAAAGAGATAACTAAACACACTAACTATATTTAACTCAGTATCACACTCCATCCACAGATACCCCTTGCCCCCATGGAGGGGATAACAGAGACTGCCAGCTCTCCTCAGCATGAAGGCCCCAGTGAGGACAACACGTCTGGATGTCTGGACAGTGACAACCTACCTGGCCCATCTGGGACACCTGGTCAGTCAATAACTCCCTGCCTCACCCTGCCCACATCAATCCACCCCCCTCCCCGTTGCTAACATCACAGCCAATCCTTTGTCCCCAAACCTGTGTCCCAAGGACTGTTCAAACTATTGTGTGCCTCACAGTACAGGGACCTGAGTAGATCCATGACACCCCAAACAATAAAGGTCCTGCTAACACTGGAAGTGGGCACACAGTGCCAAGGGCACAGGCACCTGGGGGCAGTGGGAGTGGGAGGGAAGCTGGGGGCCAGAGGAGGGGGCCCCCAAGGGACTCAACTGACAAGGAATCCTTTTCCCAAGTCCTGGGAGCATAACAAAGTCCCCAGGACAGGATGGGCCAGATTATCACAATACTGGGGGAAAATCAAAGGCTGCAGAGGGAATACCACCAGGAGGTCATGCAGCAATGGCAGGCCCACAATGCAGCTATGGCCTCCATTACAGGGGTGCTAAGGGACATCAACACCACCCTGCGTGCTTCCTCGACCCACCAGCAGGATCCATCCGCTAGCAACCTTACATCTGCCCCATCCAAACACCCGTAATTAGTGAGATGGAGGCCCTGCCAGGGGAACCACAGGCCTCCGACACCCCTCCCACTATAGCAGAAGAACCCCCCACAAACGTGGATGTCCAGCCAGATATCCGGCTGGAGCAGATGCCAAGACCAAACCCACTGCAAGGAAGTGAACCTCACCTGATTTGTCTCCCTTGTGTGCCACTGTGACACCCTGTTGACTGTTATAAGACATTACTCCATTTTCCTATGGCACTTGATTATCGGACCTGTGCAACCAACCGCTGTAGCAGCTACTCTGATGATTCCATCTACCATGAACTCACTCACACCCTCATTTCTATTTATGAATCTTATTTTTACTTTCATAATTATGATATGCACAATAAATCACCACTGAACACAGCTCTTTAATAAAACATCTACAATTGTCATGCTTGCCAACTGTGGTCTGGGTATGCCCCCTACAATGGACAGCAGAGATAGGCAACCTCTGCAGGAGGGAGACAAAACAAATACTGATATGGCCCAGGACAGATGTCAGAGAGGGGTAATCCAGGGCTACACAAGATTAAAGTCAGTATTCCAACCTGCAAAACAACCATAACATATAGTACCCTCAGGATGGAAGGCATGCAGCCACACAAAGCACATATGCAATCCATAGATGTCGTGCCCAGTGTAGAACACCTCCTTGGCAGGGCCCCCAGATATTACCCCTCCTCACCAGTCACAGACTTGTCACACAAATCATTTACCTGCCATCTGTCATGTACGACCCTCATTTCTGGAATCATTTAGCAATGGATAATGACTATGAATGGCTCAAGCTATAGGTAGCAGAGGCACAGATTACAAACCACAGCCAGTGGGTGGAATGACATGAGTACAGGAGAATGTAGCAAACATAGCTCAAAACTGGTCTATTCATTTGAGAAGTGAATGCATAAAACTGTAGTGTACACACATGCTCGAGCTCAACCACTGTTACAGTGCACCTTACAACCTATCAGTCAGCTTCCAAAACTCACACAACGGGATAGGACTCCTTTTGTCTGTATCATCCATGCAGGTGAATGACAATCAGAAGAAAGGTATTTGGAATGCCATCGCCAAACAAATGCAGTCCCTGGGGGTCCATAGCTGGCGGAGCACCCATTGTCGCAAGCGGTGGGAGGGCCTGAGACGCAGGGCCTGGAAGACAGCGGAGGCCCAGCTGGGGATGTCCTCCCAATGAGGGAGGGGTGCGCCTCAGACCCTGACCCCCCTAATGGCCCATATTTTGGTGGTGGCCTACCCTGAGGTGGATGTTTGAGGGCAGCACAGCAGCCACAAGAGGGTGAGTACTGACTGTATCCAGATACTTGGCTCTGGTATGTTTGCTGCCCCACTTTAGCTTCTCTGACAATGTAGTAAGTGCAACATGTATGAAGACTAGTGGACATGTGGAGTTCCTGCCTTGTATGAGTAATAGATGTGGCTTCATGGTTTGATATCACTCAATAACATCACCTGTATCAAGACATCTCCATGTCTTCATGTGGAGATGGTCAAATGACAATGCCACATGTGTAACTCCATCCTGTCTT
Source organism: Pleurodeles waltl (assembly GCF_031143425.1). Taxonomy (NCBI): domain Eukaryota; kingdom Metazoa; phylum Chordata; class Amphibia; order Caudata; family Salamandridae; genus Pleurodeles; species Pleurodeles waltl. The sequence goes on from NC_090448.1 coordinate 42,144,128, forward strand.
TTCTATGGATGTGAGCTTGTGTAGCATCCTACCTATTGGTATGATCTGGTCCATCCATCAGCATATGGGCATTAGTGGCTCTAAGGTATCTGTCCACTCCCATATGTATTGATCACACGTATTTGCAATTGACTGACTCTCATCTTTTGGTACAGGGACTGTAGACATCAAGTACTGGTACAGGTGTAGACTCCATATGAGGCAGCCATCTCATTTACACCACAGATATGGCCTGTATAGTACTGTACTGATGGCTTTGTAGTGGTATCCTCATTGTAAGTTCATCTTCAATCTATTGGGTATGTGAAGGTAGCAACAGTAGGCTAATATGATTAGGATGTATGATTAGGTATATTTGGACTCATCATGCATTTCCATGTGCTTCACTGGTGAGGATATATCCTCAACTCAAAGAGTTTGCTATAGAGGAGGTAAGTGGCTAGGCAGATTTCGACTTTAACAATATGTATGGCATGTGTGCCAATGCCCAACTAATTGCAACATAGTTCATTTGCAGCATACATCATGTCTCAATGGTTACTTGGGGGCGTATCTGAGGCAGTGGGACAATGACTGCTTGCACCTTGCCCTGGCTGATGTGGGTAAATTTGACAGGATACGTTTTTTTCAGACTTATAATATGGTGACAAGTTCCTTACATGTATCATCATTCCTGTAGCTGTCCCATGTAGTAGTGGTATATGTTGTCAGTGCAATGGCAGTCATGTAGGGCCATGTGTGTTTGATGTGTACATGTCATTTACGTCTGATATGTCTGTTGTCTGGACTTAGGTATAGGTAATCACAAGTCAGGAATGGTGTGAGTTCTGTAGGTCTGCTCATGTTGTGAAGTAGTACTACTGTAACTGGATGTCTGGTGGAATGGTAGGTGTCCTAGGGTGTAATATGTGGCTACCAGAAGTGAATTAGTTGTGACACAGCACTCATTGATTCTCTGTGGATGTGTCATGTGTGCCATGTAGGCCTTTGTAGATGCACATTGATGTATGATTTGTTGTGGTGTATATGTGTTAGGTGTCTGCAGACTCTGTGAATGCGTCAAACTAATCACATGGCTATAGCCCAGACTTGTATTCTACACATCAGATGTGACCTGTATTGGAGTCCAACTTGTAGTGGCAACATCACTAAATGGATCCATTATGGCATTTATGTACAGTGTTTTAGGTCAGCCATATAATGTGACTGGCATGTTTTTGGTGGTCTGTGAGTGGAGTAGTAATAACTAGCAAGTGGACATGGACTGATCAGGTGTAGTTCCAGTACAGCTCTGATGTGTATTGTTCAGTCACCTACTCTTCCAATAGGTGGTAGGAGTATGGAGAGGTCTGTTCAGGAATCATGTAGTTATTTGTACTTCATCCAGGGCAAGATGTGCATGCAGATATGAATTAGCTGTTGATCATGTGGATCTATTTTGTAAATTGATGTGGGTGTGAGGCTTGACATACATGGGCGGCTAGTAGTGACATGTTGTGACATGATGTAGGATATGTGTAATGCCAACAGAGATAGCCTAGCAAGGGGATTTCTACCTACAGAAGTGCATGTTTAAATGTGTGTGTGGGGGAATTTTGTTAACACACTTTCTCTCATTCTCTCTCCCTCCCTCCCTTTCCCTCTGTTTGTGTGCATCAACAGGCTAAGGAGACAGGCACAGGTGAGTGGAGATGCTGCAGGCCACAGGACCCAGAGCAGTGTGGCCAGCGACAACAAGGGACCCAGTGGCCCGGAGGGTGAGGGGAGTGCCACGGAGGAGACCGGTCCTTCCATTTCATCTTCGGAATCCTCCTCCAGTGGACACTCCCTGGAGGTGGCAGATCCATCTGGGACCACCCAAGCACCATCTTTGTCTGCCACCCCCTTTCTATCACAGCCTCCCGTAGCTCCCCACCTAGTTGTCCATGCTTGCTCAGCCAAGAGGTTGGGTGTCTCCTTCGCCACAGGCACCTCTGCCCCGCCCCAGTCAGCACTGGCGTCCTCAGTGAGGAGGCTATTGACCTCCTGAGGTCGAACTCTGTGGGTCAGTCAACCATTGTAAATACCATCCAGGGACTAGCAACTCAAGTGCAACAGAGTAATGCGTTCCTGGAGGGCATTCACGGTGCACTGGCTGGCCTACAGAGAACCTTTCAGGCTCTGGCTGCCACACTGATGGCAGCTAGTCACCCTTTGTCTTCCGTACCCCTCCACCTACCTCTTCCCAATCCCAGACCCCTCTTCCCTGTCCAAGCCAGAGCACAAAAGCAGACAAGCATGTACCCATTTCAACATCCAGGGCTACAGCTGACAGACACAAGCACCACAAGACCCACCACTGGCCTGCAGACACACCAACACCCTCTACCTGCACAGACTCCCCTACCACCCCCACCTTCACAGACACTACACCAGGCACACCTGCAGACACTACACCAACATTCTCTGAAACAGCCACCACTCCAATCCTACCCACAGTCAGCACAACAGCATACCCGCAGACATCCACCCCAGTCACCACATCCGCAGGCACCACAGCCACTGAATCACCCACACGTAGCACATCATCCATACCTGCAGACACCACCCCAACAGACAGTCACCCATCCACCATGGCATCTCCCAGCACCTCCTCCGCCCCTCCTCCCAAGAAAACATAAATGCCCACACTCACCCACCTAACAGACCCCCAGCACCCACAAACATTCCTCACACACACACATGCACCCAAGACATCCACCAAGACACCTCCTACAACCACTCCCTCTCCCTCCACTCCCAAACCCTTTTGCCATGACTGTACCCGTGTGTCTAAAAATGTGTTCCTCTCTGAATTTTCCCTTTTCCCTACTCCTCTCACACCCTATGATACCGCCAAACGCACTGTGTCCCTCCCCAAGTCCAGCCCTTCCACCTCCAAGTCCTCCCTCGTGCCCCCTGCTAGTACCCATGCCCCTCCCCCTGCCAAGAAGTCAACCCCTCCCAAGTGTTCTCAGCCCTCCCCTAAACCTTGCCCTAAGCCCCCCAAGCCCAAGCCCAAAGAACCCCCTTCAAAGCCCAAGTCCCCTCTGCCCCCCTCTTCCCTGAGGTGCCTGCCTGCGCCCTTGATGCACCTACCTTGTGGAGGTCATGTAGTAGTCAGAGTCATATAGGGGCACACTGAAGTGCCATATGTGCATTGTGCACAGTATTCTGTAGACTGGCCTATGGCCTTTAAATTTGTACATAGTTAGATATTTATTTGTTTTTTTATTGATCTAATATATCTGGGCCAACCAGTTGTTGGTCCCATGGTCACATATTTGTCCTGCCTTTCTTTCAACATGGCTGTTTTGGTCTTGTGTGTTTTGGTTTGTGTGTGAGTTACTTTTGTGTGTGTGTTGGTTGTGCTACCAGTTGTGTCTGGGTAGCATATCTGGGTGTGGGCTTGGCATTTGTCCTGCAGTAATGGCTATGTATTGTTTGTGGGACATGTTTGTGTTTGGGACATGCATGTATGTTGATGCAGTGTGTATTGTTTGTCGTGATGTGTTATTCATGTTGTGGTATGCCCTATTGTGGTTGTACTGTGTGTGTACGCGTGTGTGGTGATTTGTATATCAGAACCGTTGTGTGGTGTGTTTACGTGGTATGGCGTATGCTTTGTTGTATGGTTATATGATTGTGTGTTGGTTGTCAGGTGTTGTTATGTGTTGTATGTATGTAATGTCAGCTGGAGGTGTGTATTGTGGTTGCTTGACAATGCTTTTGGGGTGTTGCGGCTGTGGTGTAGTTGTGTGAATTGCTGGAGTTGTGTATCGTGGTGTTCGACTGTGCTGATGCTGTGTATCTGTGGGCTGGTGTGTGTTTTGGTAGTGTGTGTTGGCCATGATGTGTGTAGTATGTGTGCGTGTGTGTATGTGGCTGTGTGTGAATGTGCGTATCAGTGTGAGGGTATGTGTGTGTGTTTCGGCCTCGCTGCCAGTCCCGGATGTGTATGTTGTGTGTGCCTAGATACATTCACAAATTACAACAATGACAGGTAAGTTTGTGTACTTACAGTTGTTGTTGTCATTGCTTGTTCCGGAGTCATTGTACGAGCAGGAGCAGTGGGAAGACGTGTAGTTCAGGTTCCATGGCGGCTCCAGACAGGTATGGCTTCTTGAAGGTAAGTGTCTCCTTTTCTAGCGTTGGTTTCCGCCACGGTTCCCGTGGTGCTGCGACTGCAGTGGGAAGCTTGGAGGTGTGCTGCCTTGTAATCTGTCCAGCAGAAGCATGGTTTCCACCTGCCTGAAGGTGGCTACTGCTGTCTGTGCCGCGTTGACCGCAGTGGCTGTGCCGGCAGTGGATTGGCTGTATTCAGTTGGGAAGACCGCCATGTTCATAATTCGGTGGTCTTCTCCGCTAGCCTGTTGGCAGTACGACCGCCGTCACCAACATGGCGGTCCTGTGACCACCAAAGTCGTAATGACCCCCTCAACTTTCCCATGTCTCCATTTCCACCTGGAGACCCTCATAGGTGATTTGCTGAACTTTACAAATCCTGGGTTTGGGTTTAACTTACCAGAATATATACATACATACACACATATAGCCCCATCAGCATGTTTTCTATCCTGGTCTACTGTCACATCCAGAAATGTGTCCCCTTCACTGTATGTATGCATATGTGTATGTATGCATATGTGTATGTATGTTTTGGTATTCCAAAGCTGGCTAGCAACAGAGCGCTGTATAGGAGGCACACCCCAGTCTGGTTCTCCCAACAGCTCTATTGTTAGAGCCTCTACCCTGGTTCCCCCAACACCTTCCTCAGGATGTCATTGCACTAGCTCTCCCATCAACGTGTGTTTCTGGCCATTCAGAATCTCATTTCCACTTGCTGTATATGTATGTAAGTGCTGGTACTTGTATAGTGTGAATTTAGCACTAAACACAAGCCAACACCTACAGAGAAATGCACTCTTAAATGGGGACTAACAGGTAAGTTCTGTATTGTTGTAGGGTAATGCTCCTGGAAGTGATGGTTCTTCATTTTTTTTGTTGGTGGGAGGAGGTTTTAAGCAATTTTGATATTAATGAGGACACGTAGATGGAGAAGGCCTGTCTTCAGGGCTTCCCATTTGTCGATCTCATTAAGCTTTATTGCAGATTCATGTTCCTTATAGAGTAGGATCAGCTTGTGCTAATGACAGGGCCACTGGAATTATGTGACTGTGCACCTGCAGCGATTTTCGTATGATTGTAGAGTTGTCGCATTTGCCATATAATTCATCATCTGCCGCAGAATCTGCAGATTTTAACAAAGAAAACATTGTTTCTAGCTCAAATGGTTCAAAAGTTCCTAACACCTCGGTGACACATGCTTCTGTGCAGTGGAAGGCCCATTTCAAAGGTCAACTGGCCACCTTTCTGAAGCTTATTGCTATATTTGGGTGTTAAACTGGTACTAATGCGGCACAACTAATGTCCAGACAATGTTAATAGATTTTAAAATGACAAAAGAATGAATAAATACTATCACAAAATCTGCCGCATAATGCTGCATACTTTGCCTTTTCCTGCTGCTTAATTTACTCGACCTGTTGCATAATTTGACCCTCCCCTGCAGGATAATTCCAGTGTTCCTGGCTAAAGATGAGACAATTCTGCAACGAAAGCTTTCTATGGAGCACCACAAAAGTAACCTATATTTCGAATTGAGCCTAAAATACCTGCGGTGGCCAGAACAGACAGTCTTTTGGCAGCAGTCACAGTTGTGCAAGGCATCATGTTATTAAGGCTGACAGTATGATAATATTTGGCCTCTACTTTAAGGAACTTTCTTCACTAGGTCAGCTGCTACAAAGATTTGACTTACCAAATATCAATATATTTGATTTTTGTTTATATTTTAAACAATTCACATTATAGTAGGTCAATAATGTATCTATGTTGCATTGCAAGTCCAAGAGTGTGAAAAACTTCCACTGTACTTCACACAGTACAAGGCAGGTATGTGTTCCTACCCTACCTTCGGTAAAAATATGTTTTAATGGGCAAGCCATACAATTAATCAGACATATATAATTTAAATATAATTTGGAACAAGAAGACAGCCCTGCTTGACACCACATGACACTCAATTCAGCTTATTGTGCAATCTGGAGGTTCACATTTAACAGTAAAGAACCTGGTTAAACTCAACAGTAGAGCAGGGATTCCCTTGCAAGCATGTTTTTCACCAGAATGCCTCTAACAACATGGCATAAGTAAGGCACCTTCTTTCCTATTTCTATTGATTTGTGCACAAAAATCATAGTTACTGAGTATGTATTTATTTATAAATAGCATTGGCAAAGCCTGAAAGTTTTGTGCTGGCTGCTAGTGTTTCTACTTTGTGACACTGCTTTGTCATGGTTTTTGGAAAATGTTATTTTTAGGGGAGCTGCTTGGCCCTCTCCAATATTAAAAAAATTGACTAAAGGCAGAAATATTCTTTAGTGTCAAAAAGCACACATTGTCATAGTAGTTGCTGTCAATGAAGGGAACTGCTTTGTGTGCAGATGTGCTCCTTATTAAACAGCAGAATACCAAAACTCATGGCGAAGACAGACAATGACTGAAATGGGATGACCCATGGCTCCATGCTTTATTTGGACGGGACACCCTTGAGACGCCCCTTCCAAATACTGATTCTTAATTTAGTTGTAAACCCAAACTGCGCTACAGCAGGGGTCTCCAATGAGTAGCTCCTGAGCTACCTATAAGTAGCTCTCCTGTGTGCGGCCCAGCCTACAAAAACTGAAACGTTTATTTTTAAAACAAACATGTAAACTTGTCTGATGTGGTCAGTATTAAAATTAGACTAATATTCATAGCTCTGGATGATTTTTACTAACATAAGTAGCTTTTACTACAGAAAAGGTTGGAGACCCCTGCGGTACGGTAACGTGTTACTGAATCGCAATTTGGGTTTTGCGCATTTGAAAGCACCACATTGTACTCACAAAGGCTCAAGTTTGACCTTTGCAACCATAAAATCACTATGTACATCAGGCCCTATGGATATTATATATATGTAATTTTAGTAAAATCTAAAGGTCTTGTTAACGCCAGACCTCAAAACAGAAGACAATGGAAACCTCCTTAGATGAGCTAAGCTTCTCATACTTTTGCAAAGCTTCATACGCTAAAGTCTTAGCGGACAAAGGGCATGGACAGTGCATGTAAAAACCTACGTACCCTTTCATGCCGCTTGCTCCTGAGTCATCCCTCTCCTCCTCTTCCTCCATTTGAATTCACCCCTCCATTCTGATTAACAAGACCACTCACATCCGCTCACAGGAAGCCTGCTCGGTTTTGGTGTTTATAGATGAGAGGTGAAGACTCGATGGATGAAACACTTTTGTACTGAAATGACTTGAGTCTTCTGCCAACACCGCCCCCCCCAACCCCCTGCCCTAAACACCCCCCTCCCGCCTGAAGAAGGTAGTTAGCCCCCACTGCTGTGAGGTACTTACGTTTCCCCTTTGCACTAAATCCAGCAACTTTCACATGGGCACTTATGTTTGCAGTGTTTGAACACACACTGTTCTATTGGAATTCAATAAAATCAAAATTATGTACTTAACAAAAATGGTTTATATGGCTCCCTAATTTAGCAAAAAAAAACTCTCGCCGAAGGTGAGTGCAAGACTTCATATACAAAAGAGTGAAAACATATTAGCTGTTATTTCGTGTTGCATGGAAGAAAAACATTTATGGGCAAGGTTTTATTAACCAATGAATATGTCTAATGTTGACTTAAGTGTAAGAAATATAAATGCCGTGAAACTGTAGGGATTAAATATAACATACGATGCATTTGTAAATTGCTACCAAACCCCAAGTGATCTCTGGGAACAACAGACTAATTGTAGAAGTTTATTGGTACCCATTTATACAGGTAGAGCAGACCTTTTGACCAAATGAAATAAAACTGAAATGTTGTGCAGTGCGAGGTTGAAGTTCCTGAACTGACTTCATTCCTCGGAAACCCTTTTGACACTGTGGTTCAAGATATTTACACAACATTTTTTAGAACGGTGTTAGGTTTAACACAGAAAGCCGTTGATAGCTTCAGCGAGCCCCTTCATATATAAACTCAGGCCTAGATTTACAAAGTCCGTGTGTTGCCATTATGTCCCACAACGAGGCGCAAGGCAGCGCTAGGGCTTCAGTGGGATTTACTAAGCCACACAAAGCCACCTTTTGTGGCTCTGTGCTGCTTAGTAAATCCAGGTTAACGCAAGACAGCACAAGTCCCTGCCTGTCCTTATTCTGCGCTGGGAAGGCGTTACATGGGTGGAGCGTGGGTCTTCCCATGCATCCACCCATGGTTGTTGGCGTATTCCCAGATTTAATAAGAATGATACGCCTGGGAATGCATCAAAATGCTACACCTGCCCAGGTGATGCATAAGGAGCAAAACATTTTTATTTCTCCACGTTTTTCCTCTTTTTATATGTGCTTGACTCTGGGGCACAAATAGATGGAGCAAAAACCCTCAGAGGACTGTTCCTGTGCAGGAAGAAGTCCCTTCCTGCACAAAGCAATCCTGGCTGTATCATAGTCATCCTTGCACCATGGCTCAAGGGTGCCTGCGCTCACTGTAGTCTGCAGTCCGTGCACCAGTGCAGGGAGAGAGCAGGAATGCGCCATTTCTTAGTAGACGTCTCCCTGTCACGCCGCTCAGTAGGTTGTCTTGCTGCATTGCATTGCGTGACTTTTTAGTAAATCTGACCCTAAAGGAGTGGAAATAGATGTGGGAAGTGTTTCTTTCGCGATCTAAGCTTAAGTCACGAAAATACTATGATTACTTCAGGTATGTCGCAAAGTCCTACGCAAGAGGGCTTTCACATGGAAATTTGGACGTTTAAGGCTGCTTGTAACTTGTTGCAAGGAAAAAATGTCACCAGTATCCATTGCAAGCTCGACGTTTAACAGTAAACTGTAAAGAATGCACAATCCTGGCGCAAGGGAGGATATACTGCAAGGTTGCAGGTAGAATGCCTGGGCGCGGGGGTGCAATGGGCAGGACACTGCAATCTACAGGAAGAGCGGTGTAAGGGATCTCGGCCAGACTTCTCTCGATAATAGAAACTTTCAGCCTCTCCTACCTCTTACCTGAGACCCGCAAAGGATGGCGGGAAAAAAGTACATTCACTTCCCCAAAGATTAATATTTTGATTAATAAATCGTCCCCGGATGATGAATTTTCATGAGGGTGACATTTCGTCCAGCCATACGAGTCATGTTTAAAGCGATGAGGCACCCCGAAACAATGCAAGGCAAGTTTTGAAGTGTGACATTTACACAGCCCAGCAATGTGCATAATTATTCGGCGCCTGCAAAGATCGTTTCTTTTTCTCTGTAATTCATCAAATGCTAATGTAACATGGTCGTCAGCGCGGCGTGCGCTGCGGCTGCCGTCTGCTGACAAGCGCTTCGGATTCTTTTATTGGCATCGAGCAGTGTCTCGGGTACCAGCACAGATAGTGTTTGTCACTCTTACACATCAGCACCTGCTGAGATAACACTGGTCCCCGGGGGGAAACGTTCTAAACGGGCCTTCATTTCAAACCCTGGAAGTCAATTCACCAAAATGCCAGGGGTAGCGGAAGTGGCATCACGTTATTTGACCTTTACTGTGACTCACACATACATGCTTACACATACACACACATTCACACACTCTGTCACGTACCACACACTCACCAGCAAGCAGGCACACAACGTACATTCGAAAGCCTTGTTTACTTACCTCCACTTCCTGATAGGGTCATATTTCAGCCAACTGTTTTCCATTTTTTATTATAGTGAATAATAAATATTATTAACTATTTGTGTAATAAAAAAAGTGATAGAAAACCAGAAAAGTTGATCTTCAACAGACGTCCATTAGGAGGAGCTGCCCCTGTTTTCCAGTCACTGATTTTGCCACCTCTAAGGCCAGGGGTCGTAAAGGCATTGCAAGGGGCAAGTCAGGGGTCGGAGCTGCGACCCTTAAATGACGCCCATGCCTAGAAGCCTGGAGAAGCTGGTATGTAGGCGCTGTTCAGAGGGTCACGGGTGCCAGCCCAGTGTCTGTTGGTCGCCACTATAGGGTTATAGGGTGGACCTTGACCACACTTTACGCAGCCAGTCCAACTACACTGAATATAAGTACCTCTAAACTTCCTCACCCTGCTCCTTACCTCACTAGGGATATCCACATCCTGGATAAAGGCTCTCCTCTGTTAATCCAAAAAGCAACATTTCACTGTGACAAGCACCCCCCGTGTGCATATAAATGGGCGTCTCTACCCAGAACCCTTTAGTTTAGTCCACCTCCTCCTCTGGGAAGCAGTTATCCTGTACTTCCTTTCTCCATACAAGAGTTCCTGCTTACCTCTCTGGATGTTTGGGACTATTTTTCCTTGTTAGTAATTTTTTCTGCTGTGAATTGATTTCCCCGCATTGCTGGGTGCCTCATTCCCTGCTGGGTTAGTGGCCTGGGTTCGGCTGCCAATGTGTGCACCCACACCTGCTTGCTGGACTTCTTTTGGGCTGTCTAGGGCTGCTTACCTTGCCCTTCCTTGTCTCCCTACTGGGCCTGAATTTGGGTTGTGGTTGCTCTCTATGATGTATCTGTTGTCCTCACCGATGGATGCAGATTAAGTTTCCCCGGACTAGTGGGGCTGGATGTGGGCCTTCTATGTGTGCTCCCTGCTTGCATTGGGATGGCTTATGTTTGGTGCTGGGGCCTCCTATGGGGATCGGCTGAATGCCTACCTTTGTTCCAGGAGTGCATGGTTGATGGTCTTGGTTTCCTCCGCTGCACTCTCTTGGGCTTGGAACTGGTTAGATTTGTACCCTGTCTTCCTGTTTCATTACTTCTTTTTTAGACTGTGTCTGTCACTCGCTCCTAGTTTGGAAGTCTTATGAGCTGGGTGGTGGCGTTTCTGATTTTTGTTGTCTTTTCCTGGCTACCTACTTTTGTTGGGATTACAAATCTTGACAGAGTGTCGGCTGGATTTGAACTTCACTTTGTATTTCCTGTTGGTCTGGGGACTCGTTTGATGTGTGCTCTGGCTCCCTCTCTGACAGGCCATGCTTTACGGCCTTCCCATCCCCCTTTTGTTAATGAGGTTCAGGGTTTGGGGTAGTAATTCTCTCTACATGCCTGATGCTGGGTGTCCCTTTTCTTGAGATTAGGCTCTTTCAATCTTTTGTGTGTTGGATGCATGTGTGTCTTTTGCCTTGTGCCCTTGACCAATGCTAAATCTGCGGTTTTAGGTGTCTGCTACTGCGGTCACCCTGGTCGGTTCTCGCTTCTTGAGTTACTAGTTCTTCTACTGTTTTTTGCCTCAGGATGCCCGAGGGTACTGTGGGCTCATGTGGTATGACTATTTCCAATTTGCTTTCAACCTCTTTTGTCTTTGGGTCTTTTGATGGGGGAGTGATGTTTTAGCTGTGGGTTATTCCCATATCTGGTGACTGTGGTTTGTTGCTTCTCCTACTCCTACAGTGTGTTGGTATTGCGGTATTGCTGCCTTCTGTGATGGTCCTGCACTTCTCAGTCTGTCGTTTTTTCATGGTCTTTGCTGTGTGAAGTGGCTTTCTACTCCCTGTAGTAGGTGGCTTCCTCTTCTGGCCCAATCTGCTGGTCCTTTGTTGGGTCATTCTCCTGGGGGCCTCAGATGGTTCTTGTAGGTTCTGGGCTCCTGTGTACCTTTCAGTCCTGGAGATCGGGCCATAGAGCGTCCTGGCTTGCTTATTCTGGTTGGTGGACCTCTTCTTGTTGCTTCACCTCCTTTTTTGATTGAGTCCTATTAGTGGACTCCCGTTCTTTGTAAGGCTTGAAACTTGATCTGGCATTGGCATGCTTTGTCTCCTGTTGTATACCTTATTTTCGGGGCTTTGGGTTCCCTTTCCCCGTGCCCTTCTTTGGTGTTGGGGTCTGGTCACATGTTTTGCAATATGCTCCCAACTGGGCCCAGTGCAGGGGCTGCACATGCGCTTGGCTCGGGCAGTTTGATGCAGGACCTCTAGTGTTTTATAGCCAACTGTTCTTGTTTTCATGAAGTCCTGTGGTTGACTGGCCTCGTCTTGTTCAGGTTGGGTAGGAACATCTCCGTGTAAGGAGTTTGTCCCTGTCGAACTCTTGGAACCTCTACTTCTGTGGGATGCTGCGTCCCGGCTTTTGTGTGTGGTGTGCAGTCCCTGGGATATTTTTGTGGTTTATTTTCTGCTGGTTTTGCGGTTCCACTGGGATAGGTCTCGCCTTCTGTGGGCTGTGTCGTGTACTGCTGTTGTACAGGTGACTGTTGTTTCTGCTTCTGGCTTTCCTTTTAGGTTGGTGTACTCATGTGTCCCCGTTGTGGGCGTGACGTGGTGCCTGTTTGTGGGCTCCCCTCAAACAGGCACCACGCAGGTGATCGCAAGGATTCTTGCAGTTGGGTTTGTTTTGAGCGTCATATTTCGAGACTCTGTCTTTGCTTTCTCACTTGGCATTTCTGTGCTTGACCATCCAGCCCCAGATCTGGTGCATGTGTGTCCTTGTGCTTCCACATGGTTACATTGCTTGTGCTGTATTTTTTACATTATTGATCACCACCTGTGCTTCATACGCAAGCATCCATGCACAGAAACACACATGCATCATGTGGGCGTAATGGGTTGAACGTTTTAAGCATGGTCACAGAAATGGTTCACTGTTTTTATATGCAAATGTGCACTACCTGCAGGTAGCATCGAAGTCCAGGTCATGGATAGGACTGTATTCGGTATTCATAGTGCCAGAGAGCCCGTCACTTCTGCACACCCAAATGGGGGGCCATTCAGAAGACTGCCACAGTGTATTAATAATACCCCTCTGCCGTGAGTAGGAAGAATGTGGCTGCAGACATGACAATCATGAGAAAACCCCTTTGAGACACATCCGGGGAAAGTCTGCTCCACTGTAAGCATGGCAGAGGTCTGATGTCACCAGGAGATTTCCATGCCCACTAAACTCTGTTTGGTGGCTCACGCTCCAACCTCATGAATATGAAGCAGCCAGTGTAGTTGTGCAGCTACTGGCCTCATGAATATGAAGGATCTGGGCTGGATGAGCCTCCTCCACCCTCATGAATACGAAGGAGCCAGGGAAGATGTGCAGCTACTGGCCTCATGTACATGAGGGAGACAGATTGAATGAGTGTTCACTACTCTTATGGGCATGAAGGAGATGGGTTGAATGGGCAAACACTACCCTCATGAATAAGAATGAGCCAGGTTAGATGTGCAGCTCCTGTCCTCGTGAACAGGAAGGATCTGGGCTGGATGAGCAGTGTCCACCCTCATGAATATGAAGGATGCAGGGCAGATGTGCAGCTACTGGCCTCATGAATGTGAAGGATCTGGGCTGGATGAGCAGCCTCCACCCTCATTATTATTAGGGAGCATTCAGGTTGGAGTCTGCTCATCCAGCCCAGATCCGTCATATTCATGGGGCCAGTAGCTGCTCATCTAACCTGGCTTATTCATATTCATGAGGGTAGTGGTTGCTCTTCCAGCCGATCTCCTTCATGCTCATAAGAGCAGTGAATGCTCATTCAATCTGTCTCCTTCATATTCATGAGGCCAGGAGCTGCACATCTTTCCTGTCTCCTTCACAGTAATGAGGGTGGTGGCTGCTCATTCAGCCCCGATCCTTCATATTCATGAGGCCAGTGGCTGCACATCTACCTTGGCTGTTTCATATTCTTGAGGTCGGAGGCTGCTCATGCAGCCCTGATCCTTCATATTCATTAGGTGTCCCTCATATTCATGAGTTGTGCATCTACCCTTGCTCCTTCATATTTATGAGGGTGGATTTTGCTCATCCAGCCCAGATCCTATATATCCATGAGTCTAGTAGCTGCACATCTACCCTGGCTGCTTCATATTCATGAGGGTGACGGCTGCTCATCCAGCCCATCTCCTTCATATTCATGAGGTGTCCCTCATATTCATGAGCTGTGCATCTACCCTTGCTCCTTCATATTCATGAGGGCGGAGGGTGCTCATCCAGACAAGATCCTTCATATTCATGAGGCCAGTAGATGCGCATCTACCCTGGCTCCTTCATATTCATGAGGGCCGAGGCTGCTCATCCATCCCAGATCCTTCGTATTCATGAGGCCAGTAGCTGTGCATCTACCCTGGCTCCTTAATATTTATGAGGGCGAAGGGATCTCATCCGGCCCAGATCCTTCATATTCATGAGGCCAGTAGCTGCACATCTAACCTGGCTCCTTCATAGTAACGAGGGTGGAGGCTGCTCATCCAGGCCATGTCCTTCATGCTCATAAGAGCAGTGAGTGCTCATTCAATCTGTCTCCTTCATATTCATGAGGCAGTAGCTGCACATCTTCCCTAGCTCTTTCCTAGTAAGGAGGGTGGAGGCTGCTCATCCAGTCCGTTTACTTCATATTTGTGTGGGTTGTGGCTGCTCATCCAGCCCATCCCCTTCATATTTATAAGAGCAGAGGTTACCCATACAGCCCAACTGTTCCATATTCATGAAGGGGGTGGCTGCTCATCCAGCCTGGCTCCTTCATTTTCATGAGGGCGGTGGCTGCTCAACCAATCTGTCTCCTTCATATCCATAAGCACGATGCCTGCTCATCCAGCTTGGTTCTTTAATAGTCACAAGGGTGGTGGTGCTCATCAAGCCCATCCCCTTTGTATTCATGATGGACGTGGCTGCTCATTAAGGCCACCTCCTACATATTCACAGTTGCGAACCAAAACTTGGGGGATGGGCACTTGCAAAGTACATGGAGGAGGCCCTCCTCCTGGGACCATCACCTACCATTTTTGCTGATGGGGCCCCAGGGAGTTCGGGGGCGCCCCCCCAATTGTGGGGGGGTTAGCAGGGGAGGCATAGGGGTGTTGTTTGTTATGCTACAGCATATTCATAAGGGTGGTGGTTGCTTATCCAGCATGGCTCATTCATGTTCATGAGGGCGACAGTTGCTCATCCAGCCCATCTACTACATATTCATGAGAGCAGTGGCTTATCATTCAGCTTGGCGCCTCCATATTCATAGGAGTGGTGGCTGCTCATCCAGCTCGTCTCGTTCATAATCATGAGGGATGTGGCTGCTCAGCATTGTACTGCCCAACTGCTTCCCTCACAATGTGCAAAGTCTTATTTTAAAATACACCTACACTGTGTGTGCATAATATATGGGAATACTGCCACAGGAGGGATTTATAGTATTTTGACAGAGGGTGTTACAACTAAGAAATGAAAGCATATGTAAGTAGAACTCACCAGATGCAAGATACAGTGATGCTATCGGTTAGTCCAGTGATGTCAGCTTCAGTGGCATCCATTGACTGGTTGTGAACATAATGACCCCGCCAAGGTTTCTCTTCAGTGTGTTACGAGCAAGAAGATCATCAGTATCGAAAAATAAAGAATCAGGCAGAGGTGAAGCAGGTCTTACACTTCTTTGCTATCTCACACTGGCTGAAATAATCCTGTGTACAGAAGCATAACAACGCCCACATATACCGCCAAATAAAATGTTTAAAAACATCTCTGCCAGACCTCTCAGATGAATAAACCATTGGCTCCTGGCCACACGAAAAGCAAACTAACACTGGAAAGGTGACCCTTAACTCTTGGTAGTAGGACCGAGGTTCTGAAATGTACTTTCAAATAGAGGTATAAAATAAAATAAAAAATAAACCTACTCTGAACAGCTTCAGAAAATATTCCAAAACCTTTCTTTTTACAATCTAAAAATATTCCATTCTACTTCACCCCCACCACTCATTATGTAATCTATGAACTAACTGAGAGACTGTTATTTGTAATGCAATAGTAGTCTTTTCTTGGATCGCCTTGATGGTTCACTTGAGAAGTATACCTTTGGACCTGAAGCGGGATATAGGCACCCATCCTTGTCTGTAAAAATATTATACCGGGAACGGCAAACAAAATGAATGTATTTTTGGTGCTGGTAATAATAGAATGTATCACGATTTGATGAGTAATGTATTTTTGATTGAATCAATTTGGTTAATATGAATTAAACAACTCCCAGGGTCTACTGTTACCAGGACAATTGGGCAGGCAACAAAAATATTGTGCATAAACAAATGCTTACCATTAGCTACTGATTCCGCCATTCAGGTTGAAAGATGTTGCTATAATTTATTCATATAGAGAACCTTTCTGTTGGATTGATGTTTTATGTACCCAGGTTCACATACTGTCATTCGGGTACTCCCTGATATCCTCCTCATCAGGAGTACCAAGCCCTATTTAAATGCAATTCCAATACAGTGTTGCTGCCGAGTGCTTCCAGTAGTGCTTAATTTGAGCCTGTGGTTTATGGTGCTGAGCACCAGCACTTTATTGCCAACACTGGTACCTTTGAGATCCTGCCACATGGTGGTGCTGCTTAACAAATTTTGTGAGGATCACAACAGTTGTTTAAGATTTCAATATACATTAAAATGAATAATACCTGCCAGCCATCCGAAGCTATAAGAATAGGTTGGGCGGCAGGTATCAGTAATTTTTAATGTAAATTTAAAGTCTAAATTGTCCCACTTGTAGGAGTGTGATGGTTAGTTGTGTTGGTACTTTCATTGGCAGCGCAGGCATGGGCAATGGGTGGGGCAAGGTGCAGTGGCCTCCTGACAAGGGCCCTGGCACTTATGTTTCCACAAATGAAGCCCTTGCTTCCGGTGCACCATGTCACCCCTCCCTGGCTCGCCGCCGGTAACATCGAATCATTTGTAGATCATGGGTCTATGTTCTAGCCACATGAATGGTTTAGTCGCTATTATGACTGAATCAGATCGGTCCACAGTCCAGGCATCCATTCTGCATTGATGAACCCCATATCTGCACACACCGCGCTTTAAATGGGCAGGTGCTCATTTTGTGCCGGGGCACCAGAAACAAAATCTCCCTTCCATCCCCTTAGGGCAGTGGTTCCCAACTTTTTGACTTCTGTGGACCCCCACTTTATCATTATTGGAACTCTGGGACCCCCACTGATTCATTACTAAAAGCTGGGGACCTGATCTGTTCATATTATTTTAATTTTCTAAGCAGTCGCGGACCCCCTGAGGAGGCTTCGCGGACCCCCAGGGGTCCCCGGACCACAGTTTGGGAACCACTGCCTTAGGATTTCTGAAAAGAGACCCTGGGCCGGAGGAAAGGTTTCTATTTATTGCTTCTCTGTCGCTCCTAGAGTGCTGCTCACCCAGACATGCTTAATTAAGGTCCACAGGTTGAAGGCTGCTTCTGTAAGAGGCGGTCCCTTGGGGGTGTCCCTTCCTGCTGCTGTAGAGAGCGTTGACTGCAGAATAACAATCAACTCGTGTTAGAATCTACTTCTTCCTGCAAGCCAGGCCGGCCTCGTCCTACGCCACTACCACCTAGAGGAGGGGGCACATTGGAGGAAATAGTCTGCGCTTCTAGTTTTAATTAGTACTAGGAAATGGGAGTGGATTTAGGAACAAAAGCAGCCGGCGCAGAACCAGTAGCCAAGACTTATAGTTCAACAGAAGGAAATATCGAATGTATCAGAAACTCCTGTCTGGGGAAAATGTATTTTTTGTTTCGCTTTCCATCTACTTACTCACACAGGGAGGCGTTTCCTTTCCTTGCATAAGGCAGACTTTGTTTTCCAATAGTAACACTTGATTCCCAAGTATTTTAACTTCAGGGGGGAAATTGGGTTATTCCTAAATTAGTTGTAAATTTCTTCACACTTTTTGGAATTCAGTCAGAATTCCAAGAATACTCCCATAACTCTGCAAGAGTCATAGATGGCATTAAGGACTCAGATGTGTAAGTTTCTGCATGCGGAATTCTAACCCGTGTACAATTCTAAACGTGAAAAACTGACGCAAAATGCATCTGGATTTACAGTGAATTTATTTTTTTCTCCACTGGAAAAATATTTACGGGAATGTATTTCAAAACCACATCAGTTGTTGCCCCTTCAAGCCCATACTTGGCAGTTTGTGCCACCTTTATTAGGACCCCCCAGAAGCAGTTACAAATTGACCTGTGCCATGCAGAAATTCCACCATACTGGCATCACTTTCGTAGTGGCGAATTCATATTGGAGGGCACTGACGCTGGGAATTATGGAGGGTAAAAATCTGCTACTCCTAATTCCAGGAATTATGGATTAAAACATTCTGTCACTTCTAATTCTTGGAACTCCTGAAGGCAAACGCCTGATATTTCTGATTCTATGTGTTCGAAATGGGTCTAAACAGTTGCCAAGTGGATTTTTATCCCCTTAAATTGAACTTGGATACAAAAATATTTGTAAGAATTGGACCCATAACACACTTCTGATGTATTGGTTCGCCCAGTGTGAAGATACAGTGAACGGATGGTTAAACTAGTTGTAACCAGTAGTTCTTATCCTCATTTTTTTTTAATTACACAAGGAAAAGACAACGGTCCCTCACTAGGTGAGACAGTTTCAAGAAAGTGTGAAGAAAATACAAGCTGGGAAAATGCATTTACTCATAGAAATATATTATTTTCTGGCTGGAGGACTTGTAGAACTGAGCTATCACTAGGGCTGTGCGTAATTTGTGTATTTTTCTGAACATTTCTGAAAACAATCTGCAAAACTGTACAAAAGAATCCTAACGGTTTCCGCGCCGCACATGGCTTTTCCAATAAAGGGCATGCTTTGCGCAGAAAAGTTACTCTAAGTACCTCAGGGGGGCAGTTCGACTAGCAAATGTCTTTGAACCGGTCTCCTGCGGACACAAATCACGCAAGGCTTTACATTATTAGGAAAAGGCAAAAAGAAACATTGCACAAAAAGTGTAACACGATTTTCTGTATTTTTTGCCGCATTAGGCCCACATAATGAAAATGTCACACGGACCTACTCAAAAGAACGGGGAACATCATTTGTACCAGACAATGATGGCAGGTGCAAGTCAGTCTGAGACGTGGAGGTGGTTGTAATTTCTGAGATGCTGATAGAAAACCCTGACTCATACATCACACATGGCTAAAGAAATAAAGCATGGCCACAGCTCGTGCTCATATTCTCACATGCACACAAACAGGTGAAATATGGTCATCATGGCAATTAAAGTAGTCACTGATAGACCTGCTGATGTCAGGGCAAGCATGTTTGGGAAGAAAATTCACGTGAATTTAGCTTCAGCATCCTAGATTACGTGTGTAGTAACAAAAACACTTACAAACCTTGGAAAGCAAATGAAGGGTACAAGAAACACGCACCACCCCCTTGTGGCAGCCAGTTAAATCTATATAGACAACAAACAAGGGGCGACATGCACACGACATACAATTGTACACTTACATACCTAAAGCAGAATGCATAGTCGGTTTAGCTGTGATGGTGCCCGAGGATACAAGGTTGAGAATCTCAGTCCAACACCACACAGGCCACGTCGTACGACAAAGGGTGCACTCTCCCCATGCATAGACAGACTGCCAAGATGAAGGGCACATGATGACTGCCCATGGCTTCGTGAATGTCGAGAAAACAAAGTTCGTGTTTGTACAGGCATCCAGGCAATGCCAGCACATCACTTTACTTGAACAGTTACACTATGGGTGTTCGCAAAAATGTTCCCAGGTGCCAAAAATTGTGGTCTAATGTGTTACCGAGGGCCGCCGCATTGATGCCAGCAGTGGCATTCGGGCGAGGGGTGTTTGCCAGTGAGGTGGATGTAGGGGAAGTGATGCATATACATCTAGTGGCTGAGCTGCAAAATGAGAAACCAGAAATCCCAGGATTAATCCCAGCTTCCTCAATATACCAAATTGTGTGACCCTAGGCAATTGTTTAAATTCGTTTTCCCTCCTTTTTCTTCATTATCACATGTAAGAGGACCTCAAAATACATGAATGCAGGATGGGTGCTGCACAAAACCTTTTCCTGTGTTTGATTTATTAAGTATAGCACTGTTTGTGTATAATAAGAGACCAGGCCACCCAAAGAATGTACATAACAACTGAAAAATGAACGTTTTTAAATTTATGTTTGAAAACTATCATTGGCATATACACATTTTAGTTGAAACTACGATAGTCCTGTTACAGGCTGTTTTGTTTTTCTGATTTAGTTTTTATAAGTTTAAGGTAAGTTGCCTTTCAATATGAATGACAATATTATTACCACTTGCAGGTAAATACACTGTTCTTATCTTTTATTATTGTTGACACACAGAAATCACTCACTTCTTTTAGAGATTTGCAGTGTCCACGAGTGGGGTGGGTGTGCTGAGAGAGGTAAATAGCTGTACCAGGGAACACGTCACATATAATCGACAATACGTTTGAAACATATATTTCTAATAATATTTAAGTATTTTGTCATTAAAAAGTGTTTGCTCCTCCCTACAGGGTTCACTACTGAGTGACAGAAGACATGTAGGAGAGTCGTATGCCTCATATTTTTGCATTCTATGCACATATTAGCTAAATAGGGAGTTATTTAGTCCTGAAGAAGATTGTTGACCACTTTTGGCACTCGATTCAGTTAAAACATATTGGAAAGCATATGTGGTAAGGTGAAACATTATTTTCACTTCTAAACCATGCACCTTCTGTCTCAAACACATACCGAAGGTACCATTTATAAAGAAATATTATTTGGGTATCCCTTTCTGTATTGTTAGCAAATCATCTAACCAGTGTTCCCCAACCCCCGGGCCGCGGACCGGTGCCGGTCCGTGGATCAATCGGCACCGGGCCGCCCGAGGAACTTCAACTTCATTTCACTGTGGCGGGCGGCCGAGGCGCAGAGCATTGCGCCCTCCCAAGCGGGCCACGGAAAAATTATCCAACATTTACCGGTCCGCGGCGATAAAAAGGTTGGACAACACTGATCTAGACCACTGTAATTGTCCTGAAAAAAGAATATCTAAGAATTCCCAGGTCTGGTTGAGTCCACTGGAGTGGTATCATCTTACTCCAGTGTATGGGTCACCGGGGATGAAGCATGCTACAATAAGCTGTTGGTGAGACGAGACCTCAGATATCTCCGTTTGAGCCCGTAGGCTAGGATTTTCTCTCACTGAACTTCCTGGTACACTCAAGCACCTCCTGTGCACATCACCAAAGCCTGTTAGGTTAAGGACTTCCTCTGGTCGTTACCTTTTACCTAAAATCTTATTAGTTTGATTCTCTGTCTCTCTAATGGCTGTCTGCAGCCCTACCTCTCCAATGACTGCCCTGATGGCTATGGCTCTGTCACAGGGTCGAGGGGAGCCTCTTGGAGCTACTGAGAACATGCCTTTGTTATGGCACTACATTTACACTTTTTGCCTCGATGCAAATGGTATTGAAATGTTTGCTGATTTTCTCAGTCTGATAAAGAGTCTCCCAGATAGACACGACACAGGGCTTAGCGTTCTGCAGAGCTGAAGTGTGTGCTTCTGTCCCGCTGAACTGCAGTTCCCCAACCTCTAGGTTTCTGCAGGGGGGAGGCTCGGCCAGCTCCACAGGTGGGAACCATTCACTCTGTGGCCCATGAGCCACAAGGCCACTGGGCCATCCCGCCCCCTCCGCTCCCAATGTTTATTGCACAGCTACCATCACTGACTTTTCCATGACAGGACGGTCACATGAGGCATGGTGACCCTAGGACGGAAAATGTCCCAGCTTTACCATGTCACTGACGTCTGTCTTTTGCTTTTCAACAACAGCCCCCAATTGTGTGGGGGTTTGTTACAAGAAAGATAATTCCAAACAGGCTGAAAAGGCAAGGCAACATGCATTGCAACGTGTTAAACTGCCGCAAGAGTGAATGCACTCTGATGAAAGAGCTCCTAGCCATGGAGGCATGGATCTCTAAATATGCCGCATGGATCTCCACCACAGGGTGCAGGCCAGGGCCTCTGCTAACCTGGCAGGCTGAGAGCCTATTCGCCTTGTTCTAAGTGTGCCTGATAGCTCTCGTGGTGCTCACCCACCTGTGTCATGTGAGTACTTCCTGGGGTGATCCCCCACCTGTGTCATGTGAGTTCTTCCTGGGGTGATCCCCCACCTGTGGCATGTGAGTACTTCCTGGGGTGCTCCCTCACCTGTGTCATGTGAGTACTTCCTGGGGTGCTCCCCCACCTGTGTCATGTGAGTACTTCCTGGGGCACTCCCTCCCCTGTGTCATGTGAGTACTTCCTGGGGCGATCCCCCGCCTGTGTCATGTGAGTACTTCCTGTGTGATCCCCTGCCTGTGTCATGTGAGTACTTCCTGGAGTGATCCCCGTCTGTATCATGTGAGTACTTCTTGGGGTGCTCCCCCACCTGTGTCATGTGAGTACTTCCTGGGGTGCTCCCCCACCTGTGTCATGTGAGTACTTCCTGGGATGCTCCCCCACCTGCATCATGTGAGTACTTCCTAGGGTGAGCCCTCGCATGTGTCATGTGAGTACTTCCTGGGGTGATCCTCCACGTGTGTCATATGAGTACTTCCTGCGTTGCTCCCCCACCTGTGTCATGTGAGTACTCCCTGGAGTGATCCTCTGCCTGTGTCATGTGAGTACTTCCCGGGGTGCTCCCACACCTGTGTCATGTGAGTACTTCCTGGGGTGCTCCCACACCTGTGTCATGTGAGTATTTCCTGGGGTGATCCCGCGCCTGTGTCATGTGAGTACTTCCTGGGGTGCTCCCCCACATGTGTCATGTAAGTACTTCCTGGGGTGCTCCCCCACCTGTGCCATGTGAGTACTTCCTAGGGTGATCCCGGTGATCCCCCACCTGTGTCATGTGAGTACTTCCTGGGGTGCTCCCACACCTGTGTCATGTGAGTACTTCCCGGGGTGCTCCCACACCTGTGTCATGTGAGTACTTCCTGGGGTGATCCCGCGCCTGTGTCATGTGAGTACTTCCTGGGGTGCTCCCCCACATGTGTCATGTGAGTACTTCCTGGGGTGCTCCCCCACCTGTGCCATGTGAGTACTTCCTAGGGTGATCCCTGCCTGTGTCATGTGAGTACTTCCTTGGGTACTCCCCCACCTGTGTCATGTGAGTACTTCCTGGGGTGCTCCCTCACCTGTGTCATGTGAGTACTTCCTGAAGTCCAGCGTCTTTTCCTTGACAGTCCACTTCAGGTCCGGCCAGCTGCTCGTGCTGTGACCTTTGCCTTCTAGTTGCTGGCTACGTGCCAGCTGTCACAGCCTTGCCCGTAGGGCACCGAAGATCACGGGCAGTTGCTAGTACCTCATAATCTTGTTTACCAGGGTAGTCTATTTTGCACTGATGATTTTATTTTTTCGTTCTTTGAGTCTTTCGCATAATTTTTCTCTTTTGGTTGGCCAGTCTTTGACACGTATAAGCTAGGTTTAGAGCACTAATTACATTTGAAAATAAGCTTTCTAATTTAATAAAAATATTATACGAAACAGAAATGAGAAGATCTTTTTTCTTTCCCAGTTCAGGGTAAGACTACTATGCACATGTACAATATTTATGGGATTCTGTGTTATCACTTGCTAAGGTGCTCATAGCAATTGACCTGAACCCAGTGAGATTTTGCAACCGGGATGCAAATTCCTGAAGCTTAAAAGTTCTTTTAGTTTCCTTTTGCTCGCTATTTGTGCTAGCTCGCTTCATAGCACTAGCCTAAAGAATTTCACAAAAAATACTTTACCGATATCACGGTCCCCTTTCTACATGATCACGTTTTCCTTTGCTGTCTGCATCGTTTATTTTATTATTTTAACGCTGCATAGGTTCAAATACACTGCACCGAAGTAGACTAACACAAGGGTGGGGGGAGGAGAGGGCACGAAATATAAACTGGATTTAATGTAAAAAAAATATACAAATCACGGAACTGTAACGGGTCTCCTTAGAATCAGTCCAATATTGCACTAAAATACCTTTATCGTGAGTTGCATAAAATATCGTTCTAATCGTTTCATTCTGAAATTAATGGCTGGGAAAACACAGGCTGTCTCGTTACTGGGGTTTGAGAGTTGACGCAGACCACCGCAGGAAAAGGTGCCCCTCCAGACAGGAAACGGAGACCTCAAGCAGGAAGTGGAGTCGGCAGGGAGCAGTGAGTAGTAAGTCGCAGCTGAGTTCCCAGACTGGCTCAGCAAAAAAATCGCCCCATCACTAGACTGCAGGCTGCAAATGTTCGCCCCATCACTAAACTGCAGGCTGCAAATGTTCGCCCCATCGCTAGACTGCAGGCTGCAAATGTTCACCCCATCGCTAAACTGCAGGCTGCAAATGTTCGCCCCATCGCTAGACTGCAGGCTGCAAATGTCCGCCCCATCGCTGGACTGCAGGCTGCAAATGTCTGCCCCATCGCTGGACTGCAGGCTGCAAATGTCCGCCCCATCGCTAGACTGCAGGCTGCAAATGTCCGCCCCATCGCTGGACTGCAGGCTGCAAATGTTCGCCCCATCGCTGGACTGCAGGCTGCAAATGTTAGCCCCATCACTAGACTGCAGGCTGCAAATGTTCGCCCCATCACTAAACTGCAGGCTGCAAATGTCCGCCCCATCGCTGGACTGCAGGCTGCAAATGTCCGCCCCATCGCTGGACTGCAGGCTGCAAATGTTCGCCCCATCGCTGGACTGCAGGCGGCAAATGTTAGCCCCATCACTAGACTGCAGGCTGCAAATGTTCGCCCCATCGCTGGACTGCAGGCGGCAAATGTTCGCCCCATCACTAGACAGCAGGCTGCAAATGTTCGCCCCATCACTAGACTGCAGGCTGCAAATGTTCGCCCCATCGCTAGACAGCAGGCTGCAAATGTTCGCCCCATCACTAAACTGCAGGCTGCAAATGTTCGCCCCATCGCTAGACTGCAGGCTGCAAATGTTCACCCCATCACTAAACTGCAGGCTGCAAATGTTCGCCCCATCGCTAGACTGCAGGCTGCAAATGTTCACCCCATCACTAAACTGCAGGCTGCAAATGTTCGCCCCTTCGCTAGACTGCAGGCTGCAAATGTTCACCCCATCACTAAACTGCAGGCTGCAAATGTTCGCCCCATCGCTAGACTGCAGGCTGCAAATGTTCACCCCATCGCTAAACTGCAGGCTGCAAATGTTCGCCCCATCGCTAGACTGCAGGCTGCAAATGTTCGCCCCATCGCTAAACTGCAGGCTGCAAATGTTCGCCCCATCGCTAGACTGCAGGCTGCAAATGTCCGCCCCATCGCTGGACTGCAGGCTGCAAATGTCCGCCCCATCGCTGGACTGCAGGCTGCAAATGTCAGCCCCATCACTAGACTGCAGGCTGCAAATGTTCGCCCCATCACTAGACTACAGGCTGCAAATGTTCGCCCCATCACTAGACAGCAGGCTGCAAATGTTCGCCCCATCACTAGACAGCAGGCTGCAAATGTTCGCCCCATCACTAGACTGCAGGCTGCGAATGTTGTCATTAAAAAAATCACTTTTTAGCGGTTTGATGATATCCACTTGATGGCACATAATATTCCATCCCCAAGGATTGATCAGATAATGAACAGTATAGTAAGGCAGGTTCCCACATGCCTGGAGTCTCACGAAGCTAATGCCATACTTACCACTGCTCAGTGTGTGACATTCCTTTTTTCGCTCAGAATTTATCAGTTTTCCACTTTTCACACTGTACTGTGTGTCTGGAAAATAAGTATTTTCTTTTAATATTGTTGTTTATAATTATTCAAACTTATGTGGATTTTAAAAGCAGAAACCTTTATTCGCCAGGGTCTTGGTCCTCCCACCTCATTTACTGGTATGGAACCTACTTAGGGCCTAATCTACAATAAAATGACGCAGCGTGCTGCGCCACGCTCTGCCATTTTGAAAGTGCAGGAATGCATTATATTTACAGAAATATGATGCATCCCTGTAATTTCCTCAGTGCTGGCGCACAAACTGCTGCCTAGCGCCAACGCAGGCACCATTGCACCATGGTGTCATGTTGCAGGAATGATTGTTTATGTGCAGGAAGAGTCACCTTCCTCAACATAAACAATCATTAATGGCGTTTTCCTCTTTCTATGTGTGCTGCATGCAGCACACATAGAAAGAGGAAAAAACACTATAGAAAAAAATGTTATTACTTCCCATTGCACCACATTAACGCCACCCCTGAGGTAGCATAGGAATCTGACGCATTCCCACCCTTGTAAATCTGGAAATGATTCAGATTCCGTAAGGTTCCATGGGTGTTGCATGGGAACACCCACAGCAACACCCATGTAACGCCCCCTTCACGCGGTGTTATGCGTGAGAGAGGGCCATATTTACAAGGCTATGAAAAGCCACGCAAGGTGGCTTTGTGTGGCTTTGTAAATATGGACTGGCACACTTTGCCACCGAGCGTAAAAGAAAATGACACTCCGGTTGCGCAGTGTGCCGCTTGGGCCTTGTAAATGAGGCCCTTAGTGTCTGATGACAGCGACGTAGCTGGCTCTACTGTTGGAAATCCCTCGCCTTGAGGCTATCCGCCACAGGCCAGTGGGACCTCCTAACGCTGTGTTATCCTGCAAAGGCATGGTGGTAACAAACAGGAAAAATACGTGTTTTCCGCATGCTGGGAGCAAATTCCTATCACGTCAGGGACATTTAATTTGTTTCACAAAAACAGACCCACCCACCGCACCTTTGGGAGTTTCTTTCTGTAATGCAATGAAATGGTAGCCCGGTCAGGACTGATCGCTTCCTGGAAGCTACTTCTCCCACCTCTGGCGGCAGGGAATTCAAAATAATGCCTGCCAATAAATGAAGCCCCACGGCCTGATTAAGATTGGGCCAGAGTGGGTTGGGGTATTTCCTCACTCAGTAAGTACCAGTGCACCTGGGTGCAGTGTTTCTGCCTGCTGTAACCATACGATATTCCAAGTATTCTCAAGAAAAAAGGGGAATTACACGAAAAGCTGTCTCATTCTAAACCACGTTCCTCATGTGTCTGAATTTATTGAATGGTAATTTCCCGGTAAATGTGGAGGTGGTTGGGTGTGTTCCGCAGAAACAGAGGTTTTGCGGCTTGATCTGAATTTACAAGTCCACCTGTAATTGGGCCTAAATCTTAATTAATTCACATTTCACATAATAACTTGTTTAATATAGTAAACATAACCAATCCAATAAACTAGAAGCGAAACAAAGTGTTTCTTTTTGGATTTTATGTCTGAAAATAATGCCTTAATTTTTGTGAGATAAATTGCCTTTCTATTTCCCTTAATTTTAATAACACAGCTCCTTGGAGGATGCGGTAGATGTCAAAGTGAACCCACATATGTGCTAGAACAGCTACATCAGACGCAGGAAAAACCTTTCTAAGGCTAGAGGTGGGTCAGCAGGCGGCTTTCTGGGTTGGACGGGGGCGGGGGGAAAATTTATCAGTCAGTTCCTGACTAATACTGGATTATTTCATGAATGTCTCGTCAGAATGACGTACAATCTATGGCTTTTTGACCAATGTATTTGCATATTTTTCCATTAAAATGAATTCATTGGGGGGCGTGGCCAAGATGGCGTCGTGAGCGGACGCGTTGGTCCGTGCTCTGCCGCCTGGGCCCTTAATTGATATGTGGATGCGGTGCCGGCCGGCCGGCAGTGCCCCGTTGTGATGCCCAGGATCGGGGGGGGCATCAGCGGCTCTCTGTGAGCCTGAAGACCGAGAGGCAGAGGCTGCGGCAGCCGAGTGCGTGGACCCGGAAGCTCCGGGTCGGCGCCTGCGGCGAAGGGGCGCGGAGGGCCGTGGGCTCTTCCGTGTTGAGAGCCCGAGCCCGATAGCCAGCTGGTGGAGCGTCGAGGGTGTGACGGCGCCCTAGAAGAGCCGTGTCCCTGCGGTGGGGTGAGGCCCGGTCTGGAGGCCCGGTAGAGATCTGGAGCACGGGCCCTGGTGGCGGCTGGGTCTTTCGTGCTGGGCCCTTCCCGGGGGACCCCAGAGAGGAAAGTGGCTGGACTGGTGGGCCTAGTGGCTAGTTGGAGCCGAGGCTGAGGTCCTTGAGCGACATGGTGGACCAGTGCTGCAGTTTAGCGGTGCGAGCGGCACGCAAGGGCCATTTCTGGAGCAGAGGCGAGCGATGTCAGGAGGAGGCCCATGGTCTATCTTGTGGTGGAAGGTTGATGTCCTTGGTGAGGGCCTGAGGCCTGGAAGACGTGACCTTTGGTGAGTCTGCGAGGAGCCCAGATTGAGATATCTACGTACCTGCAGGTGGTAGGCAGAGGGGAGAGGGGATGTCGACCTCCAAGCCTAAGCGGGACCGGACGGTGCAAGATATGCTGACAGGAGTGCGCCGGGGGCCAGGAGGGGCGCCGGAGGAGCCGCCGACCACGAGGGCTCCAGAAACAGTGAGGAAGGCGATGGAGGACGAGGCAGCTCCAGTTACTAAGGGCTTTCTTACCTCCTTATTTGAATCACTCAGGAGTGACCTCCAGGCACTCAGTAAAGACATATATCATGAGGTGAAGGACCTGAGAGTTGAGCTTTCATCCCTGGGTGAGCGCGTGACGCAGGTCGAGGATGGTGAAATTGCCCGCGGCGAGGAGGTGGCGGATCTGCAGCAGGAGGTTATACGCCTGCGGGAGCAACAGGACCGCCTACAGATGACGGTAGAGGATCTGTAGAATCGGTCGCGCAGGCACAACATCCGCATCAGAGGAGTGCCGTCTGGGGCTGAGAAGGACGACATTGGAGGTTTTGTGATGGCGTTGTTTCGCTCGATCTTAGAACTTGAGGAACTTGAGGAATCCCAGGAGATCGTCCTTGATAGAGTCCACCGCATGGGTCGTCCTGCGGGAGCTGGGAACCACCCGCCAGACATTCTGGCATGTGCCCATAACTTTGGGCTGAAAGAAAATATACTGCAAAAGACGCGCAACCTTCTACGGGTCCCTTTTAGAGGATATCAGCTTCATTTATACCAGGACCTCTCGGTTCGGACCCTGCAAAGGCGGCGTGAGGTTAAACCCATCACCGAGCACCTGCGGGAGCGGGCGGTGTCCTACTCCTGGGACCACCCGTTCCGCCTTGTTTTCCGTTGGGAGGATCAGCTTCGTCAAAAAGAAGAAAGAAACATCAACGCCCAACTGTATTAGAGCAGATCTCGGAGCGCAAGTCGTCAGTGAGCAGTGTGGCAGCTGGGACAAGTGCCTAAACGAAGAGTGTTGGGGGCCTGCTGGTTGGCTGGGGGCCGCTTGCCGTGGTCCGGTCGCGGCGGAAGAGGGTCTGGGCGGCGGAGCAGGCGGACTTGGTGGAGGAGCATGTGTGGTTCTACAGCCCAGTTGAGACTTTTACCTATTAGGATGTGTGAGAGAGGACGTTTTTGGTATGAGCACCTGTTGTGTATTTTGGTTATCTGTTTGAATGCTTCCCTGCGCGCTTGGTCACAGATGATCTCGGAGGTTTGGCTATGTGAGCCGGAGCGGTTGCGGTGCTGCTCTGGAGCCTGCCCCCTCCGTGGAGCTCCTCCCTACCTGAGTAACTGTTTCCCCATGCTGTATGACGGTTAGGTGTCTTAGTTTAAATGTCCGTGGGTTGAATAATCCGACTAAGCGATTAGCAATTCTGTCAGGCCTGGAGAAATCTGGGTGTCACATATGCTTATTGCAGGAGACACATTTATTACATAAGGACACATTTCGCATGCGCTCAAGGTGGTTTCCTAGGCAGATTTGGTCTTCAGCAACTACAAAGCATGCAGGATTGGCGATATTGCCTCCCAGGAAGATAATGGGGAGGGTACATGAAGTACAAGGCAGGTTCCTGGCCATCAGAATAAGACTCAGGGCCTTTTCTTTCACCATTGCTTCTCTTTATGGGCCAAATGCCCAGCAGGAGGCATTTCTGAGGCAGGCGATCTCCCCAATGCTTAGCTCACCTGATAGTGCTATTTTGGTAGGAGGAGATTTTAACTTGGTAATGAATAACGAGCTTGACCGCTCGGGCCAACTCTTTGGGCAGGCGGGGGCCTTGTCAGAGGTGGGGCGTCAGTGGATGGCCGATTGTGGGTTGGAGGATGTCTGGAGAAAGTTGCATCCTACGCTTCGAGATTATTCCTTTTACTCGGCTGCAACCAAGACGTACGCACCGCTAGATCATTTCTTGGCCTCGCAGGAATTTGTCTCCCAGGTTAGAGAGGCCACGATTGAGCCCAGAGCCTTAGCTGATCACGCCCCAATTACCGTGGAGATTACTGTGGGGGTGGGCCGAGTGAGTACCCCGAGCTGGCGTCTTAGGGATTCCCTGCTCCAGAGTGAGACAACGGTAGAGTCACTTCGACACGCAATCACGGACTACCTTAGTTTTAATGATGATGGTAGCTCCTCAACCGAGATAGTATGGGAGGCTATGAAGGCAGTGGTGCGGGGAGAGATGATGGTACTGTCCGCGAAAAATAATAAGACAAGGAGAAAGATAAGGGAGGAGCTGGAGCAGAGGGTGGCTGCACTGGAGCGCTCCCACAAGGCTACTGGCGCGCCTCGAATCTGGTGGGAATTAGAGAAGGTGAGGCAACAGCTGAAGAGGCTGGACTGGGATAGAGCGGAATATGCAATAGCGAGACTTAAGCACAAATTTTATGTTGGGAGCAACAGGTGCGGGAAGCTATTGGCACACCGGTTGCGAGCACAGCGTGCAGCGTCTGCAGTAAAACTGATCCATTCCCCTTCTGAAATGGAGGCGGGTACGAGGGATCAGATTGCAGAGGCTTTTGCGGAGTTCTACCGGGGCTTATACGCGGCTGCTGAGGGAGATGCCACGGCATTGGATTCATTCTTAGAGGGCATAGCAATTACGCCACTTGGTGAGAAGGAGGCATCGCTGTTGGACCAGCCGATAAGGTTGGAAGACGTTATATCGGAAATTTCTCGACAAAAATTGGGGAAGTCCCCTGGCCCTGATGGGTTCATGGCCTTATTCTATAAGACTTTCTGCGTGGAACTCGCTCTGCTTTTGGTGCGCCTTTTCAACTCCTTTCGGACGACAGGAGCTCTGACACCTACTATGTTGGACGCTACTATTGTAGTTATAAATAAACCGGGTAAGGACCCAGAGGAGTGTGCCTCATATAGGCCGTTCTCGCTCCTGAATATAGATGCCAAGGTATTCACTGGCATTCTTGCTACCCGTCTTAATTTCTATATGACGGGTCTTATTGATCCGGATCAATCAGGTTTTATACCAAACCGACAATGCGGTGATAATACGAAGCGGCTCCTGCACCTATTGGATAAAACAGATCGCTCCCGCAGAGAGGCGCTTTTCCTCTCTATCGATGCTGAAAAAGCGTTTGATAGGGTTCATTGGCCCTATCTCTTTAAGGTGTTGGAGCGATTTGGTCTGGGCCCCGTTTTCAGGTCCTGGATCAGTTGCATATATCGGTCTCCCAGAGCGGCGGTTCGAGTTAATGGGGTGCTCTCCCTGCCCTTCCCGGTGGGACGGGGGACCAGACAGGGTTGACCGCTTTCTCCCCTTCTATTTGCGCTATATATGGAGCCCTTCGCGCAAAGGTTGAGGGACAGCCCCTTGGTCTCTGATGTGAAGTTTGGTGGAGATCACCATCTTATCACCCTCTACGCAGATGACGTGATTCTTACTTTGGCGAAGCCCGCGACCTCACTGCCAGCGCTTATGGAGATAATAGCCGAGTTCGGTCGGGTCTCGGGATTTCGGGTTAATATGCAGAAGTCTCAGGTTCTCGGTTTCTCAGTTAGACCGGATCATGAGGCAGACCTGATGTAGGAGGCTGGACTGGCTTGTAGTGAGTACCAAGGGGTACTTGCACCTTGCACCAGGCCCAGTTATCCCTTATTAGTGTATAGGGTGTCTAGCAGCTTAGGCTGATAGATAATGGTAGCTTAGCAGAGCAGCTTAGGCTGAACTAGGAGACGTGTGAAGCTACTACAGTACCACTTAGTGTCATATGCACAATATCATAAGAAAACACAATACACAGTTATACTAAAAACAAAGGTACTTTATTTTTATGACAATATGCCAAAGTATCTCAGAGTGTACCCTCAGTGAGAGGATAGGAAATATACACAAGATATATGTACACAATACCAAAAGTATGCAGTATAGTCTTAGAAAACAGTGCAAACAATGTATAGTTACAATAGGATGCAATGGGGAAACATAGGGATAGGGGCAACACAAACCATATACTCCAAAAGTGGAATGCGAACCACGAATGGACCCCAAACCTATGTGACCTTGTAGAGGGTCGCTGGGACTATTAGAAAATAGTGAGAGTTAGAAAAATAACCCTCCCCAAGACCCTGAAAAGTGAGTGCAAAGTGCACTAAAGTTCCCCTAAGGACAAAGAAGTCGTGTTAGAGGAATAATGCAGGGAAGACACAAACCAACAATGCAACAATGCTGGATTTCCAATCTGGGGTACCTGTGGAACAAGGGGACCAAGTCCAAAAGTCACAAGCGAGTCGGAGATGGGCAGATGCCCAGGAAATGCCAGCTGCGGGTGCAAAGAAGCTTCTACTGGACAGAAGAAGCTGCGGTTTCTGCAGGAAGGCAAAGGGCTAGAGACTTCCCCTTTAGAGGACGGATCCCTCTCGCCTTGTAGAGTCGTGCAGAAGTGTTTTCCCGCCGAAAGAACGCCAACAAGCCTTGCTAGCTGCAAATCGTGCGGTTAGCGTTTTTGGATGCTGCTGTGGCCCAGGAGAAACCAGGAGGTCGCAAATTGGACCAGGAGAGAGAGGGGACATCGAGCAAGACAAGGAGCCCTCTCAGCAGCAGGTAGCACCCGGACAAGTGCCAGAAACAGGCACTAAGAGGATGCATGAAACAGTGCTCACCCGAAGTCACACAAAGGAGTCCCACGTCGCCGGAGACCAACTTAGAAAGTCGTGCAATGCAGGTTAGAGTGCTGTGGACCCAGGCTTGGCTGTGCACAAAGGATTTCCGCCGGAAGTGCACAGGGGCCGGAGTAGCTGCAAAAGTCGCGGTTCCCAGCAATGCAGTCTAGCGAGGTGAGGCAAGGACTTACCTCCACCAAACTTGGACTGAAGAGTCACTGGACTGTGGGAGTCACTTGGACAGAGTTGCTGGATTCGAGGGACCTCGCTCGTCGTGCTGAGAGGAGACCCAAGGGACCGGTAATGCAGCTTTTTGGTGCCTGCGGTTGCAAGGGGAAGATTCCGTCGACCCACGGGAGATTTCTTCGGAGCTTCTAGTGCAGAGAGGAGGCAGACTACCCCCACAGCATGCACCACCAGGAAAACAGTCGAGAAGGCGGCAGGATCAGCGTTACAGAGTTGCAGTAGTCGTCTTTGCTACTATGTTGCAGGTTTGCAGGCTTCCAGCGCGGTCAGCAGTCGATTCCTTGGCAGAAGGTGAAGAGAGAGATGCAGAGGAACTCGGATGAGCTCTTGCATTCGTTATCTAAAGTTTCCCCAGAGACAGAGACCCTAAATAGCCAGAGAAGAGGGTTTGGCTACTTAGGAGAGAGGATAGGCTACTAACACCTGAAGGAGCCTATCAGAAGGAGTCTCTGACGTCACCTGGTGGCACTGGCCACTCAGAGCAGTCCAGTGTGCCAGCAGCACCTCTGTTTCCAAGATGGCAGAGGTCTGGAGCACACTGGAGGAGCTCTGGACACCTCCCAGGGGAGGTGCAGGTCAGGGGAGTGGTCACTCCCCTTTCCTTTGTCCAGTTTCGCGCCAGAGCAGGGCACATTCAGGCACACTTATGAGCACTGGGGCCCTGGAGAACAGGGTCCCAGTGACACATACAACTAAAACAACATATATACAGTGAAAAATGGGGGTAACATGCCAGGCAAGATGGTACTTTCCTACACAACCCCCCCCCCCCAAACGAAGGACAATAAGACTAGCCATGACCTGATGAGTCTTCATTGTCTAAGTGGAAGTATCTGGAGAGTCCATCTGCATTGGAGTGGCTACTCCCAGGTCTATGTTCCACTGTATAGTCCATTCCCTGTAGGGATATGGACCACCTCAACAATTTAGGATTTTCACCTTTCATTTGTTTTAGCCAAAGTAGAGGTTTGTGGTCTGTCTGAACAATGAAGTGAGTGCCAAACAGATATGGCCTCAACTTCTTCAGTGCCCAGACCACAGCAAAGGCCTCCCTCTCAATGGCAGACCAACGCTTTTCTCTAGGGGTCAACCTCCTACTAATAAAAGCAACAGGTTGATCCTGGCCCTCAGAATTAAGTTGTGATAGGACTGCCCCTACTCCTAATTCAGATGCATCAGTCTGGACATAGAATTTTTTAGAGTAACAAGGGCTTTTCAGGACAGGTGCAGAGCACATGGCCTGCTTCAGCTCCTCAAAAGCTTTCTGACAGTTTGCTGTCCATAATACCTTTTTAGGCATTTTCTTGGATGTGAGGTCATTAAGAGGGGCTGCAATGGAGCCATAGTTCTTAATGAACCTCCTGTAATACCCAGTGAGGCCTAGGAAGGCTCTCACCTGAGTCTGAGTAGTAGGGGGAACCCAATCAATAATTGTTTGGATTTTCCCCTGAAGTGGTGCAATCTGTTCCCCACCAACAAGGTGTCCCAGATAAACCACCTTACCCTGCCCTATCTGGCACTTTGAAGCCTTGATAGTGAGGCCTGCCTTTTGCAGGGCCTCTAAAACTTTCCATAGGTGGACCAGGTGATCATCCCAGCTGGAGCTAAAGACAGCTATATCGTCCAAATATGCTGCACTGAAAGCCTCCAGCCCTTGCAGGACTGTGTTCACCAACCTTTGAAAAGTGGCAGGTGCTTTTTTCAAACCAAAAGGCATTACAGTAAACTGGTAATGGCCTCCAATGGTTGAAAATGCAGTTTTAGGTTTAGCATCTTCTGACAATTTGATCTGCCAATACCCTGCAGTCAAATCAAAAGTGCTTAGATACTTGGCAGATGCCAGTGTATCTATGAGCTCATCTGCCCTGGGTATAGGGTGAGCATCAGTTTTGGTTACCAGGTTGAGACCTCTATAGTCTACACAAAACCGCATTTCCTTCTTTCCATCTTTGGAATGGGGTTTTGGTACAAGTACCACAGGAGAAGCCCATGGACTTTCAGAGTACTCAACCACTCCCAGTTCTAACATTTTCTGGACCTCTTGCTTTATGCAGTCCCTGACATGGTCAGGCTGCCTATAGATCTTACTTTTGACAGGTAAACTGTCTCCAGTATCTATAGTGTGCTCACACCAAGAAGTGGTACCTGGCACACTAGAGAAGAGTTCAGAAAACTGACCCAGGAGATTTATGCAATGGTCTTTCTGCTCAGCAGTAAGACAATCAGCCAAAACTACACCTTCCACAAGAGCATCTTGTTCTGTGGAAGAGAAGAGATCAGGTAGAGGATCACTGTCTTCTTCCTGTCCCTCATCAGTTGCCATGAGCAGGGTGAGATCAGCCCTGTCATAGTAGGGTTTCAGGCGGTTTACATGGAGTACCCTAAGGGGACTCCTTGCAGTGCCTAAGTCAACTAAATAGGTGACTTCACCCTTTTTCTCAACAATTGTGTGGGGACCACTCCATTTATCTTGGAGTGCTCTTGGGGCCACAGGCTCCAAGACCCACACTTTCTGCCCTGGTTGGTACTGAACCAAAACAGCCTTCTGATCATGCCATTGCTTCTGGAGCTCTTGGCTGGCCTGAAGGTTTTTGCTGGCCTTTTTCATGTACTCAGCCATCCTTGATCTGAGGCCAAGTACATAATCCACAATATCCTGCTTAGGAGCTTTTAAAGGTTGTTCCCAACCCTCCTTTACAAGTGTGAGTGGACCGCTAACAGGGTGTCCAAAAAGAAGTTCAAAGGGGCTGAAGCCCACTCCTTTCTGGGGTACCTCCCTGTAGGCAAAAAGGAGGCATGGTAGAAGGATATCCCATCTCCTGCGGAGTTTTTCAGGGAGACCCATAATCATGCCTTTGAGAGTTTTATTAAATCTCTCCACCAGTCCATTTGTTTGTGGATGATAGGGTGTTGTGAACTTGTAAGTTACACCACACTCCTTCCACATGGCCTTTAAGTATGCAGACATGAAATTGCTTCCCCTGTCTGATACCACTTCCTTTGGGAAGCCCACCCTGGAAAATATTCCCAGGAGGGCCTTTGCCACTGCAGGGAGTGTAGTGGTCCTTAAAGGAATAGCTTCAGGATATCTTGTGGCATGGTCCACTACCACCAAGATAAACCTATTGCATGAAGCAGTAGGAGGGTCAAGGGGGCCAACCATGTCAACCCCTACCCTTTCAAAGGGAACCCCCACCACAGGCAGTGGAATAAGGGGTGCCTTTGGAGTGCCACCTGTCTTGCCACTGGCTTGACAGGTTTCACAGGACTTACAAAAATCTTTTGTGTCCTCAGACATCCTAGGCCAATGAAACAAGGGAACAAGCCTGTCCCAAGTTTTCATTTGTCCCAGGTGCCCAGCTAGGGGAATGTTGTGGGCAAGAGTTAGGAGGAACTTTCTGTACTCCTGAGGAATCACTAATCTCCTGGCAGCTCCAGGTTTAGGATCCCTATGCTCAGTGTACAAGAGGTTGTCCTCCCAGTAAACTCTGTGAGAGTCACTGACATCCCCATTAGCCTGTTTGACAGCTTGCTGTCTTAGACCCTCTAATGTGGGACAGGTTTGCTGTGCCACACTCAGCTCCTCTCTGGCAGGCCCCCCTTCACCCAAAAGCTCAGCAGTGTCTGCTTCCAGCTCCTCTGGTGTAGGTTCTGCACAGGGAGGGAATTCTTCTTCCTCAGAAGTTGAATCCACTGTAGAGGGAGGGATAGTAGGAAGTGGTTTGCTTCTACTAGCCCTAGCTTTAGGGAGCACTTGGTCCATTGTTCCAGGATCCAAGCTTCCCTGTCCTTTTTGCTTTTTGGCCTGAGCCCTTGTCAAAGCAAAAATATGCCCTGGGATGCCCAGCATTGCTGCATGGGCCTCCAACTCCACATCTGACCAAGCTGATGTCTCCAAATCATTTCCTAGTAGACAGTCTACAGGTAAATCTGTGGCTACCACAACTTTCTTTGGACCAGTAACCCCCCCCCCAGTTGAGATTAACAACGGCCATGGGGTGGCTAAGTGTGTTGTTGTGAGCATTGGTTACTTGGTACTGGTGACCAAGTAGGTGTTGTTCAGGGTGGACCAGTTTCTCTATGACCATAGTCACACTGGCTCCAGTGTCCCTGTAGGCCTGAACCTCAACACCATTTATTAGGGGTAGCTGCTTGTACTTATCCATATTAAGGGGACAAGCAACTAAGGTGGCTAAATCAATAGCCCCCTCAGAGACTAACACAGCCTCTGTGGCCTCCCTAACAAGGCCAACCCCAACTAAGTTACCAATAGTGAGCCCAGCTACTCCCTTGGATTGGCTATTAGTAGGTTTGCTCCCACCACCACTGCTATTAGTAGGGACACTAGGTGTAGCAGTAGGGGTTGTAGTGGTAGGAGGCTTGGTGCTTTTCTTTGGACAACTGGGATCTGTTGTCCAATGGCCTTTTATTTTACATAAATAGCACCATGGTTTCTTTTCCTTGTTTTGATTAGAAGAGGATTTGGGCCCACCACCCCCACCAGAGTGTTTTTGTGGGCCTGATGAAGACTCATTTTTAGATTTGTCCCCACCCTTGTCAGAAGACTTACCATCCTTCTTCTTGCCATCTTTGTCACCCCCTGTAAGAACTTTTCTGTTTACCCTTGTTCTGACCCATTTGTCTGCCTTCTTTCCCAATTCTTGGGGAGAGGTCAGATCAGAGTCCACCAAGTACTGGTGCAACAAATCAGACACACAATTATTAAGAATATGCTCTCTCAGGATCAAGTTATACAGGCTGTCATAATCAGTAACTTTACTGCCATGTAACCACCCCTCCAAGGCCTTCACTGAATGGTCAATGAAATCAACCCAGTCTTGTGAAGACTCCTTTTTGGTCTCTCTGAACTTTATCCTGTATTGTTCAGTGGTTAAGCCATAACCATCCAGGAGTGCATTCTTAAGAACTTTGTAATCATTAGCTTCATTTTCTTTGACAGTAAGGAGCCTATCCCTACCTTTACCACTAAATGATAGCCATAGGATAGCAGCCCACTGCCTTTGAGGGACATCCTGTACAACACAGGCCCTCTCAAGTGCAGCAAACCACTTGTTAATGTCATCCCCCTCCTTATAAGGGGGAACTATCTTGTGCAGATTCCTGGAATCATGCTCTTTTGCAAGATGACTATGGGGAATACTGCTGCTGCCACCATGGGTTTCTAAACCCAGTTTCTGTCTCTCCTTCTCTACTTCTAAAGTCTGTCTATCCAAATCCAGCTGTTGCTTCTTGAGCTTCAGTCTGGTTTGTTCCACTCTCAATCTATTGAGCTCCCTTTCTAACAATCTGTCATCAGGGTGGGTGGGAGGGACATGCCTTGAAACAGAAGTATGGTGAGAATGGACAGAAGGAGACCTGTCCCTTACAGAGGGCACCCTAACAGCTTGGCTAACAGAAACATCAGTACCACTGTGGTGAGAATAAATGCTTTTGCTATGATGTGAGACAACACTATTTG
Source organism: Pleurodeles waltl (assembly GCF_031143425.1). Lineage (NCBI taxonomy): Eukaryota > Metazoa > Chordata > Amphibia > Caudata > Salamandridae > Pleurodeles > Pleurodeles waltl. Next base: position 42,182,607 of record NC_090448.1, read on the forward strand.
TATGGTGTGGCTCTCCATCATTACCAACTATGCTAGACTGTCTAGTAATGGGCAGGCTAGGGAGTTTCTTTCCTGAATCTTTTCCTGGGGGAGTCCCTGGATCAGATTGGGAACCATTAGCTGCTTTTTCTACAGATGGGGCACTTCTAGCCTTATCCTGTTCTCTAAGCATGTTAAGTAACAGTTCCAAGGAAGGATTCTTCCCTACACTCAAACCTCTCTCTACACAGAGACTCCTTGCTCCTTTCCAGCTAAGGTGGTCATATGCAAGTTTGGACAGATCAACATTTTGGCCTGTGCCAGACATTTTTAGAGAGAGTTAAAGTGATAGAAAAAGATAAAAAAGTTTGTCAGAGCTTTTTGAAAGACAGAGAAAAAAAACTTTTAAAACTTTTTAGAACTTTTTGAAAGTTTAGAAGTACTTTTCAGCACTTTAGAAAAGAGTGAAAAGAGGAAATGCTAAACTTTTTAGCACTGTGTACACACACTGACCTTGTTTTGTATAGTTTTCTCTTATGAAAACTACAATGACAAGAGTGGTAAGTAGTCTCAAAGCACTTATCCCACCGCTGCACAACCAATGTAGGAGGCTAGACTGGCTTGTAGTGAGTACCAAGGGGTACTTGCACCTTGCACCAGGCCCAGTTATCCCTTATTAGTGTATAGGGTGTCTAGCAGCTTAGGCTGATAGATAATGGTAGCTTAGCAGAGCAGCTTAGGCTGAACTAGGAGGCGTGTGAAGCTACTACAGTACCACTTAGTGTCATATGCACAATATCATAAGAAAACACAATACACAGTTATACTAAAAATAAAGGTACTTTATTTTTATGACAATATGCCAAAGTATCTCAGAGTGTACCCTCAGTGAGAGGATAGGAAATATACACAAGATATATGTACACAATACCAAAAATATGCAGTATAGTCTTAGAAAACAGTGCAAACAATGTATAGTTACAATAGGATGCAATGGGGAAACATAGGGATAGGGGCAACACAAACCATATACTCCAAAAGTGGAATGCGAACCACGAATGGACCCCAAACCTATGTGACCTTGTAGAGGGTCGCTGGGACTATTAGAAAATAGTGAGAGTTAGAAAAATAACCCTCCCCAAGACCCTGAAAAGTGAGTGCAAAGTGCACTAAAGTTCCCCTAAGGACAAAGAAGTCGTGTTAGAGGAATAATGCAGGGAAGACACAAACCAACAATGCAACAACGCTGGATTTCCAATCTGGGGTACCTGTGGAACAAGGGGACCAAGTCCAAAAGTCACAAGCGAGTCGGAGATGGGCAGATGCCCAGGAAATGCCAGCTGCGGGTGCAAAGAAGCTTCTACTGGACAGAAGAAGCTGCGGTTTCTGCAGGAACGCAAAGGGCTAGAGACTTCCCCTTTAGAGGACGGATCCCTCTCGCCTTGTAGAGTCGTGCAGAAGTGTTTTCCCGCCGAAAGAATGCCAACAAGCCTTGCTAGCTGCAAATTGTGTGGTTAGCGTTTTTGGATGCTGCTGTGGCCCAGGAGGGACCAGGAGGTCGCAAATTGGACCAGGAGAGAGAGGGGACGTCGAGCAAGACAAGGAGCCCTCTCAGCAGCAGGTAGCACCCAGAGAAGTGCCAGAAACAGGCACTACAAGGATGTGTGAAACGGTGCTCACCCGAAGTCGCACAAAGGAGTCCCACGTCGCCGGAGACCAACTTAGAAAGTCGTGCAATGCAGGTTAGATTGCCGTGGACCCAGACTTGGCTGTGCACAAAGGATTTCTGCCGGAAGTGCACAGGGGCCGGAGTAGCTGCAAAAGTCGCGGTTCCCAGCAATGCAGTCTAGCGAGGTGAGGCAAGGACTTACCTCCACCAAACTTGGACTGAAGAGTCACTGGACTGTGGGAGTCACTTGGACAGAGTTGCTGGATTCGAGGGACCTCGCACGTCGTGCTGAGTGGAGACCCAAGGGACCGGTAATGCAGCTTTTTGGTGCCTGCGGTTGCAGGGGGAAGATTCCGTCGACCCACGGGAGATTTCTTCGGAGCTTCTAGTGCAGAGAGGAGGCAGACTACCCCCACAGCATGCACCACCAGGAAAACAGTCGAGAAGGCGGCAGGATCAGCGTTACAGAGTTGCAGTAGTCGTCTTTGCTACTATGTTGCAGGTTTGCAGGCTTCCAGCGCGGTCAGCAGTCGATTCCTTGGCAGAAGGTGAAGAGAGAGATGCAGAGGAACTCCGATGAGCTCTTGCATTCGTTATCTAAAGTTTCCCCAGAGACAGAGACCCTAAATAGCCAGAAAAGAGGGTTTGGCTACTTAGGAGAGAGGATAGGCTACTAACACCCGAAGGAGCCTATCAGAAGGAGTCTCTGACGTCACCTGGTGGCACTGGCCACTCAGAGCAGTCCAGTGTGCCAGCAGCACCTCTGTTTCCAAGATGGCAGAGGTCTGGAGCACACTGGAGGAGCCCTGGACACCTCCCAGGGGAGGTGCAGGTCAGGGGAGTGGTCACTCCCCTTTCCTTTGTCCAGTTTCGCGCCAGAGCAGGGCTAAGGGGTCCCCTGAACCGGTGTAGACTGGCTTATGCAGAATTGGGCACATCTGTGCCCAAGAAAGCATTTCCAGAGGCTGGGGGAGGCTACTCCTCCCCTGCCTTCACACCATTTTCCAAAGGGAGAGGGTGTAACACCCTCTCTCAGAGGAAGTCCTTTGTTCTGCCATCCTGGGCCAGGCCTGGCTGGACCCCAGGAGGGCAGATGCCTGTCTGAGGGGTTGGCAGCAGCAGCAGCTGCAGTGAAACCCCAGGAAGGGCAGTTTGGCAGTACCAGGGTCTGTGCTACAGACCACTGGGATCATGGGATTGTGCCAACTATGCCAGGATGACATAGAGGGGGCAATTCCATGATCATAGACATGTTACATGGCCATATTCGGAGTTACCATTGTGAAGCTACATATAGGTAGTGACCTATATGTAGTGCACGCGTGTAATGGTGTCCCCGCACTCACACAGTCCGGGGAATTGGCCCTGAACAATGTGGGGGCACCTTGGCTAGTGCCAGGGTGCCCTCACACTAAGTAACTTTGCACCTAACCTTTACCAGGTAACGGTTAGACATATAGGTGACTTATAAGTTACTTAAGTGCAGTGTAAAATGGCTGTGAAATAACGTGGACGTTATTTCACTCAGGCTGCAGTGGCAGGCCTGTGTAAGAATTGTCACAGCTCCCTATGGGTGGCAAAAGAAATGCTGCAGCCCATAGGGATCTCCTGGAACCCCAATACCCTGGGTACCTCAGTACCATATACTAGGGAATTATAAGGGTGTTCCAGGAAGCCAATGTAAATTGGTAAAATTGGTCACTAGCCTGTCAGTGACAATTTGAAAGAAATGAGAGAGCATAACCACTGAGGTTCTGATTAGCAGAGCCTCAGTGAGACAGTTAGTCACTACACAGGTAACACATTCAGGCACACTTATGAGCACTGGGGCCCTGGAGAACAGGGTCCCAGTGACACATACAACTAAAACAACATATATACAGTGAAAAATGGGGGTAACATGCCAGGCAAGATGGTACTTTCCTACACCTGAGAGCTAGCTACCCCTTTATCTGGTCGTCCTCGAGTCTCCCCTATTTAGGAGTTGAGCTGGCGACATCGGTCGCTAAGTCAGCAAGCTTGAATTACGCAACGCTGATTCGTGAGTTTCAGCGGAACTTGGAATCATGGGGGAGGCATAAACTATCTTGGCTGAGTAGAGTGGCGGCGTTGAAGATGACAATCTTGCCACGCATCCTTTACGTGCTTCAAGTGCTTCCGCTGAATCCACCCCCTAGAACGATAGTTACTCTTCAGTCAGCGATTTTGAAGTTTATATGGGAGGGGCGGCCGGCACGGCTATCGCAACGGGTTCTGTATCGACCCAAGAGTGGGGGAGGTTTGGCGATCCCTTGCCTTCAGCAATACTTTCAGGCGACCCAGCTGCGCTTTCTACTGGAGTGGAATCGCCCGCTCACTGAGAAACACTGGTGCTTCATGGACCAGGCAGTAGCGGGCTCGCATATATGGAAGGAGCCTTGGCTCCGACGCCGGCATAGGGCGGCCGGAGTTTATTCCTCTCCAGTCATGGGGGTTACGATGCGCACATGGGATACAGTGGTTTGTAGATCTGGATTGACATCCTTTCCATCCCCAATGACCCCCATAGGAGCAAACCCTGACTTTGAGCCTGGACTCCGACTGGAGGGTTTGAGACGCTGGCACGAGGGGGGCTGCAAAAGGGTGGGAGGTCTCTTTGACGAACAAGGGGTCCTGTCCTTTGAACAGATGAGGGAAGCGTATGGCTTAACGGAGGCAGATAGATTGATGTATTATCAGATACGGCACTGGGCGATGCAGCCGGCGAATAGAGCATTAATAGATAGACCTCTCACACCATTCGAGAAATGGCTCCCATTAAAGAAGGATGATAGAGGAGTCATCTCAGAACTTTATCGGCTTTTGCATGGGGAACAGCGCCCGCCTAGGACCTGAGGACAGATGCGTTGGGAGAGGGAGTTGGAGAGGGAGTTTTCGGACGAGGAATGGGACAGTATTTTTTACAGAATACATCACACAGCCTATAACGCAGCGGGACGGAGACATCATATAAGGTGCCCTCCTATTGGTATTACACTCCGGCGCGTATTCACACATGGGACCCTGGTAAATCTGACTTATGCTAGAGGGGGTGCGGTGGCACGGGTACACTTGTGCACCTGCTGTGGCGCTGTCCCAAACTTCATCGCTATTGGGAGGGCATTATTGATGAGATTGACATGGCGTTCCACACAAAGATCCCCAGATTTCCATCATACATCTTGCTGGGGCTGCCTGATCCCCTTACTTTTCCCTTGAGGTCGTTTAGGGGGAGACAGATGGCTCTGGCACTTAACGCAGCCTTACAGCTGATCCTGACCATGTGGGGTACAAATAGGGTCCCGACGCACAATACGTGGCTCCAGAAGCTTTGGTTTATACTTGCCATGGAGAAACTCACATTGGCTTCGCAGCAGCGGATGGGTGAACTGAGTGAACTATGGAAGCCATTTCTGCAGATTCTTTCTGCAGAGTTTACGGAGTTGACATGCCCAGCTTATTTGAGAGTCTTGAGGCTGACCTGAACTTTGACTAGAATGTTGACCGAGAGATTTCATTGGGCTGTGATGTGGCGGGAGGAGAAATGGAGTGGAGGGGAGATTGTAGGATGACACGGTCGCCGATGGGGAGCATTGTTAAAGTGTTTTATTTAATTGTATGTTTGTTTGGTTTTTATGAACGGGGCTTGCAGTCTGAAGGATCTCCTGTTGGGCTCCGCTTGTTGAGTCTATTGTCAAGAAGAGACGTGTAGCGAGGCTCCTTTGAGCCAGAACTAGAGCCTAGTCTAGAAGACTTCTGTTAGTGGATATAGAGCGTCTAAAGCGGAGATGTATACTATGTATCATACTGCGATGTACTGTGCTTATATTTTATATTTTGTATTTGCATGCCTCAGTGTTTAAAATAATAATAAACAGATTTGATCCATAAAATGAATTTATTGGTCCCATTCTAAAAACGCCCCCGCCACCACCACCATGCTCTCTGCAATATTGGTCTGATAATAAAATATTTTTCATGGTCACATTTTTAGCTCCCAGTCACAGTGAAGGAAGGAATCTCACTTCTCTATCTACATCCACTACAAGACTCCAATAGGCTAACTATTCGGACTATTTAGCCAAAAAAATAAAATTATCTCTCTTTTTACACTTTCTCTTTCCATTAATGTTCCTTATGCAAATGTAAATCAATAGGCAAATAAGGAAATTAGACTAGTCCCTATTCTGTAGGAGCCGTGGAGTCCTGAATGCACCCGATCTCGAAAGCGCTAAGCAGGGTCGAGCCTGGATAGCCAGGCCCGACCCTACTTAGCGCTTCCGAGATCAGGCGCATTCAGGAGGGGGCCGTAGGCAGTAAAAGGTGCCATTTCTGGCCTCTTGTGCACCGGCCTGACCCGTGTGCAGTGCACATGGGGCAGGCTTGTGCACAAGAGCCCTGAAACAGCAGCTTTCTTTCGCTGCCTACAGCCCTGGCCTAAATTCCGTGGCCACATTGGTCATGGTGTTTAAATTGTTTGGGGTGATACTGAAATGTTATTGATGGATCTACCACACTACTTACTGGATCCAAAGGTCCATCTACCTTGTGAGCATTTGATTGCTGCAAAGGCTAAAAAATGCTACTGTAACTCTATTTGGGGGGTGGAGGGATGAATAGACAGCAAGATAACTGGGCTCCACATATTCAGCGAGACGTGGGGATGAAAGAGTAAATGGGTTAAGAAGTGGAGATGTGGCTTCGGAGCCTTAGAGGACAGAGGAATGGGTAATATTTACTAAGAAACAGCGCAAAAATAAGATAGGTTGCCGAAAGGAGGGTGGGAAAGGTATGGCTTGACAGGGACAGATGTTTAATAAGAACAACATGGCAAGCATAGAGCTGAAGCCACCATACATGCACTCACATGCAGAGGAGAAATGAGACCAGGTATTGTGCGGCTTGCATTTGGGTTAATGCCCTGGAAAATATGAATTAACTGAATAACTCATGAGATAGCTTTGAAGGGCCGAAGGGCTGCAAGAAGGTCACATGATCAGCTTCTGGCAATCCCTTTAGTCAGTCACCACCAAGAACAGGCTTCAGGCCTAAGAGACCTGCATAAGCACCTTCTGCATCATCGCTCTCTCCTTCTTTCTTTCAAGGGTCTTCTACACTCATAAACTATGACTTCTAACAGATGTCTGACCTCTTTAGGTCTCCCCTTGTCTCTGTTTTCCCCTGCCTCTCTGACTTTCTCTCTTTCCCTCTAGTGCAGAGGTCTTCCACACTCACTAACCTATACTTTTGGCAGACATCTGATCCCATTATCTCTCTATCTCAGTCCCTATGGTCCTCTTTCCTTTTCCCTTCACCCTTTCTCTGAAATTTCTTCTACACTAACGGCCATAGACATCCAGAACATATCTAATCCATCCCTCTCTCTGTCTGTCTGTCTTTTATCTTTCTCCCTCTCCGTCTAAGAGGTCCTCTATGCTAACTCATGTCAGTATCTGCAAGACGCCTGATCTATCTCTATTGCCCTCTGACTTTCTCTCCAACTTCTTTTTCACTCTCAATCTCTCTCATCACCCTCTCCATTCTCAGGTCCTATACACACGCTGACTGCCTACATTCTTTTCAGTACTGTATTAGAGGAAATAGGGGCCTAATTTATTGCACAGTCATCTTCACTCTGTCCATTAGGGTGGCCAAGAATATTATGTCCTCCACCCTGACGGACAGAAGACCTCCATGTTTAGGGATCATCATGAGCCCACACGTGATCTGTGTACTTAAGAAGAACAACTACCACAGTGATTCTTCTGAAGGTACTACCAAGGTTTTTGTTTTTCGAAAACAAACTCCCAAAGTGGGAGGTTATTTTTGAAACTCAAACACCTAATGAACCCCACACCTACAGAGTCTTGTTTAAATATTACTTAATATTGAACCTTAACCCCTTGGGTGCGGGCGTCGGCCACTGGCCGACGCCGGCTCTACCTCTCTGGCTTCTGGTCATGACCAGTGGCCGACACCAGGGAGGGGGTTAATAAATCCTCGGGTGCATTGCACCCGAGGATGTTTTTTTTTTTTTTTTAAACCCCGGGAGACACAGAAGCTTTTCTGTGTCTCCCCCTGCCCCCCAACCGCCCCTTTGTGATGTCGGCGCGCTGACGTCACTTTGCTGATTTCCCCATCGGGGCAGGAAGCGGCTTGTGGCCGCTTCCTGCTCCGATGGGGAGAACGGCCCCAAACGGCCTTCCCCGCGTTCGGGAAGGCCTCGTAAGAAAGGGGAGACTCTCCCATTTCTTACGAGGCCTTCCTGAAATTGTTTCCTGGCCCCCGATCGCAGCACAACTGCGATCAGGGGCCAGGAAACACCACTAGACACCAGGGATTTCACTTGGGAGGGTCGGCTCCCTCGGAAAACGCCCCCCCCCCCCGGGGGCATATTTAAAAAAAAACAAAAAGGTAGGTGTCCCCTCGGGGGCTACATTTTATTTAAAAAAAAAGAATAAAAAGAAATAGACAGGGGGTCGCCCGTGGGCAGGGCGACCCCCTGTGGGGGCAATATTTTTTTTTAGTTGTTGTAGGGTTTCCCTGGGGGCCATTTTGGCCCCCAAGGAAACCATACAACTCCTAAAAAAAATATATATATATAGATCTATATATATAGATATATCTATATAGATATATCTATGTATATACATATATATATATATATATATAGATCTATATATATATATATATATATATATATATATATAAATCACTTTTGTCATTACATGTGTGGTTTTCCTGGGGGCTGCAATCGGCCCCCAGGAAAACCAGACCCACATATAAAAGTGATCTATATATACATATATATATTTGCCACCAGTTGTCTTGCAGTTGCAGCTTGCGTTTTCAAAGCAATGCACATACTTCAACTGACGCATTTCAACTGTAGCTTTTAGGCAGCAATAAAAAAGTCAAGCAAGTATTGTGATTATGTTTCTGCTACAAAAGGATCAGACTTTTGTCTAGTGGCAGTTTTAGTGCCATAAAGAAGCGCAGAAGGTTTATATGCCTACTGCAAAGAGCAAATCTGTATTTTATGTAAATAGCTGAGTACATTTGTAAAGTCAGCCATTACCTGCGCTATAATACAAATGAAATGTATGTGCGGGGTGGAGGGCGGATAAGGAGAGATGAAGGGCACTTTTGCTGTGTGGTAATGAGGGAATCCGAGGAGGAGGGAGTGGGAGCACCAATAATGATTGTTGGACTGGGCGCAGGAGGTGCTAAAGACTGTGATGAATGGTGTGTGACAAGGTGTTTTTTGAGTGTCTTGAAAGAACGTGCTGATTGAGGGAAGAAGCGCAGGTAAGGTGGCCTCTACTGTTGCACGTATCTCACACACACCATTGATTTTGTGACTGTCTACGTAGGCTAGTGTTTTAGAGCAACAGTTTAGCCAATAGCAGAGATGGCATCTTGATAGAGGACAGCTGTGACATAAGATCAGAGACTGAGACATCAGATACTGAGACAGCATCTGAGGGATATGACAATGGCGCAGACTCTGGAAGTGATTTTTCAGTCGGAGGAGTCCCATTCGATAACTCCTCTTCCAGTAAATTATGAGGGAGGTGATGAGGAAAGTCCTGCTGTCCCTTCGCAAGCACAGTCTGTGCAACGGGGTAATAGTGGGTTAGCCCAACCCAGAGAGCAGTTGAATGCGGCGGCACGCAGAGAGAGAGAGTGCTCTCTTGGGAGCTCCCCAATTTAGTTCAGCCCCAAATTCCACCGCCCAAATTGTATTGTGGAGACATCAAAATTATCTATCACAAAACAAACTGGTTTTGTAAGGCAGGCACCTGTGTTTTTGGTCCTGGGTTCGGCGGCCATATAGAGAAACATACTAAACCCAAACATTTCTGGAAACTAGACATTCGGGGGAGTCCACAGAGGTGTGACTTGTGTGGATTCCCCCAAAGTTTTCTTACCCAGAATACCCTGCAAAGCTGAAAGTTAAATAAAAACTCTATTTTTATCGCATTTCTGTCACACAAACTACAGGAATATGCTGGGATCCACAAAATTCCTACCATCCAGTGATTCCTCACCTGTCCTGATAAAAACACTACGCAACTTGAGTGCCTATACCTAGTGCCTGCGTCAAGAATGGATCACCCCAGGGTCAACAGCTGCCTCATGTCAGGACCAACATTGACCGTTGTGTGATCTATTCCTGTCACGGGCACCAGGCCTACCCACACAAGTGAGGTACCATTTTTATCGGGAGACTTGGGGGAACGCTGGGTGGAAGGAAATTTGTGGCTCCTCTCAGATTCCAGAACTTTCTGTCACCGAAATGTGAGGAAAAAGTGTTTTTTTAGCCACATTTTGAGGTCTGCAAAGGATTCTGGCTAACAAAACCTGGTCAGAGCCCCACAAGTCACCCCATCTTGGATTCCCCTAGTTCTCTAGTTTTCAAAAATGCACAGGTTTGGTAGGTTTCCCTAGGTGCCGGCTGAGCTAGAGGCCAAAATCTACAGGTAGGCACTTTGCAAAAAACACCTCTGTTTTCTGTCAAAAAATGGGATGTGTCCACGTTGTGTTTTGGGGCATTTCCTGTCGCGGGCGCTAGGCCTAACCACACAAGTGAGGTATCAATTTTATCGGGAGACTTGGGGGAACGCTGGGTGGAAGGAAATTTGTGGCTCCTCTCAGATTCCAGAACTTTCTGTCACCGAAATGTGAGGAAAATTTTTTTTTTAGCCAAATTTCGAGGTTTGCAAAGGATTCTGGGTAACAGAACCTGGTCAGAGCCTCACAAGTCACCCCATCTTGGATTCCCCTAGGTCTCTAGTTGTAAAAAAAGCACAGGTTTGGTAGGTTTCCCTAGGTGCCGGCTGAGCTAGAGGCCAAAATCTACAGGTAGACACGTTGCAAAAAACACCTCTGTTTTCTGTCAAAAAATGGGATGTGTCCACGTTGTATTTTGGGGCATTTCCTGTCGCGGGCGCTAGGCCTACCCACACAAGTGAGGTATCAATTTTATCGGGAGACTTGGGGGAACACTGGGTGGAAGGAAATTTGTGGCTCCTCTCAGATTCCAGAACTTTCTGTCACCAAAGTGTGAGGAAAATGTGTTTTTTTAGCCAAATTTTGAGGTTTGCAAAGGATTCTGGGTAACAGAACCTGGTCAGAGCCCCACAAGTCACCCCATCTTGGATTCCCCTAGGTGTCTAGTTTTAAAAAAGGCCAAGGTTTGCTAGGTTTCCCTAGGTGCCGGCTGAGCTAGAGGCCAAAATCTACATCTATGCACTTTGCAAAAAACACGTCAGATTTCAATGTAAAAATGTGATGTGTCCATGTTGCGTTTCCTGTCGCGAGCATTAGGCCTACCCACGCAAGTGAGGTACCATTTGTATCGGGAGACTTGAGGGAACACAGAATAATCAAATCAAATCAAATCATTAGCATTTGTAAAGCGCGCTACTCACCCGTGCGGGTCTCAAGGCGCTAGGGGGGAAAGGGGGGGTTATCGCTGCTCGAACAGCCAAGTCTTTAGGAGTCTCCGGAAAGCGGAGTGGTCCTGGGTGGTCCTGAGGCTGGTGGGGAGGGAGTTCCAGGTCTTGGCCGCCAGGAAGGAGAAAGATCTCCCACCCGCCGTGGAGCGGCGGGTGCGAGGGACGGCAGCAAGTGCGAGGCCAGCGGAGCGGAGGGGGCGGGTGGGGACGTAGAAGCTGAGGCGTCTGTTGAGGTATTCCGGTCCCTTGTTGTGGAGGGCTTTGTGTGCGTGGGTGAGAAGACGGAAGGTGATCCTTTTGCTGACTGGGAGCCAATGCAGGTGTCTCAGGTGTGCGGAGATGTGGCTGTTGCGGGGTACGTCGAGGATGAGGCGGGCCGAGGCGTTTTGGATGCGTTGCAGGCGGTTTTGGAGTTTGGCGGTGGTCCCGGCGTAGAGGGTGTTGCCGTAGTCCAGGCGACTCGTGACAAGGGCGTGGGTCACGGTTTTAGCAAAACAAGTGTTATTGCCCCTTGTCTTTCTCTACATTTTTTCCTTCCAAATGTAAGACAGTGTGTAAAAAAGACGTCTATTTGAGAAATGGCCTGTAATTCACATGCTACTATGGGCACCCCAGAATTCAGAGATGTGCAAATAACCACTGCTTCTCAACACCTTATCTTATGCCCATTTTGGAAATACAAAGGTTTTCTTGATACCTATTTTTCACTCTTTATATTTCAGCAAATGAATTGCTATATACCCGGTATTGAATGAAAACTCATTGCAAGGTGCACCTCATTTATTGGCTCTGGGTACCTAGGGATCTTGCTGAACCTACAAGCCCTATATATCCTCACAACCGGAAGAGTCCAGCACACGTAACGGTATATTGCTTTAAAAAATCTGACATTGCAGGAAAAAGTTACAGAGTAAAACATGGAGAATTTGGCTGTTTTTTCAGCTCACTTTCATATTTTTTTTATTTCAGCTGTTATTTTCTGTAGGAAAACATTGTAGGATCTACACAAATGACCCCTTGCTGAATTCAGACTTTTTTCTACTTTCCAGAAATGTTTAGCTTTCCAGGATCCAGCATTGGTTTCACACCCATTCCTGTCACTACCTGGAAGGAGGCTGAAAGCACCAAAAATAGTAAAAACGGGGTATGTCCCAGTAAAATGCCACAATTGTGTTGAAAAATTTGGTTTTCTAATTCAAGTCTGCCCGTTCCTGAAAGGTGGGAAGATGGTGATTTTATCACCAGAAACCCTTTGTTGATGCCATTTTCAGGGAAAAAACCACAAGCCTTCTTCGGCGGCCCTTTTTTCCCATTTTGTTTTAAAAAAACGAATGTTTCACTGTTTATTGGATAATTTCTTGGTCTCCTCCAGAGGAAACCACAAACTCTGGGTACCATTAGAATCCCTAAGATGTTGGAATAAAAAGGACGCAAATTTGGCATGGATAGCTTATGTGGACAAAAGGTTATAAAGGCCTAAGCACAAACTACCCCAAATAGCCAAAAAAGGGCTCAGCACGGGGGGGGGAAGGCCCAACAGCTAAGAGGATAAGGCTGCGTTGCATTACATATTGGTAGTCGTTGGTATTAGATTAAATGGAAGGGTACAGAATGGTAAACATGCTGTTTGCTTGCAGCACCTCGTGGGGGCATTGCAAGTATGTGTTTCCTTTGTCCAGCCCTACTTGCTGAAAAGCATGGGCATCTTTGGGCAATTTATTTTAGGAAGGTAATCTGACAATCCAAGAAATGCTCACATGTTAGGGTCCAATCTAATGTCCTGTGTTTGAAGGTGGTGGAGGTAATGTTTACTTATTTGTAGTTCTGATTCTGCATCATTAAAACTTTAACCCTGGGAATAATTCCCTGCGGAAACACTTGAACTCCATCATTTTGTTCATAGAATTACACACTGAGGGTATTGACAATACGAGGAGAAGCACCCATCAGAAGCATATTCTAGGCAAAGTTTTTTTCTAAAATGTAGTCCACAAGACTCCAGACAAGATGTGCAAAATGCTGAAAACCTGTCTACCATTGAGGGGAAAGTGCTGCATGATAGGCTTTCACTGGAAAGCTGTGAAAATAGACTCCTATCCCCTTAAAGCTACACAAGCTTCCACTACCCACCATACATTGTAGTAGCAGTTACCTCGCTTAGTCTGTTCTTTTTTCTGGCTCATGTTAGAAGGATCCCAGAATACTATAAGGTTTTTACACCTAAACTTTTCACAAAGATCTGTTTTTTACAGCTTCCTTTTTCACTTCAGTCCAGCAAATGGGCCTGTTCTTAGTACATCTTACAGGATTTTTCCTGTTAAATTCCTTCACTGTTTCAAGAACTGGGAAGGTATTAGGCTGAAGGGAAAATCTGAGGATGGGGAAGCTGAAGAGAAATACAAAGATTACTACAGCACAGGCTTCAACCCAACCACCATAGCACTCTTCAGCACCCAGGGCACCAGATTCAGCATTTCTTATTCTTCATCGAGGTCAAGGGGCCATTGATCAGTGGCAGCACATTCAACATCACCATCCACATTGAAGAGACCATGCAAACAAAATCGAACAAGCACTAGATGATGGCAGCAACATCTCTATTGATATCAAGGCCTTCCATGGTCATGTTGGTGTCTTCTTTACCTTTGATTCAGTCTATTCACTCTATGATGTCACTGCACTCTCCAAGAGGCATATTTCTCAACATCACTGTTAGACCTGACAGCCTTAGGGTGGTCACCCCCAACTTTTTGCCTGCCTCCCTCCACTTTTTGACAGTGTTTTTACTGGTTTTAGGACTCTGTGCAATTTACCACTGCTAACCAGTGCTAAAGTGCATATGCTCTCTCCCTTAAAACATAGTGACACTGGCTAATACCCAATTGGCATGTTTAGTTTATTTGTAAGTCCCTAGTAAAGTGCACTGCATGTGCCCAGGGCCTGTAAATTCAATGCTACTAGTGGGCCTGCAACACTGATTGTGCCACCCACATAAGTAGCCCCTTAACCATGTCTCAGGCATGCCATTGCAAGGCCGTGTGTGCAGTTTCACTGCCACTTTGACTCGGCATTTAAAAGTACTTGCCAAGCCTGAAATTCCCCTTTCTCTACACATAAGTCACGCCTAAGGTATGCCCTGGATAACCCACAGGGGAGGGTGCTATGTAGGTAACAGGCAGGACATATACCTGTGTGTTTTATATGTCCTGGTAGTGGAAAACTCCTAAATTCATTTTACACTGCTGTGAGGCCTGCTCCTTTCATAGGCTAACATTAGGGCTACCCTCATATACTGTTTGCGTGGTAGGTTCTGATCAGAAAGGGGTAGACAGGTCATATTTAGTATTGCCAGAATATTAATACAAATTCCCACTGACTGGTGGGGTTCGATTTTGTATTACTATTTTAGAAATGCCACTTTTAGAAAGTGAGCCTTTCTCTGCTCATAAATTCCTTCTGTGCCTTACAGCCTGTCTCCAATCCATGTCTGGGCTGGTTGACATCTCCCTTGTGCATTTCACCCAGACAACCACAAACACAGAATGCTCAGTCACACCTGCACACATCTGCATACTGAATGGGTCTTCCTGGGCTGGAAGGGTGGAGGGCCTGACACTTACATTTCAAAGGACAGTGGCCTGAGCTCACACAATGGACTGCCAAACCCCTACTAGGACCCTGGCAGACAGGGTTGTACTGAAAGGGGACCATGTGCACTTCAAAACCACTCTTTGAAGTCTCCCCCACTTCAAAGGCACTTTTGGGTATATAAACTGAGTCCCTGACCCTACCAACGTAGACACTTCCTGGGACAGACAGTCTGAACCAGATCCTGCAACCTGCCAACAGGAGCTGGCTGGCTGCTCAAAGGACTCACCTGGACTGCTTTGCTGTGAAGGACTGCTGTCTTGCTGTTGCCCTGATGCCTTGCTAGCCTCTGGCTCTGCCGAGACGTCCTCTTCAAGGGCTTGGATTGAGCTTGCCTCTTGTTTCCTTAAGTCTCAGGGACAAAAAGACTTCACCTCTGCAATGGAACTCCTTGTGCGGTGAAAATCGACGCACAGCCTGCCTACCGGTGAAAGAATCACTGCATCGCCGACCCGGAACGACGCAGCCCTACTCCCCGAGAGGAGATCGACACAGCACCAGCGTTGCGACCGGAACTTCGGCGCACAGCTCACTGTATTGACGCATCGCCGAGCCAGGATGACACAACCCGACTTCCTGCGGGAGGAATTGACGCAGTGCCTGCCGTGCGACAGAAACTCCGACGCATTGCCACGGGTTCGGGGCAGCACCTGTGACTTCACCCTGCACACCCAGGATTTTCACGCATCGTCTCTGGGCATCAAAAGTCCCCACATCGCCAAGAGGATTCAAGCCTGCGCACCGGAATTTGAGCAAAGTCCTTGCCGCATGGAAAAGATTGACGCATTGTCTGTGTGAGCCCGGAAATCCGATGCACACCCTTCGTTTTCCACGCATTTCCTCCTCTGCGGTCTCCATGCATGTAATTTTGACACATACCAGGTACTTTGTGCTTGCAAGAGACAATTGTTGCTTTTAAGAACTTAAGACTCTTCTCATTATAACCAAAGTGATATTTCAATTTGGGATTATCAAATCTTGATCGTTTTGATCTTAATTTATTCAGATAAATATCTCATATTTTTCTAAAACTGTGTGGTGTATTTTTGTGGTGATTTCACGGTGTTATTACATGATTTATTGTACAAATACTTTACATATTGCCTTCTAAGTTAAACCTGACTGCTCAGTGCCAAGCTACCAGAGGGTGGGCACAGAATCATTTGGATTGTGTGTGACTTACCCTGATTATGGTCCCTACTTGGACAAGGGTGTATACCTCTGCCAACTAGAGACCCCATTTCTAACAATCACCAAAATTGACACCAAGGTTTCTGACATTGCCTGTCTCACCAGCGCCTAAGAAAAAGGTAAGACTATGGGGAATATTTACAAGAAACTGGCACATCAGTGCTGATGTGCCAGTTTTTTTGCATCCCCCCTGCCCCACCTAACGACACCATGGGTGCGCTATATTGTAAATACGGCTCACCATGGTGCACGTTAGGCCAATAGCGTCAACGCTATTGTGGCGCTTTGCTGCACTAGTGTCAAAAATGTTGACGCTAGTGCAGCAAAATGCAGGGAGGCCCACTGATTAAAATGGGTGGGTCACTTTAATGCCTGCTTTGAGTAGGCGTTGAAAATGACACCAAAAATGGCACAGTGAAATCTTGTATACTTCACTGCGCCATTTTTGCTGGGTTCCTAATGCCGGAATGCCCCCCTTGCATACATTAGGGCTGACGCAGGCATAATGTGTTGCAAGGAGTTGCAAAGTGGCGCAATGCATGTATTGCGCCACTTTCTAAATATGGAGCAGGGAAAATTTCCTCCTTGAGCCACATTAGCGTAAACAAAATGACGCTAGTGTGGCGCAAGGAGGCACTAGGGCCTTGTAAATCTAGTCCTTACTCCAAAGGAGAATCTAAGAATGGTTTCCAGACAGACATCCATGTCACCAATTTGAAAAATTGTAGTGGCATCTCAAATTCCTTCTACAACATGTTCTAATGAGGCTCCAGCATCTCCTTAGGGCTGAGTCCTAACTCTCAACACACACCTGAAAAATGCAAAAGGCACAGATCTAATTCAAGATCTACATTAGGCTCCCGGTGGGATGATGATTCCCTTGCGTCCTATACTCCAATGTTTCTTACAGTTTCTCCTTCTAGAGCTTCCCCAGTGGATGACATTAGCACTTTCAAGAACATGCTCATTAGGGTAGCAACTAAATTAAATATTCCATTTGAAGCACCCCCAAGTGTCAAATTCCATGATAATGGAGACATTACAAACAAGGGCCCTTTTCGAGACCTCTACTGTCTCTAGTGCTAGGATTGCTTAAAACGCAGAAAACAAATATTGATGCCACCAAATGTGGAACCAGCTACACCACACCTTATTTAAGAATATAAACCTCTACAGCAAGATCTAGAGTTTTAAAAAACTTATCAGAAGCCATACTCTGTGATTATCACATCACCCAGACAATGACATGCCTCATTCCCAAAAACCACTGCACGACCGGGAAGGAACACAAATGATTTGATGCAACAGGAAACAAGATGTGCGGCACAACAGCAATTCCTAGGAAGGTACAATAGGATGAGGTTGTTTAAGGATGACCACCCTTTTCACATAAAGTAGGATTTGGAGGAGATGATTGGTTTTGAGGATGGAACAGAGCGAATAGAAACCAGTTAAGGCCATGGAGTCTCTCTTTGCAGATCATCTTGGCTTAGGTTCATGACTCCTAAGCCAGATGCTCAACAAAATATAATGGACTTCCCATTTTCAGGTATAACCTTATGTGTCCATATAAAGAAAAGGAAATTATTGTTATGAAAAGGAGGCAGAGGCCCTAGGGGCTATACACCTAGAAGAGAAAAATAGGTTTTTCAAACGGCAATCCAAATCTAAAGAAAGAAGGTACAACCCATGAAGGGTTCAGTCTCCACGCTGGCTCTATAAGCTGCAAACAATCAGCAGCAAAGCCAGAGGTACCAATACCAATAAAAACCACTGAAGACTAAACAGACGCCTTTAATACCTTTATAGAGCTTAGCAAGACATTCCTCAGAAAATATGCAATGACAACCTTGTACCCCACTCCATTCAACACTCCAGTGAGAGAAGCAGTATCTCAATGGGTGGAAAAGTTGAAGTCAAATTACAACAGACAAGTAAGTGCTAAATATTGCAAATCACAGGCTTCAGAGTCAAACCACTACCTGTTACTTTACAATCAGCCTTGAGGAAACAAATTTCTATCTTGAGGAAGGAAACATCTGTTCTATTAAAGAAATGTAAATTAAAGAAATGTACAATCAAACTGGTACTGTCACCACAAAAAAGGGCATAACGTTTACTCAAGGTACTTCCTGATTTAAAAAAGGCCTACGATTGGAATTAAGGCTGATATTAGATCTTCGCCTCACCAACTTGTACATCAGAAGAGAAGAGTTTTGGATGCTGACTTTGCATCAGATTTATCCCAGATTAAAGAAAGAGGACTGGATTTGTGTAAAAGATATGTAGGATTTTTACTTTCACATCCTCATAGCAAAGCATCACAGGAAATATCTAAGATTTGTGGTCGCCTCACACTTGTTCTTCAAATGTAGGTCCTTAGTAGTTTTTCACCTAGGAAATCAGGGAATATTTGTCTACCCCTATCTGAACAACTGGCTAATCAAAGCTCACAGTCAGTTGAGGGTGAAGCAGGATTGTAGAAGAACAAGGTTGCTATAAATTATGTTCTGTGCCTCCATTGCCTCGAATTGAAGGCTGTATATGTGACCCCTGCAACAATGCACAGATCATTGGTCACAAACACAATACATTTGGAACAACAACCTGCAACTTCCACTTCCAGCGAAACACTCCTTCACATGGTGGTGAAGAAGATGGAATCTTCTGCAAGATGTACCTCTGCAAAAAGAAATACATTTACAGACAATTGTCACACATACATCTGCTGGGGAATGGGGGGTTGTTCTGGATCATCTGTCAGTTCAGCCCATTGGACTTACAAGGATAGTTCTTACCACATCAACTGTTTGGGGTTGATACTGGTCCACCAAACATTCAAGGCATTTCTTTCATCGCTGATTGAAAGAAATATGCTGATTTAGACGGACAATACCATAGCTATGAACTATTTAAACAAACACAGTGGCACGAGGTCAAGACCACTATCACTAAAGAAACAAAGGATATGGTTTTGGATAATAGCCAAACGTCTTACACTGAATGCAGTGCACATCCTGTACACTCTAAACCAGCAAGCTGACTTACTCTTTTGCTTCTGTGAGGAAAACAAATGGATGATGAAGTCATGCAAGGCTTCTTTAAAAAGTGGGAAACACCACCTCTACACCTCTTTGCAACAGCTCACAAAGTGCTGAGACTTTGTGTCCAGAGCTCTGGAGCCGAGACTAGTAGGCAGTGTCCTTTTGATCAGATGGTCAAGGACATTTCTGTTTCCTTTTCCTCCAATGCACTATTAAAAATCTGCAACTCTTAGGCAATGTTGATTCTAATAGCAGCAGACTGGCTGAGGCAATGGTGGTATGCAGACCAGCTTCAGATGTCCACCAGGCCAAACAAGAGGCTTCCACACAGACCAAACCTACTAAACAGGCTACAGGGCTGAGTTTGGCACTATAGCTCTTAGAAACAAAGGAATGGACATTTGAACTATAAAAGTTCATCTTACCACTATTACGACAGAAATTCTCCATATCAAGAGTCCTTCTTCAAGATGCTCACAATCAAAGATCTTTTGGAAGACCTAAAGAAAGTGTTCCCCCTATCAGAACACCAAGGCATCCATGGGAAGTGAACTGGGTTGTATCAAAATTAATGTGTCCTCCTTTTAAGCCTTTTCACAAGGTTATATTGCAGCATCTCTCCTGAAGGACAGCATTCTAAATAGCGATACCATTAGCTCAAAGGGTGAACAAGAGCCAAGCCCTTTCTGCTGTAGAACCATACACAGTTTCCAACAAATAGGGTGGTAATGAGGACACAACTTCGCTTTCTTCCCAAAGTGTTATCAGAATTCTATATTAATCAGACCATCACATTGCCTTTTTTCTTTCCAAATCTGTTCATATCTGCTGTGCCCTCTCTACATTCATTAAATGTAAGAAGAGTAGTTTGATTCGGCTTAGACAAGATGAAAACACTTCAGAAATCCAACAAGTTATTTGTTAACTATGGCCATATTTGACATGGGCCAGCCACGTTCAAACAATCTATTGCCAGGTTGATTGTTGCATGCATATTTTTGATCAATTAGCAGATAAACTGATCCCCGGAAGTCAAAGAGCTCATTCTACCTGGGGTAAGGCAGCCACCACAGGTTGGCTCAGGAATATAGCCCTGGCAGACATTTGCAAATCTGCCATGTGTAAATCAGTGCATGTTTTCATGAGAAGTTGGCCAAGCTACTTTAATAAATTGATGTAGCTTGGCAAATTACATTCTCTGTTAGACTCAACAGATTAGATAATTTCTATTTCTTATACTCAAGAGCTATGGTCAGAAAAGTGACTTTTATCCTGCTATCCTATTCTCATGTTTAGACTATCAATGAAAATTGTATGAGGCAGAACAAATGGTCAGTTACTTGCTCTCCACTTTCTGTATGACATGTATCTTCATAGAAATCATAAACGGCATCCTCCCCAGGTAGTATTATCTTGGGCATTAGAAATAGGAGCTGCCTCTTTTTCTTTAAATCCCTCAAGATCTCTGTTTCTCTCACTCACTGCTTAAAAGAAGTGGCTCTGTGAGCCAACTGCCAGTACAAGGCATCATGGGTATGGAAGCTACTGGAGCCTTAAAGGGACAGGTGTCTATTTTCACAGCTTTGTAATGTTTCAATGTTCACCAATCAAACTGCACTTTTCCCTTAATTGTAGACAGATGTTTCAACGTTTTGCACATCCGATGCTGCAATGCAGACATGAAATAGCCTTTTCTGCAGTCCGACAGACCACATTTTGGAAAAACCTTGCCTTGGACAAGCTTCTGAAGGATGCTGTTCATCATATATAAATATAGACAATAGCAAAGTCTATGTATAATCCTATGGACAAATATATTGAGGTGAAGTGTTCCATGGTCTGCTTACGCAGGGCAGAATTATTCTAAAGTTTATGACTAATGAAGATCCTATGATGCAGAAAAGCTAGTTACAGGAATAATTACAACATGCTATTCATCGGAGCAGATGTTTTGTTGGTAAACACAGGCTTTTTGAGTGCTCAGGAACTTCTTTCTAATGGGTCTGCTGTAAATTATTTATAATGCTGTTCTGGCCGTACATGAGGCTGGGACCGAATGGGGACACTGTGCTACAACATGATGCTCTTGCAATATTGGAGATGTCACACAAGCTGTTAGCTCACCTGCTCTAGAGTTGGCAGATGGTTTGACGACTGCCATGGGTGTGGGTGGTGGCCTTTATCTCTGCTTCTCCTTTTGCCATGAAATCAGTAGAGACTCATCTGGCGCTGTGTGTAAGTCTTTTAATCGTGTGGGCTCAAAAACTGCTATAATTTCATGTCTTGAAACATCTTTTTATTGGAATTTTCCAGGGCCAGGTACAACTGCATGCCAATTGACCTCGTAGAAGTAGTCACACTCTAAGGTGCATATGTTTACATACCTACTGGACCCTCTTCTATCCCCCTTCTGAAGCCCCTTGAACCCATCCTTCAACATACAGCCCTCCTAGAAACTAGTAGATGTTTATTATGTAATTACTGTGTCAGTGCTGTACAGTCCACAAGGAAATATAGAACGTAAGTTCACCAAAAGACCAAGTGCATCACCAGCATTGTCTACTGAGTCAAAGAGGTGTAAGCATTGACAGTTCTCCATTGATTGCTCCGTGTACAGTAGGACAGAACATCGCACAGCCGAGAAGTTGCCTCTGCCTTTGATCCATCACCTTGCGATCCATCACTTCATACACATTCCCACTGAAGGTCCTACCTGCTTTTTCCATTTCCTGGCTAGTAGCAATTGGCCACCAATAGTTGGTATACCAGTCTCCATTCCTTGGTAGCCTCACCCTCCCAAATTCCCAATCTGAGTACCTCAGTCCCCTTTATTGCCTCTTCCCAATATATTTGTATTTTAAGGCAATCCCACCATTTGTGTACAACTTTATCAGCACCCCAGCATTTGCTTCAATAGTCATGTGCAGGTTTAGGCAACATCTTGCATACTTTATCTGGGGCCGAATACTTCCGTCATCACACTGAAAGCAAATTCTATATGGTGAATTGATGTACTGTGTTTACCTAGTGCCTGTGTAAATCTTCCCACCTTTCACTCTTTATTTCTATGGCCCAGGTATTTTTCCAGTGCAACATATTCTCGCGAGCCAGCGTCATCCATGGAGCACAATCCAGTGGGTAGAAACCCAATACCAGACACCTTGTCCCACCGATAGTGGTGGTCATGCCCTCAAAGGATATTTTCAACCTCATGGCAGCCTTTCCTTACCTCAAGATTCATAACCCAGAGGCTTAACTGTTGGCACCTAACTCTCTCATTTTCTACCACACCAGAGTGTCTCTTACATTCATCAAATGATAGTCAAACCCTGAAACATCTTGACTATAGTCAGAAATCCCACTCTCTCCTAGTTGTGTAAGCAGCTTCACTAGTCGCTGAGGGAAAGGCTGGGTTAGAGTGTATAGGTGTAAGAGGAGAATGGTAAGTCAACAACATTCTTTTACCACTATTGAGTCCCAGACTTCAAGGGGAGTATCTGTGAGTGATCTAGCATTGAAATATGTTTGATGGCATGTATCTATTTGGCATCCACATAACTTCCCACAGAGCATTACTCATGACTGCCTGGTCCTTATGAGACTTGCCTACCTTTCTCTGAGTGTTCTTCCCCACTAGGCGCAGTTGAACTGCTTTATCTGAGTGTTGGACACCTGGGCACCTCTTTGCCCACTTTGGCTGGGAGACCTGACTTATTGCCCCACTACACAAACATAGCAGACCATTCTGCAGTTCCACAAGAACAACGTCTGTATTCTTATGTTGACATCCCTGGTAAATATATAATAATTATAAGGTGGTATTCAGCTCAAATGCATATATCTCCCCCCCAGCGGGATCTGAACATGTCATGCCATTTGTTTAGGTCACTTCCTATTTTTTAGAGTAGTGGGGGGTTATTAGCAGAGTAATAGCCTCTAATATCGAATGGCAAATAGAAAAGACGTTATAGAGATATTATGTGGTAATCTAGTTCACCACAACAAACAGCAATGTGATGAAATAAATGCTTGATTTTTAAAAAAATATTTCATTGAATTTTTCATACACATACAATAGCAATGTAAATCTGATTCCTATGAGTACAAGTATGTATCAATGCATGCAGAATAGTTCTGCTTTGCCCCCCTACTCACCCCAATCAGTACTGATAGTAGTCTTGCACAGCCACATCTTTTCTGTTTAGACATTTGCACTATTTTCACAGTTAGTTCTCCAGAGTTAGTCCCCTGATGTCCCTTCTGGCTGACCTTCCACCTATTCTGTCCCAGTGATTGTGCCATCAACAGGTAGGTTATCAAGAGGTCCTAGAAGCTGTAGGATCAGGCAGCAGGATGCATTGTAACTGACTATGACGCTATCATTTTCTTACAATAGACCATGCCACTAATCCAGTTTTTCTGCACGTGTAGTGTTCGGTTCCGCCTCTCTCCACACCTATGGCCACTCTCCGCTTTTCCGGAAACAAAGATAGCAGGGTGTCAGGTGAGTGTTTCCTAGTTATCACATGCAGTGTATGAAATGTGTATCCCCAATACATAGCTCTCCCCAAACGCTGCCATGCCAGAAGGAAGAAGCCTGTTCCCTTCTTGCCCCACCTTTTCCAGGTATCCAAGAAAGCATTATCATATGTGATCATGAGCTAATGCAAGTGCATGCATGTGTTAAATGCAAGTCTTTCAAGTGTATCAGTTCATGTTGGCTGTTGAACAGCAGGCATTTAAACTGCCTGCAGCTGTATGTCCAGAAAACATCTGTTAGGCTCAGACCAGTATCATTCATCTAGTGCAGTTTGGCTTTGGCTACTTCAGTAGAGGGTGTGTTGTTGATTTCAGTATTTCAGTATACAAGAATGCTACTATCTGCCTCTGGCTTTCCCTTTCTATCACGATTGTGAAGACTTGGCATTCCTGTGGAGGCTGGGGGAATCTGCTCCATGATGCATACTGTATGTCTAAGTCTGAATTAGAATGCAAATTAATAAGGTACACTGTTCCATAGGGATGACCACAGGTCGGGGAGGCACTACTAAAAGTAGAAGGCAGGGCCCTCACACATCCAATGGGTGTCATGCTTCATCATAGGGTCTGCTCCTCTTCCATCCCTTTGGAACATTGTACCTTATTAATTTGCATTTTAATTTTGGGAAGATGTGCACCGGACCATTTTGAAATTTCCCTGTCCCTCCATTTTACCTAAGTCTATATTAGAACATTAGAACGTTTAGCACTCCATTGAAGACAATGGAGTAGCTCTGAGCTTCTAATAGCCGGTAAATGCTCGGAGCTCCAACATTCCAATGTTTGTCTTTTATGTGTGTTACTGTGGACAAAGGCCTCATGGAGCCCAAGGCCTCACGGAGCCCATTGGGCTCCGTGAGGCCTTTGTTTTACTAATTGTAACATTCAGCCCTGATGGGGCGGAATGTTCTAATAGCTTTATATCCCGTTGTAGTTGGGCTATACCGGCCATTAAAGGCCCATCCCCTTGTTAAAGGCTCTCACCTTTGGCTCGGGCCTTTAATGCTGTAACGGGCTTTTAATAGCCAGTAAAGCAAACTTCTGCGGGCTATATGGCTATATCAGAACACTGGAATGTTGGGAGCTCCATTGAAAACAATGAAGTGCTCTGGGCTTCTAATGGCTGGTAAAAGCCCGGAACCTCAACATTACAATGTTCTTTGTTCACAGCAAAGCTGTGACCAAAGACCTTTGATTTACTAAGTAATACATTCTGCCCTCTAGAGAAGGAATGTTCTAATAGCCTATAGCAGGCTATATCAGCCATTTAAGGCCCATTCCCTTGTTAAAGGTCCTTGCCTTCAGCTCGGGCCTTTAACACTGAGCGAACCTTTAATGGCCAGTATAGCCCGCTACAACGGGCTATAAAGCTATAGCGTGCCTTCTATCTAATGGTGAGTTTCCCCATTTCTCTATGAATGTTGATAGCGAAACGAATGTGCCCCCTAGAACAAGTTCCTAATCTAATTACTCCTAGTTGTTTTCAGTGTTATTTGTGGGCCTGTTTCTTTCATTGGCATCAAGCATAGATGGTTCAGCCTTGGGATTAATGGAAATTAGAACATTGCAATGTTGAGAGCTCCACTGAAGACAATGGAGTAGCTTTGGGCTTATAATGGCTGGTATAAGCCTGCAGCTCTAATACTCCAATGTTTTTCTTGATGATTCCCCCCTTTTAACCTAGAACATTCTACCCTTAGTGGGTGGAAATGCCCTTATGCCTCGGGTCATACCAGTTGTTAAAGGCTCTCTCCTGTATTATAGGCCCTCATCTGCAGCTCAGGCCTATAACTCAAGGCCTTTAACAACTACTATAGCCCTCGGCAGCAGGCTATAAGGCTATAGTATATGTGTGTTATTTTATTCATTTGGGCTATGCTGGCCAATACTTGTTGTATAAAGTTTACTGTATTAATTACTTCATATAGGAATTGGGGCATTAAATATCTCCAGTGTCCTAGCTCCAATTAGTTGCCACTTTAGTATTACATCCTTCAATGAATTCCTGCTACTGGTGATTGCTCCATGCTGCATTCCAGTCAATTTTTCCCCACTATGTCAGTCTAGACAGAGAGCTGCCATATGGAAATCAGTCTTGGTCCTGCTCCTGTAGGAAAAGTCCAGCCCGAACTGACAGGCCATATTCCCTCCAAATGGGAACAGCAGCAGCCCCCAGAGCAGATCTGACCTACTTAGGCCTTGTTGGTGAGGTATAGATTGAATCCCCTGGCACAGGTGAGCACAAGACCCAGATCTAGGCACCTCAGTCTCAACTTAGTGCATCAGCGCTAACAAACAACAAGATGACTGATGAAATGGGAACAGTCCAGCCTGAACTGCCAGGCCAGGGCACCTCTAGATAGGAAAACAAGCAATCACAGACCTGTTTTGGCCTATGTTTTTGTTTTTTTCTGCCAAGTTCAGTGGAAACAATTCAGATTTTTCCATGCTCACTTTGCAACCTCATGCTGCCCTGCACTTGTCCAGCGCACATTCAAAAGATGGGGGATCGAATTCGATAGGCCCCCCAAGGCAGATCATAACATTGTCCACAAAGAGAAAGACTCTGTGCTTCTTGCTCCAAAATGCTATCCCTTGGATCCCGTTATCCACTATGATGCTCATCACTAAGGAGTGAATAATAAGCACAAACAAGGAGAGCTGGCAGACCTCTGTCTTATCCCCTGAATAATCTGAATTTGAACCAGCTCACCGTATCAAAGGTGTTTTAAGCACCTCTGGCAAATAGCGCATAAATCTAATTTATAAAGTGAGCTAGGTGTGAATACTGTCATTAGTATGAAGTCTCCTGATACAGCCGGATTTGTCCCCAAGTATTTTAGTGGGTAGAAAGTCCCCCTGCAGACTAGCAAGGGTTATTATATAAATGTTGGCATCAGTGTTCGACAGTGTGATTTGCCAATAGGATGTGCAGTGCATCTTATCTTTGCCACTATGGTCCCAACTATGAGTAGCGGTACATCACTGCATTGAAAGCTCTGGGCGAGAGACAACGTCGGTCCACTTCAAGTACCTTGGGGTCCCTGACCCTAGTAATGCTGGGCTGGAGACTCTGAGAATGGCTTCACCACATAATGATTGGCAGGTGGTGAGAGTGCCGCAGGGCATTGCGTATAATTTCTCTCTCTCAATAGTGTCAAGCACTTCTACACTATTGGTGATCCCAGAATATATCCTTCAAGGCCGGTTTGGCCATACAGGGCGTTTTCCCAAGAGGCTGGAAGGGTGGGGGCGGCTTTTGTTACGGGGGGCGGTTTTGCAGCATTGCAGCAGTTTTAAGTCTGCAGAGTTCCATGTATATCCAACAGTTTCCAGGCAACAATAAAAGGTCCAAAATAACTCTGGTGATTAAAATGCCTGCTGGAGACAGTGGCAGCTTTGACTCATCTAAAATAGTACAGAGGGTTAATAGGACTGCTGCCGTGAATGTGTGCTATGCAGATCACAGAACAGTATTTTATGTGCAATGCTCAGTGGACACTGCTTTTGCCCCAGAGCACCTTTTGTTACTGTGCAGTTCATAAGTTACAATCGTAATCTAGCACAGTGAACTATTAACTGCCATCAAAGAGCTGCATGCAAACTGCATGGCACAGGTTAGAAAGGTATGCTTTTTCTCAATCTTTGATGATCCTAATTTTGCTAAAAATGGCTTGTTTGGGTAGAAATAATTTGTTAATAGTAATTATTAAAGTCAACCCTAACCCCTGTGTTAAAGTTCTTAACCTTGTGTTTCTGCTTCCCCAGACGAAGTACTCTTAAATAATTCCTAACAGTATGTAACACATATGGATCCTACATCTTCTAGACTTTGTCAACATTTTCTATACACTGATTACACACGTATGATTTATTGTCTCTTTATGTGTGTGTGATGTAAAGTGTTCTGACACCCTACACTTGTAAGAGAGGCGCTATAAAACAAATTAAATGCATGTGAGGGGGGACTATGGAAAGACGAGGGGCACTGTTAGAGGGTGATGGTGAGGGAATCATTGAGAAGCCCCAATAAAGATTGCCGTATCCTGGTGCACTGTAAGGCAATCATTTACTATTTATTGTGTTGAGGGTATCTCGTTGGCCGAAGGCATGGAGGATCAAGTGCGATGCAGTTTTCGTACAGAAGAATATGCCCCTTAAACGAAGATAATGGAGCACTCTGGGAGAATCTCCCCCAGACCTTTCAAATCTACTTACAGTTTGTCTACGCAGTGATACACCTTCTGCATATATGATGCAGGCAAGCGGCATCTGAAAGACTTGATGTGGTTTCAGGCTTAAAAAGCAATGGAAAGACGGTCACTCATATTCTGTGACTGAGCCTTTAAATTTTTCCATGCAGGGTATGTTGCCGGGATGCCAACTATGTGCAGTATCCTGTGTGCCCCCATTTTCCGCACATCTGAGCTGGTGTCTGAGATGTGGAGAGTGAAGTGTGATGTACAGAACGTTGCTGTGTGGTGTGATGTGGTGTTATGTGATGTGGGCTGGTGTGGGGTGATGTGGGCCGATGTGATGTGGTGTTGTGATCTGAAAGCTTGTTCCTAGTTACAGTTGGTGGGAAGAGGAAGCACTCACAATAGCGCTCTGTACCTGACGCTGCGCCAAAGGACCTGACAAGTAAATACAAATGATATCTTCCACTACCTGGTTGGCTCCTGTCTTACCCTGGAAGAACCCTCCTCAAAATGTAACAAGCTGTCAGTACGGGCACTTTGTAAGGGATCGCTCCTCAAACTTTTGGTCTCTAAATGTACTCACTCCTGACCCCATGGTGACACTGCACTGCCTTCCACTAAAGGAAGAAATCATTCTGACTACTTTTACCAGAATGCGCTCAAGTATAGGGGCATGTCTCTTAATCTTTCTGAGGTGCTTGTTTATCCCTTGGCATGCACAGGCCAGGCTCCCTCTGCTCTCTCTCTCTTATCTGTGGTGAAGTCCACCACATTACCACACTCCTCTACATTCAGTCCATGACACGCTTATGGTGGCCAGGCTGTAGTGCATGAGCCAATGGCGAGAAGATGCCTGCTGCCAGAGAGCATCTTGAAGCAGAGGGATAGTAAAACTGTCCTCTGATTTAGCCCTCTTCTCTGCCTTCGTGGAGGTCCTGGTGTGGGCTGCACTCTTCTGAAGCCCTGTGCAGGGACAGGCCTTTCCTGTCTTCCTTCCTCGCCCTCATCATTAAAGAACCACATTCCTTACTTTCCTAATGTGCTTTTTTTCAGCCACTGGATTGAAAGAGGCGTGTGGGTGACTCATGCCTTCCCATTGCCTTTAGCAGCATCCTCTCCTCTGAGGACCCGGAGCGCTTCGCGTCCTATCTGGCAAAGATAGGAAACCGCTCATTGTTCCCCTACAAGGATATTAACACTGATGAAGGAAGCGCTCCATCTGATAACAGAACCGTTGAAAAGAGGACAATTTCCAAATGAGCGAACTTTTAGACACCGGGTTCCTGCTGCCCGCTCCGCCGATGCTGCTGCCGACGCCAAGCTCCGTGGATGAGAGGCAACCTGGTCCTTCTCTCGCGGCCATCAAGAGTCCACCTTGTGGAGATATTCACTGGTGGCCAAACGGTGCTTATCAACCCAAACACTCCATTGTATAGCACTTACTTTCCCTACATGAGGCACTGAAGCGCTTGTCTACAGGGCAGCATGCTACATAGAGCAGGATGTGAGTTTGGAAGGATGCTGTCTTTGTATTGATCCTATGTGGGAAGTGTCATGTTGTGAGTGATGACCACTGAGGTGTAGTTATTTCTCTTTAGATAAAAAATAAAAGGTACATGTGCCCATGATAGAGCATGGAGTGCTCCTTAGCAGGACACCCTTGTGTGATTTGGTGGTCTACTGTGGCGCTAGATTAATAAAGATCTGCTGTTGGATCAAATTGGGAAAACTATTCCCTTTTATCTCGAACCATCCAACATGCCTGGACAATGGCTGTCATAAAACCACAATTAAAAATACACTCATTGTACCTGAAAGACTCGGGTCCCTATAGACCCATTTAGCTGAACAATCATTAGAACATTCTTAGAAAAAGTAGTGACAGTTAGTAAACTACACCTTGTAGAAAATGATAATTTCCTGCCTCCCTACCAGGCAGGTATTACACCAGTGTGTTATTGATAGTTCTACAGACAGCGCCAAGACTGGAACTGGCAAAATGTCTTTACAAAGTCTAAAAGTTTTTTTATGTTTATTACTAGTAGACTCACTAGTAGTGGTCCACCTACCCAGTTAATCTGTGAAAACAGCCATGTTTAGAAGCATGTAACAGTCCTTTATGTAGATCGACAGACAGACAGATAGATAGATAGATAGATAGATAGATAGATAGATAGATAGATAGATAGATAGATAGATAGATAGATAGACAGATAGATAGATTATTGTTATTAATTGAAAATCTAGCTAACACGTTCAGGCATATATCACCAAAACTTGTTTCAAGGCAAAATGTAGTCTTGTAGACATATCAGCTGATGCAAGGTCAGGTACAGCATGTGAAATCAGATTTTTACGAAATGAGAGGCTCTTTGTTGTAGATCAGTCCTGAGCTATGGTCCGGCACTGGATATGCCCTTTGAATGCATCTACTGGGAAAGTGGAAGATAACTGTATAGGATGCTTCGGAATCTCCAATGCTCACCAATTAGGCCAAGCAAAAAGCCAGCATCACTTCCAAGCTTGAAGCACTCCACCAACTGCATCGTTACACTACAGGAGGTGAGCCCCTGTAAGCACTGATGGATTTTATGCCACGGTGAGTTAAGGGCCTCTTTGTGAATGTACCCTGGTTGAAATGCCATTGATATGTGTACAACAAAGACAGCATCCTCGTACCTTTGGCACAAGAATATCTGCTAAAATACCCTTAATTCTTATAATTTTAAGCCAAATATCAAAACCCTTAGCAGACGTGAACTGCTATACCTAAACAAAGAAGGCAAACCTTGAAGATACAATCACCAAATGGTGTGGTACCACACTATCATTGTCATAACAATGCCTCACCTACAAAAATATCACCTCATTCGAGTTAATAGCAGAAAATCTAATCCCAATGATACATTTTTTATAAACAATATTCAGGATAATATTTATGTCAGACAATATTATGCCTACGATGTTCTGCTATACAACAAACGATCCACATTAATAATGCAGTTTCTAACGTAGAAACCTGCCTTGCTGCCATTTTCTCACAGGTTCTGGATGCCCCAATTCCCACAGCCTATAGAATCGAGTGAACTGAATGTACACTCATGAAAGAAAGAGGCCTCACGATCAGCAACAAGTTCTCCAGGCCCTCCAACCACCTGAAATCCCCAACCTCCAACTTAATGTAGCTTTGTTTCTGAAACGTCCCTTTCTGCCTCCCGGAAATCAGGTTTTCATCAAATCTATGGCACAAAGTAGACCCCGTAACACAATGCTTACCATCACACATCATCCCTTTCAATCACAGACCCCGCCAACATACTCACAGCTATCAATGTCGCCATTCAACCACCAAAACGTTCCTCTCTGGAAAAACACTCACAAGCTTTGTCGTAATAGACAATGTCTTGATATCTTAAGATATCTTCTCACCCAACTAAAATGTTACACATCTTATGAGTTCCGATGAAGGCAACTCTGGATCCAAACCAAATTACCTCTTCGCTTGCACTGCAATTACATGGTTGTCAATCTTTAGAAAGATGTCACAGAAAGCAAACAGTCTTTAGCAGCATAAGGAAAATGAAAGACTGAGGAAAAAACATAACTTTCTAATTTGTGCCATTCAGTTTGCATACTGCTCTTTGATGGCAGTTTATACCTCACTGTGCTAAATTACGATTGTAACTTATGAACTGCTCAGTAACAAAAGAATCGCTATGACAAAGCAGTAACCCACTGTGGTATGCGCATAAAATACTGTTCTTTGCATGATACACATTCTATGCAGCAGGCATATTAATCATCTGCACTACCTTAGGTGAGTCAAAACTGCCACTAGACAAAACCCCCATCTCTCTCCAGCAGATACATTAATCACCAAAGTTATCTTGACGCTTTTATTTTTCCCCAAAAGTTGCTGGATGCACAAGGAACTTTTCAGTGCTTTTAAAACTGCTGCACAAATTAAGTAATCAATATGAAAACATGCACATGTTTCTGTTATGTCTTCCTGCTGGCCCAGGCCTGCGGACCCCTGGGAATGTATCATGGACCCCAGGAGGTCCGTGGACCACAGGTTTGGAACCGCTGACCTACTGCTTGACTACCAGTCTAGCTTCATATCAAAATGCAGCACCAATTAATAGTCATCCAATTTGAGGAAGACACCATCTACATCACAAACGACAACAATCCTTCCCTTTTGGTGTTACTTGACTCATCTGCAGGCGTCAACACTATTGTGCACAAGCCATTACAAACATTAAGGAAGCATGCAAATAATTCCTGGATAATGGATCATCTCCTATATTTCTAACTAACACCAGCTCCTAGAGGCAGACAAGAACTTCAAGCAAGCTCTTCAAGGTTATCCATGACTTTAGACTGTAGTAGGGATCAATTTAATCCTCCATCATTTTCACCCACTTGATTGAGATTCTACTCTCGGATACCGATATCAAGAGACATCATTAGACTGATGAGACACAACTCTATCTGAAGGTCTCCTCTCCAATAACCTTAAATGCTCGAGTATCTGCTTCTCTCTCATAGAGAACTGAACTGGTTGGTTATCAAGTGGTAATACACTGCTAGAATGCCAAATTACTTGTATTCACCCTTAACACATGTGTCTTATTCATGATATACATTGCTATGAAAGCCCAAAAACTGGATTGAAAAGTCCTACCTCCCTCCCTGAAGCAGACTTCAGAAAGACAGACAAGGCCTGTTCAGCCCTATTTGATGAGGGAAGGCCCTGGTAGGGGAACATCTTGTTCCCACAGTGGCCCTCTCAAGGACATTCAACATGTCATCATTGGGTCATAAAGAACTGGAAAAATACAACCACTTCACTCCCGCCCTGAAGAATCTGCACTGGCTGCCTCTTCAAGCCCATACCATTTTCTAAACCTGTTCCATCACCTACAAAGCAGCAATAACGCATGCTCCAGCATACTGTGTTGAAAACCTAACCTCTTTAGGAAGCCAACTAACTCAAGTAGTTAAGGCATAATTGTTTCAGTCCTGACAAATCACCCAATAGTTAATTTGAAAAAAATTCTGACTATTTTAGTTTTTAATGTTTGTGCCCATACACTCTGAATAAAGTTATACTTGTGAATGCCTGACAAACCTTTTAGGGCCAGATGTATCAAAATACTGTTTTGCATTTCTTAAATAGCTAATTTTAAGAAATCGCTATTTAAGAAATGCAAAATGGTATGTAAGAAAATAGCGATTCCTTAATAGCAATTCCCACAGAATTGCAATTGCTATTAGGGAATCGCTATTAAGAAATGAAACTCCATTCGGCTCATAGGTGAGAATGTTTTTGCATTTCCTAATTTGCGATTCCTTATTAGGGATTTACAAATTAGGAAATGAAAAACCAAGGGTGCAGAGGGCCTAATGGCCACTTTGAGGCACCCCAAAATGTAATTGTGCACATGTGAAGTGCACACATGCTCTAGAGGCATGTGTGAGCTACTGGCTCTTTTAAAAATGAATTTTTAATGCATTTTTTTCAATTGCACATGGTTACCACCAACTTGTAGTTGGTGGTAATTGCATTTCCTAAATGTCCAGTTCGCATTTGGGAAATGCTTGATACATGTGCATAGGGAATCACAAATAGAAATTCCCTATTTGTGGTTTCATAGTTAGGGAATCACAAAATGCAATTCCCTAATCGGAGTCGCAATTTTAGGGAATCGCTAGAAATTGCAATTCCCTAAAATGGTACTGTGATGCCTTTCATACATTGTGAAAGGCTATTTTACATTTGCAAACGGTGGAATTTTGCGATTCGCAGAGTTTGCGAATGCAAAGTAGTTTGATACATCTGGCCCTTAGAGCTGAGAATAGCTAGACTTCTAGTGGCACCTCACTTTAGGGTGAGCACAAGGCGACAGTGCTACGTATCACTTTTGAGGAAGGGAGAGTGCAACAAGTTAAGTAGAAGGCACACATAGAGTATACAAAATACACTACTCCATTTCTCTATTCCCATGTCACGTTCTTGCTCCCAAGCTGTGAATAGCACCAACAATGAGAAATCCTGGAGGCTGTCAGACTGATGCACAGTCACCCTATCTGGCCCCACAACCCATTTTTAAGACTCAATTTTAGATTTAACGTTTGATTCTCATTCTCAGTACAACTATCCGTTTCAATAGAGGTAGTGTCAGAGATACAGTAACTTGAAAGTTTTTCCTGTACTATCTTACCTCTAGCTTTGATATTTTTAGGAACTGTGTCTACATTTAACAAGTAGCTTTATTGCACTATCTGCAAATCCTTATTTTCGAATGGCCAGACTCAAAGCCAAGAGGCTCATTAAGGAATGAGGACTTAAGTCATTTCCCTCTATGCACCAAGAATGTGTAATAAGTCCTACACACAGACACGAACCCTAAGGCTTGCAACTCAGAAACAGGTTAGTCTCTGCTTCAAGGAGAACCTGTTTGATTATTGATAAGAAGGCTCCTGTGCTACCTGCCGCCAGCCACAAGACTGGAATCATCCCCGTCCATTGCTACCCGTTGTACACAAAATCATATTGTTCCCTCCCTTTCCTGGCAGCCTGAAGGCCCCTTTATCTTTGATATGTACAGGGGCAGATTTAAGAGCCCCTAGCACCTCATTGTGCCACATTAGCGTCATTTTATTTGATGCTAATGTGGCCCGAGGCCAAACTCGCTGTGCCAAATTTACAAAGTGGCGCAATACATGCATTGCCCCACTTTGTAACCCTTTGCGCTACATTATGCCTGCACCAAGCATAATGTATGCAAAGTGGGAATTGTCCCATTAGGGGGGCAGAAAAAATGATTTTTTCAGTACTTTTTATGTCTGCTCAGAGCAGGCGTTTAAACGAGGTACACCATTGCTTACAATGGGCCTCAATGGTCTTTGCAGGATTAGCGTCAACATTTTTTACGCTAGTCCTGCAAAGCTCCAAACTAGCATCAAAAATTTTGACACGTATTCCCCTAACTACCGCCATGGTGCGCCATATCTTAGATACGGCGCACACATGGTGGAGTTAGGTGGGCCCTAAGGGGCGCAAGAAAAGTGGTGCTGCATTGGATGAGGCGTCGCTTTTCATAAATCAGGCCCACAGTGTTTTGTGGCTTCCAAGCTAGTTGTAACGTCAAGAGGTATCAATACATCAAATATATACATACATGCACGTAACATCACCAGAACAGTGGCTCTAAAACCGTCAGGAGGAGCAACATCAGTCAGACCTCAACCCCAGTGAAATCAGAGGAAATGGGTTAAACTAAGCCATTTAAAGTATTAAAGCACTACACCTCACAGAAAGGATTAAAGCAATAGATAACCACATCTCACAGCATCATCTGAAAGATGGGCACAGCAGATTCAAGCAGAGGTAATGGCTGACCGCAGGGAGCCTTGGCGACCCCTACATGAACTTCCTGCCATCAGTTACTGTGCAACAGAAAGCTTGCCCATCATCTTCCTGCTGGTTCTTGTGTGACAGTTGAGGTGGCGCACAAACGTGCATATATATATATATATATATATTTATAATATTTAATGTGCGTCAACTAATCTGCAGCTAGCACTATGTGCCAGGGACAGATTAAGGATTTTGGGGGCCCTGGGCCAAACGTATTTTGGGGACCCCTGTTTGGGACAGCTTCGAATTTATGTTCAAATTTCATCTCTTTCATGCCCTCTTTGGCCAAGCACTCTCTCTGCAGAGGCACACTTATCAAATTCTAAATTTGTTTGCATCTAATATTAAGAGATAGTGATGTGTGTTTTCAGTATTGTAATATAGCAGCAGCTCACGAATATTACTACAAAATATCTGTGACACCCTCCCATTCCCCATAGGTGAGGTCCTGTTTTGATGTAAAAGAGCCTTTTCTGATGGATGTTGCATGAAACGTAAACACATTTCTCTTCAGAATGTCTTTAATAGATCCTCACACATCACCCACATTAAAAATGATCTCAATGACAAAGGTATTTTAAACAATCTGTTTACGAATTATTCAAGATAATCATGGCAAGACTCAGCAGAACAGACCTGGCTGTGTCAGGGAGCCCTGAAAGCCAGGGGCCCTGGGCCAGCGCCCACTTTGTCAATGCCTTAAAACACCTCTGCTATGTGCAGCTCCGCCGTGACCGCATGGGCTTCAGTTCCCTCGTCAGAAGTTGTGTAAAGGGATACCGTGATCCCCTCTCAGTGCAGAGACTGTTTGACAACCCAGACGTGAACAAGAGTCGTGTTTTCATGCAGCACTGTTTCCATACATCTGAGCAGCGTCACACGCACACCCCCGCTTTAAAACGGAAGCAGAGTTCCCTAATGAGTTTTTGTTTTTAATGCACCGCGCCGTGTCCGCTTCTCTGAACACCAGAGGGGGTGCCGCAGCCCCCCTGCCAAGCCTAGAAGCCATTTCCTATCTCTGTCAGCTCTGATCAATTATCCTTTCTATAAATAGCGCGGCCGCCTCACCCAACGCCCTGCGTGGAATCTAACAGCTAGCTTTCCTCCTCCGCCCAGAGATCAATGCCTTGGCACAGACTGGCAGCGCCCAGCAGGCAGTGGGCGGGGGTGGGTGGGCAGACATGGCACCGCGAGGTCAACCTGTGGCACTGTGAAACCCAGCCTTTGCTATCAGTTGTTCCTCATTCTGGTCAGGAAATCGGGCCCCTGCACCAGTGGGCGAAGTGCATTAAAAAACAAGCACTGGCATAGCCAATAGGTCTCACTTTTTGGACCTTATAAGTATTTAGCCATGCAGCACATTAAACCTTTATCAGACGTAAACTATGCTTGTGCATTCCTTCATACACTTGGCATTAGACTGTAATGGTCAGAATGTCCCTTGAGGGCACAACAATAAAAATAGCATTTGGAAAAAACATGGTCATTTAACCAAATGGCCAGCTCCTAGAGGGCATAACCACATGAAAAGAGTTTGTGCTATATAAATAAAAAAGAATCCCCTTCAAGTTTGAAGCATTTGTCAGGTGCAGACACCGCAAAGAAACAGCGAGATGCCAGAAGAAGAAACAACATACAACCATGAGAGCGAAGCAGAGAGGCAAAAGAAACAAGCATTTGCAAAGCAATGGGCCTCGCATTTGCTCGAGTTTGAGCTATTGTTGTTGTAAATTGCTAACTGGACTTTTGTTGCCACATAAATTGAAAATTAAGTGTAAAACATTAGTTGTCATTAGAAAGCCGATTCAAAGCACCATGGCAGCCATGAGCATGAGCGCGAAGGAGAGACACAAAAGGAAAAAGAAGTTTGCCCACAGTCAAACGTATCAACAACATGCAATTATCCATGTAACAGGGGCAGGCTCCAAAGCAGTAACAGAATCTCCCCAAGGAGGGACAAATGTAAAGCATTTGCCAATGATAACAATTGATTTTTCAAAGGCAAGCCCACAGACGAGTGAAAGTGCTGGGCGTGGGGTGGTCGTGGTTAAAAGCCTACAATTCTTACAAGTCAAAGCGCTTGCACGCTCGACCTAAAAAGTAGTGCGCTAACACTAAGGTATGTGGGCGATAGTGCAATAATCAATGTAACAGGGTCAGTCTCCAGGGCGGGAACCAAACACCCTCAAGGTGGGACAAACCTAAAGCATTTACCTAACTAACCAAAGGAATTTTGAATGGCAGTCCAAGGAACTAATGAAAGTGATGGACGTATGATGAATGTGGTGAAGGCCCACAGATTACGGCATGTCAAGAGACAGGGCTTGTGCACTGCCAAAGCTCGACCTAAAAATTATGTCAACTGTGAAGCTGCATGCAAATGAGGGCATGGTGAGTGAGTGTGGGACGGTGTCAAAGGGGTGGCTAAAAAAAACTAAATATTCTGTAACTTTTTTCGGTCTTTCACCTTCAGATAACGACATATTACATAACACATGACCTAAATGAAAAATAAATGCGAATTACGTTAATCAGTGGGAAAGGCACCACCGTTTATTATGAACCTCTATTACAGTGGTGGTTGGTGGTATTAAAAATTGGTGGCGAGCTGCATACATTTACATGCATACATTACATACACTACATACTTTACACAAAACACATTACAATAAAAAAAGAAAAGAGAGAAAAATAAACTTTCACTTACCTTCTCCTGCAGCACGTCCTCAATGCTCTCCAGTCCCAGGCTCTGGACTCCTCTGAGCGCGAGGTGATATCATAAAGCCAACTACCTATTCCAATCCAGACGCTGCTCTCATGCTGTTAAGCATCATAAGTGAAGCATCTAGATTGGCTGGAGCAGGCTGGCCCAGCGCTTCTTAAGACACTGAAGCCCTTTGCTTTCTCTCCCACCCAGCTGTCTTAAACAGCTGGGTTGAGAGGTTTGAATTGCACATGTTGGTTTAGCCGTAGCAGCAAGGTAGCCGGTCAAACCTACTTCAAACAAAAGGGCCACTCCTTTGGCAGCAATGATGCACTGGCCAGGCCCCCATACTCCATTTTGCAGAGAGTACAAAATAAAATGGTAATAAAATCATGTTATTACCATTTTATTTTCACTCTTTTTGCAGCAGTGTGTGTGTGTGTGTTTGGCGGGGGTAGTGGGTGTGACGCTCCTCCGCTCATTAATGAACTGCAGAGGTCAGTGTGTTTAACCAGAAAGCCAAAGAATTGAACCCTGATTGGTGTAGTAGAAAACAGTGATGTGTATGGTTAGAGCTACGTGGTCCCAGTCTGTGGCAGAAAGTACTGTGAATATGCAAGTAATTATTTTAAACTTGCATTACACACAGTAGATGATTGGATGCTATAAAATTTGCAAAAACGTTTAAGACAAAAGGTCTTCCAAAATATAGATTTTAGTAATACCCAGACTGTACACAGTTCAATTCTTATAACTGTTCTTTAAAAGCACACACTTCACAGCTCAGTTGGTAACTTCCTTGCAGTACCACTAAAAAACTTCTGTGTTATCCGGACGCTTCAAGTGATTGCATCAACTAAAGCAAATACCACTTTCCAAGCACCCTTTAGTATTGCAGATTAATGAATGAATTAAATCCAGTTTACTGTATTAATCCCACAGATTACAATAAAACAGCATTTCACAGTTACTATAAATATATAGCAGAAAAAGTGATTAAAATGTACTAAACATAAATGTGTAATAAGAATATCGTTAAAATGTACTAACCACAGGACCCTAACACATTATAGGCATGTTCTAAAAATGTCATGGATCTTATTTTTGCATTGTTAAAAATTAGTCATAAGTGCAATTTCCTCAAACACAAAATTTTAGGGCAAATACATAAAATGTGCATAAGTTTTTCAGTTGTATATCCACAAAGTCAGCATGCAGACTTTCCTTTGAGAACTTGATTCCACGTCACCTCAAATTCATAAAGAGGGATATAGAGCAATCTAAATGATAGATATTTTAGTTTAAATTGATGAGGCAGAGCACACTTAATAAACTCTTGAACTGGAGAAACAAATGTTTTTGAAACTAGATCGATACGTTTATGTTGCTTTAACGTAGCCAGGTCATTCTCCCTCTGCCTACTGAGTAATATCATTAGTAAAATACATTTTCAAGTCATGCGATTTAAG
Organism: Pleurodeles waltl; assembly: GCF_031143425.1. Classification (NCBI taxonomy): domain Eukaryota; kingdom Metazoa; phylum Chordata; class Amphibia; order Caudata; family Salamandridae; genus Pleurodeles; species Pleurodeles waltl. Next base: position 42,221,954 of record NC_090448.1, read on the forward strand.
TTAGCCAACATCTCTAAATCAGGCAGATTATACATTTCCAGAACCTTATTTGATGTTACAACATTCAATTCCATATTCTTGTATGGTATTTTCTTAAATTCCATGTAAATTAAGGATTTTAAGATTGTTGGATTAGCCCCGCACAATCACATAAGTAATTTAAAGTAACCATGTGGTGGAGTGACATTAAACATTTTAAATTCAGCTCTAACCTTAAAACACTGAGAGGAGTGGCTGTGCAAAGATGCAGAAGGTTTCCTACAATCTGCATTTAAGTTTTATCAAAATTAAATATGACCTTGCTATTTATCACAGACGATGCATAAATTAAAGAAGGGATACGTTTCATATTTAACATTTTAATGATGATTTAACTGCTCTTCCTTCAAATAGTTTGGAAAATATTGTTATAGATTTAGTGATCATGGTAGATTTAAGCTTTCTTGTCGACAGATGATTTATCCAAGAATAGCCTATTGTCAATCATAACTCTAAGATGCGTGTATTGATTGACTGTTTCAATTATGGCGTCTACTAAAACTCAGGATAGGCTTTATTTTCTTTCCAAATATCATGATTTTGATTTTTGATAAGTTGACAATCCATTCTCCGAATTAAAGTCATTGAAACAATTTAGTAGATATTGTAGCTTGTAGCCCCTTGGGGTGTTTTTGACAGTATCACCAGATCATCTGCATAGGCCAAATGTGTCACTCCCTCTTTCCCAACTGTGGTAGTCCTCCATGCACTGGTTTATGGAATTTTGACAAGTCAGCAATATATAAAGAGAATAATAAATAGACCAGGATGCAAACTTGTTTAAGTCCATTCCCTGTGTAAAATTTAGATGAGAGAACATTGTCAGAAGAAAGTCTTACTTGTAACCAGGTATCTGTATACAATTCAACAAGGAAGAGTAATAATGAAGGGCCAATCTCCCAATACCTGAGCTTTGTCCATAGCCTTTGGCATTTCACCCTATCAAAAGCGGCGGGATAATCCATGTAACAGGCATACAGAGCTGTTGTATTATTTAGTGATTTTCAGTAAGAAGAGACAGTGCCACAATATTATAGATGATGGGGCACCCTGGGTGGAGTCCTGTTTGAGTTAATGGTATTAAACGTTGTTTCATTGCCCAGTGTGCCAAAGTATTTTAGTAGGTATTTGGCTAATAGTTTCCCCCCAAAATCCAAGGCAGCTATTAAGCAATAACTAGCTGGATCTTGCTTGGAACCCCTGTTCTATATAGCATGAGTAACTGCACCTCTCCATGATACAGGAACCATCCCAGTCAATGTTACACTAAGAAACAGCTGGTCCAATAGTGAGCTCCAGAATGGCACATCAAGTTTAACCAAGTCTATAGGAATGCTATTTGGTCCTGCAGTTTTTGAGGGGCGGGAGTTTTTGATTAGTTTTGCTATTTCTTCCTTGGTAATAGTTGGATAATAGTTAGATAAGGCAACTTTATTTCTAATTTAAAAACCTATGGGTACGTTATGCCCTTCAGATCCCACCCACTTTGACCTCTGTCCAGCACTGACCACAGCCTTGTTCTAATGTTATTTTAAATAATTTTATAAAATAACATTGGAACAAGGTGGTGAGCATGCACATCCTGCGCTACTCAAAACACTGCACTTTGCACAAGCAAAATTCATATCTGCAGTGTACAAGAAACACTCCCATTTGCTTAGAGTTTTGTGAATTACTATATCAGCATTCTAAGTGCTTCAGATTGGTGAGAGAAAAGGAGTGATAAAAGGGTCCTTTCAACCTTCGTGTAACTCACAAGCAAATATGTCAATGCTTTGAGGCTCCACTGAGCACTCAAGGGCATTGAGGAAAGCAGGCAGCATTTCCATACTCTGGATCCTACCCCTGATATTGCTTTCACAATGTGTCAGTATGTCTTATCTGTGACAGTGACTCGCTGTTGCCTGAGAGACACTTTGTTTCCTTGCAAGGGGTTTAAAGGCTACCAATTGCTTACCATTATTTGGCTTCATATTCACTCTTGTTTGCTTACTTTTCTTGAATTAAATTCTGCTTCTTGTGTTTGTCCCTTCCCTGGTGCATAACTCAAGTACGTGTGTCCTTCCACTGCTTTCTTAATCGTGTGCTACTTTTTTCTTTTTGTGAATGCACCAGACTAGAGCAGTGTCTTTTCCAGCAGATGTACTCCATGTTGCTTTGGGCTTTCACCCCCTTCTCCATGTCGCTTCACCCTTCTTGTTACTAGCCCCTTCCTGGTGTTCATGTTGTTTCTTGCCCCCTCCCGCACTTTGTGTTGCTGCATGCCTTCTTACTCTGTCCGTGTGTTGCTTTCCCTCTCCCACTGTACATGTTGCTTGCCACACCTGCTGTCCTTGTTGTTGCGCCTCCCATCACACCCGCTGTCAGTTGTTGCTTGCCCCCTCCTACAATCCATGTTGTTGCTTGGCCTTACCTGCTGCCGTTGCTTTTCCCCATTTGTTGTCCATGCTGCTGCTTGCCCCCACCTGATGTCCATGTTGTAGCTCTGGTGTCTGTGTTGCTGCTCTCCCTCCAGCCCACTGTGTTGTCTCCACCCTTCCCCACAATAATTGTTTTAAAAAATGCTCCGATATGACCAGCATTGGTGATCCTGTGATCCAGGTGAATCCCTTTGTTTGACACTTAGCGACAACTTATATTGGTTGAGGGTTTAGCCTGTGAGTAGGATTGCTGCTTAATTTTAACAGACCATGGCTAGGTATTCAGGAAGGTGGAGAAGGATGGAGCTGCCCCTGACATCACCTCTAGAACCAGTGTACTATGGGCGTTTGCTCACTTTCTTAGAATCAAATGTAAGGAATATGTACTGTTCTTTGTCCTGGTAATGGGTACAAGACCAAATGTTTATACGAAAACTAACACATCTGTCAGTTAGATGAGGATGCTATGAACAATTTCCACAAATGAGTCCAGTATATGTGGAATAGGAGGTTGGCCATGATTAAAGCACATCACTATTACCTGTTTGTATCTTGACATTTATGTACCCTAAAGGATACAATTCCTCTCCTTTCCTGTGTCCTTTTATTTTTCAGAGATACAATCAAGTCTTCTTCTCTTACTTTCTTAGCTTTCAGATAAAGGGAACACAGCTACCTTGGATCGTTAATCATATATGTCCAACACCTAAGCCACCAATCATACTGCTATAAAGAGGTTCATTTATTTCTTCACATTTGCTAAGAACAGTTTCACATACGAGCACCTAAAATGATTCCATCCTCTCTCAGCTTCTAAGTACATCAGAGATGATCTGCCAGATCCTGTTCAGGGAGCTGCAGGGCAGGCTGATGCCACTGTGCCCCAGCTGTAGAGATAGGGGTCATTTGCTTCTGGTTTCCTCAGGTCCTTTCTACTGTGGCTCTGCAAACTGGGCCAAGCACACCCTACAGCAATTGGCTCGCAGGATAGTAAGCTGTTATAGGCTTCTCAGGGAAAAGAGAGTTAGAATTCAAATAACACACACAGTAACTCCAGTCCAGTGCATGCATTAATAAAAAGAAAAGTACTTTAATATCACATGAAAACAAATTACTGCATAAAGAGGTTTCAGCGACATGATTCTACAATCACATCTATAGGGCTCTACCCATGTACAACATTCCTCACACCATCTACAAGGAATCTAGCACAATTTCAAAGGTGCCCACAAAATCTGCAGTGTTTAGCAGAGATGAAAGATCATAGGTAGAATCAGGCACAGATGTGAACTTAATATCAGGCAGTGCAAGCAACTACCATGTCAGGTTACCTGTAGCTCTGTACATTCACATCTTGATTTAAAGAGTTCACGTTGGCAAACACTATTTTACGAATAGGCTTGCCTTTACAAGATCAAGATTCCGTCTCTCAGTCTTTCAGCTTAGGCCCCATGTAACCTGTTTGGTGGGATGCAGTTTGGTGTGGAGATTGGTGGTGCACTGTTCACGGTCACCCCGTCAAAATCTTCGTCAGTGGAGGCAGGATCGTGGGTAGCCACCCTGCATCTAAGGTTTTGCAGCTTGTAACACAAAGCACGGCATGCCTTGACAACTGTCACCCATCTTAGACAGTTGCATCTTCCCGGCTTTTGGAACGGTCCTCCACGATGGCAGTGTTGTTGATCCTTGGATGTGTGAGAGCAAGTTGAGGCAGTGGCAGAATAAGCTCCTCTGGTCACGTTGCAGGGATGCAGAAGGCACAATGTTTGCTTAAGGTTACTGATACTTCACACAGCTTTTCACATGAACCAAGCAGGGAAGCTTGGTAAACCGATGCAAAAAATATTGGTTTTGTCAATGTTTTTTTTAATGCTGCACAGCAACGCAAGCTGCTTCGCAACAAGCCTTAAAGGAAAAAAAGTGGCACTGTGATGCTGTCAGTTTTGACTAAGTCATAGCACTTTTTATTTTTACTTTAAGCCATGCTGTACAGCAGTGTGTGCTGCTGTGCAATGTGTAAAAAGTATTAGGGTTGGGGTTCGACAGGGTCCAGCAATACAAAGTACTTTCTGGCCAGTGGAATCAGTTCTTGGTCAATGCTCCAACGTATGGACGAAGACTCTGAAGTCCAGGTGGAAGCTGGAGGCTATGAAGAACTACTGACCAATAAGAGGCAAGGAAACAAGAAAGACGCGGGAGCCAACCAAGGGTAAGTAATGGGTGGACTCTAAGATTTTTTTTTTTTACAAGAGGTTTTGCCAGCATAATCACTGTAAGGCAAAACCTAAAAAAGATTAGCATGATTTGTTACAGAGGAAATGAGAAACCTGTTAGATGGCACAGACAAGATACATGCCAACAGCAAAGGCACAAGAGATATAGGGCACCATTTACAGTGTTAAAAAGCTTTGGCCCATATTTATACTTTTTGACGCAAAACTGCAGAAACGCAGTTTTGCCTCAAAACGTTGACCGCCAGCTTACATCATTCCTGAACGACAGCCGGGCACCATATTTATGGAATGGCAAAAGCCGGCGCTAAGGATCGGCTAGCATCAAAAGAAAAGACGCTAGCTGGGGAGGGAGTTGGCGGTAGGGAAATATGGAGTTAGGGCGCCAGAAATTATGCTAGGCTGGTTAATGTCAATATATGTATGGTGTTAACCAGCCTAGAATCATATTGTGATGCAATAGCACCCAAAATTGACTCCTGTCTTACTAAAGACAGGAGTCATGCCCACCACCCCAATGGCCATGCCCAGGGGACCAAAGTCCCCTGGGCATGGCCATTAGATCCAGTGCCATGCGGGGGCCCATATAAGGGGCCCCCAATGGCACAGAAAAAAACTAATTTAATACTTACCTATACCATGCTTTGGTGTCCCTCCGGTGTGGGTGGGGGTGTTCCTGGGGCTTGGGGTGGGCACCTGTGGGCACATTCCATGTTATTTAACCATGGAAATGGGTCTACAGGTCCCCTATCCCTGGTCAGACCCAGGAGTTAAATAATAGTGCTAAGCAGGCTTAGCACCATTATATGGGCCCGCCTACTTCATGCATGTCATTTTTACGCCAGAGTATAAATAAGGCGTTAGGAGATTAGGGTGATATTGTCGATGCGAACGCCTACCTTGCATCTAATTAGCGCAAGATAGTTCGCTGCATCCACAATATGCTGCTAAGCCGTATATTTTGACGCTAGACGGATCTAGTGTCAAAATATAAATATGAGTTAACTTTGCACCATTTTAGCGTCAAAATAAATGATGCTAAAATGGCGCAAAGCAACTATTAATAGGCCTCTTTGTTTTAAAGTTTGATTTAGTAATAATCTTGTAAAAAGTCTGGATAAAAAACATTTCAAACAAAACCCATTTTCTGCAACATGAACGTAGCTACAACGTCTCTGAATCCCAAGAAGAAAATAGTAGTTTTTTTGGAAAAATTAATTTAGCACATATTTTACCTCAGCTCATCTTTTCTTTCAACCACACCTGCTTCCAGATGAAACACGAGACTGTAGAAGAGAACCTTCAATGTGGGTTAGTCAATGACGGTCTGGGCTATGCTGACAGTTACACACATAAGGAAAAGCAATGGAATATGCACATGGTGATCCCATGTGCCAATGGGTTTTCTGAAGCGAAGTTCCTAAGAACTCGCCACCACATAGTACAAAACATTCATTGGAAAAACATAGGTCCCTGGTTCTGTCTGGATAAGAAAAAGTATGCAGTAACGTTATGTGGGTCCTTGCCATTCCAGACTGAGAAAAAACCTGCAAACTATAACTTCTAATTCTGATTAAATGCAAGGAGGAGTATGTCCAAAGCTACCAAATCATGGCGGTAAAAAGTTGGTGGTTCACAAACTGTGGTTCAGGATCATTGTTTCCATGAACGGAGTTTGGTGGAGTCAACAGTTTGAAGGGTTTGTGAATCATGCGCAATAGCACAAGGAGGTCTTCTTACTGCAAGGCACGTATACAACAGTATTAAAATTTAGCTGTTAAAGCTGAAAAAAGTGACAGAGGTTACAAATGAAGAATATCACTGAATTTAGTTATTTTGTGTTGTGGACGTTCAATTGCCAGCATTTTTCTTGGTTGGAACTGTTCATTTCAAGAGAATGGCTTAAAATATAGATTTTATAATTCAGAAAAGTTCAACATATTCTAAGTAAGAAAAGACATTAGCATGGATGAGTGGAAGACATGTATCGCTCCCGCAACACAAAAGCCCTGTAGGTCTTTTTGCCCAGTTTTATGCTGCTGGATGCTATGTGCTGCATTGTGCTAGCAGCTAGTTGGCCACTGGTGACCATATGGTCGATGGAAAGCGTGGAAAACCACGTCCAGTGGGCAATGATATTTCTTGGTGAAAAGACACAACTGCTTTGAGGGCCATGTTCACCCCGACCCCAAAGATGCAGACAGATTATTCCATAGGAAATGTTAAGTGATGGTCTCCGTTACTTTCCTCACACTACAGGCCCCCAGCATGTGTTCTGTTTCCATGCAAATCAGAATTAGCTAAATATTCCGAGGCCAGGCTCCAGGATCTGACAGATTTACACACCCACCTGTGCTTCATGGAAACCCCTGGCTTTGCTGTGAGGCCTCTCTTAAGGCCCTTGAAGTCCATCCAGATGTGTGCTGGCTCTTTTTCCAAAGTTTGATTTTGGAAACAACAAACACACTGAGTGTCATAAACTTTCCAGCTGTCCTAAACTGGACACAAAGCACACCATACAGCGCAAAGCCCCACATTCGTTTTATCCAATGCGGATTGGCGCGTCAACAGCAGAAGGTGAAGGTTCTCAGCAGAGTGTCCTTTTCATTTCCGGCAATGCTCTGAGTGTTTCCTGTCTTGATATTGTTCAGAAACAATAGCAAACATATCATCACTTATCCGAGAACTTGGGTAAAATGCCAGGAGGTCAAAGTTATTCACAGAAATAGCTGCATCACTGCACATGGTTGTTAGAATTATCTTGGCCTGCCTCATATGGGGCGTTAAAGAATTGACTCTGAAATAACTAATAAGAAAATAAGTTTCACAAGTACATGAATTGCATATTTGTTATTGGCACCTGGGCAGCCAAATCGAACCTTGTAGTGTATTGTATGTTACTGTCAGACTAGGAACCAATACAGTGCAAGCAAGACACATTTCAGTGGTGACTTGCTTGACATCATTGGAAGGTCGAGGACATAGCAGGTTAGGGTAAGGACCATGAAGCACATCTCAATGTGGTGGTACATGTCTCGATTGCCAGATTCCCCATTGGGTACTACTGGCCATTGTTTTGTTTTTTATGACCCAGGAGTAGGTGTCACCTGCTGGGGAGTCGCATAAACCATTAGAACCAAGTCAGAAATGTGGATGATTTCTCCCATCTCTGTGGAAAGGGCACTGCCAAGAAAACATGCCATGGGCCAAGTCTCCTGCTAAAGCCTGATGGAGATAAATCTCCCCAGATGATGAACTTGATTGGATAAATTAATGTTCATGGGAGATCTGTTTTTCTGCTTGAATACCTGGTGGAATTAGGGTTCCTCTGCCAAGTTGTCCAAGAAGCAAGATTTACACTGAAATTTCCAGGGAGGCTCAAGAACAATGGACACAGGTGGACTTAACAGGTAAGTCTTCTGACCCAGCTTGAATCTGTATTGGAGTGGGAATGGTAAGGTATTGGAATAGGCACCTATACTGACATATCTGTATTGTTGTATTTAGTCAAGGTTTAGGTGCTTGTGTAGAAGCGAGAACATGGGTTAGGTACCAATTCAGAGGTCCCATTTAAAACTCCGGAACAGATTCAGAAAATCAAAGTCTTCAGTACCTTAAAGGAGGGACACTGACAGAGTGTTACCCACCTTGGTTGTAGGCATTTGGCAAAATAGCTGCCTTCTACACTCAAAGTAAAAAAAAAAGATATTTTACTGTAGGTGCCATATTACTTTAGGAAATGCTCACGAACGCCCAACCTTGTGCCAGAAGAGTGACACGTTCTTCCACTGAGCCACGTCTATGATAGAAGAACCTGAGATAGTTAGTGCACAGTGAGTAATATCGTTGTACAATTAACCTTGAACAGCACAAAAGTGGGTGATGCATGCTCAGGACAGGAATGTTGTGCTCCTGTATGTAGTCAACAATGTCCTCCTTGCTGTGCAGTATTTCAGAAATACAGTCCAAATGGGATCAAGACAGAGAGTTTGGGAAGCAAGAGAAGCAGATAACAACCTTGCTTGTATAAAACCGGTTTCAGCCAACAGCATCCCAGAACTGCCTGCATAAGAAACAGAAAACCTGGGATTCTGGCAAAATGTACAAGATCCAGAAACCTAAGTAATGTTTTTTTTTTTTTTTTTAATATAGCAACGAAGAGCAGTCTCCCATCCATCTCTGCACACTATACTCATGAGATGTCAAAGAAATGTAGGGCCGTATTTATACGGCCCTAGCGCCACAGGTGCATTACTTTTTGTGACGCTCCTGTGACGCTAAGTACAGAGCCTTTGTGGCTTAACGCACCATGTAAATATGGCCCCTTCCCACGCAGCACTGTGCTTGGAAGGGGCGTGCAATGGGTGTTGCTGTGGGCGTGCCACAGCAACACTCATTGCATTTTGACGCTGCCTCAGATTTATGAAATCACATAAACCTGAGGCAGTGCCAAAATCTAACGCCACCCCCATGGGTGGCGTTAGCAGGGCGGGACGAGGAGGAACACTTTTCTTTCCCTCGTTTTTTGCTTTTTCTATGCGTGCTGCATTCTGCCACACGCATAGAAAAAGCAACATGCCAGAAATTATTGTTTATGTGTGGGAGGTGTCCCTTCCCGCACATAAACAATCATTTGAAAATGACGCTTTGGCACTTCTGTGTGTGCTGCATTGTGCAGCACACACAGAAGTGCCAAAGCGCCATCAGTGATTGTTTATGTGCGGAAAGGGACACCTTCCCACACATAAACAATCACACCCCTCAACACAGACATCCTTGCACAAGGGTACAAGGATGCCTGCGTTGGCAACTAAATTTAGCGCCAGCGCAGGGGGAAACGCAGGGGTGTGCCGTATTCAGTTAAATGCGGCGCATCCCTGCGTTACTAAAGTGCCGCAGCGCTGTAAATTTTGGCACAGCACCACGTTGCGCCACTGTTCAATAAATCTGCCCTTTAGACACTCCAGGCATGTGCCCGACTTCCATATATAGACGTGTGTTAGCAGATGGAAGGAAATCCCGCCAGCAGATGTGTTAGTGAGTACCTTTGTACACACTGTTACACTGTGATGAGAAAGTTCTCTTGCTTTAAACTCTGTTGTAACTATTGATGTGATGAATGAATGAATGAACGAACGACTAAATGGATGAATGAATGAAAAGTCTTACCGAACCCTGCTCTTACAAGTGAATCACTTCGGGGACTCGGGGGAGTGGGGAAATAGATAACTACAAACATGTTTGGATAGTTTTTCGTGTTGATGTAGACGTCTACAAAGATCATGTTACATAGTTCTTATCGCTGAACTGTACAGCCTTATACTTGCAGCATGCTCACACACTGGGTCGAAGAACAAAGCAAATGAAGTTTTTTGAAAATATTGCTTGGATGCTTGGGTGGTGAGGCACAGTGCCTAGAAAGTGATTCTGATACTGACCAAAATCCAATGGATACATTTCATGTTCAGCAAGATGGAGGCTTAGAGTGCTCAGTGGTTATGGGTTAGGTGTAGAGTTCTATTTATCCTGGGTAAAAGTGAATTGATCTTCTACTGGTGCTACGTACAGTGGATTTAATGGTAGATCCTGCTAGTGGAGAAGTGTGGCACAAAGTGGAGAAGTGTGGTACAATGGTTAGAGTGGCAGACCCTGATGCAGACATTTGGCCTGGGACCAGGGTTCAATTCCCACCTCGGCGGGTCTTGGGCCAAATAATTCTTGCCTCAGTGCCTAATCTAATTAATGGGTCCCACTCTGTAACTCTGGGCAATAGCATGCTTAATCTCCGCAATGGCCCTGACAGTGCTTGGATGCCTGCCTTCACCCTGGGGGTTGCCCAGGAGGGGTTCCACAGCGGTATGCGTACAGCGCCTTCAGAGCCTAACGGGTGAGTAGTGCGCTATACATGTGCGAAGTTTACGTTTGCCACGAATGGACAGACCTCCAAAGGAGATGTAATGAAGGATGAGATGAAGTAAACAGTGGTGTAACAAAACTTTAGGGGGGGCCCTGCAAAGTACATGGAGGAGGCCCCTCTATCGATCCTCTGACCCAGTCAGGACCTCTTAGGCCAGTGGCCTGCCACCTGTGCACAGTGCCAGCCAGTGCGCGGTGTGTGACTGCGTGCTGCTGAGGGTGCACCCTGAAGCTTGCCCCCCCCCCCACATTGCAGGGGCTGCAGGGCTATTGTTACTGGAATTAAGTAGCTGCAGCAGCTACATATGAAAACTACAAGTCACATTTTGGATTAATATCTGAGTCAAGACAACTTCTTTGGACTATGATGATAACACTTTGTTGATTGTAGAAGCTGGTCGCATTCATGGCTTCAATGTCCTTATGTACAAGTGCTGGCAGCTGCGAAGGAACTGGCAAATGGCATTAAGGTGAAACTTGCAGCATTATATCTGGAACATATCTGAATCTCCAATGCTTTCATTAAAATCATTTTCAATAAATGGCATCAGAACTCAATAAACTAACCGCTAAAAGTCAATGCCTCAAGGTCTAGAGGGTGATCAGTCATAGAAAAGTACTTCACTCCAATCACACATTACTTTTCAGAAGCAGCAATTTTTGTCAAGCATTAATATTACCCTTCAGCAATAACTGGGATGACAGTTTAGGCTGCTCCTAGAAACAACCTCATAAGGTAGCCCTTGCGCCTCGGAGCCAACTAGTCTCTGACCTTCCTCCTAGTATGGGTACAGAAATTAAGAAGTCTTTGACGGAGACAACCTCGCTGGTGATCACCTGTGTTGGTCTTCCCTCCCCAGCAGAGGGGACTTCGTTCTTTCCAGGTTGGGTTTCCATCAGTAATTAAAAATGGTTGGCTCCCTGTAAACCTCATGGAGGTTGGACAGTGTGACACAAACAACATAAGGCAGATCCCCTAGCTTGACTAAGCATTGATTCCAATCCAAGCTGGTAACACAGGAATAACCAAATACAAAGTTTTGAACTGAAGCCCTTCAACAGGAAGAAATTAATTGTGTAGCGAGAGACCTAAAGAGAAGAATATACAGGATGAGATAAAGTGAATAAACCTCCCCTGCAACTAGGAAACCAGGATGAAAGGCAACAGAAATGTTCACTTAGTTAAAACGCCTAGGGAGGGAGCTCAGCACACAAAAGGAGGGGCATTTCACAAAATGCACCAATAAATATGAAGCATTTAAGACAAGCACAACAAAGAATGAATAGCAAGAGTAGGCGTGGTTAAAGGCCCACAGAGAGACTACAACAGGCTAGAATGCTTGCGCAATCGACCCTAAAAAGTAAATAGAACCAGATGTTCCAGGGAATACACATGTCCAACTCGCAGTGATGGACAAAGAGGAGACACTATACAGTATCATGGAGCAGCAAGGGAAAGTGAACTAGAACCGCTCTCGAGACAGAGAACATCGGAGATCAGGAGGAGAGTGAGCCCACAGAGTGAAGACAAAGGCAGTTGGCGAGAAGGACATGCTGTGGAGAAGCAGGATCAATGGAATGATGACAAGATTATACTGAAGGTACCAAAGTTGTCCAACTTCCTTTTCAGTTGCTCTTGATAAAGCATTTACATTCATAGTGCCTGAGCTCAAGACAGATGGCTACCTCATGTTAGCTGTGATGAGACTTGAGATCCATCGTACATTATTTTAGACACATTGTTATCGTCCAGATTAATATTCGCTCAGTCGGATGATAATAATTTACATCACTCACATCAGTTCACTTAAACCAATAAGTATATACTAGTGCTACTTAGTGGACTTGCCCTCCCGAGGCACAGATACCAGGACCGAAGTGCATCACGTCCTGGCTCATAGATTGGGATCTGCCCACTGCGAATGCCTAGAAAGCCCTACACCAAAAGAACACTGAGTATGCCAGTGCGCACCGCATCTTAAGGGGACAGCTTACCGGGTACCTGATGGTCTCCTCCGTGCAGGTGTGCCCAGCGGTGCTAGGTGGTAGAACGTCCTGCCCTGCACAGCACTATGAAAGAACAGCATTTGCCACCAGTCGGGGCCAATAATGTCTGTGCTTCCAAACAGCCACCGCCTTGCTACAGGGGCAGAAGACCCAACGTGGCTTGCGTTCTTACCACCATTCCTCCCACTGCAGAAACAGGGGTGACTACAGCAGACACCTAAGACATTTGCTGCTCTCTGTCTTGTCAGACTGCTTCAGTGTGCGCACCACCCTGGATGCCACGCAAGATAACTGCTGGGGCATGGTTCGTCCTTAAACATCTCGGCCCTGCCCAGAAATCAGTCATGGCCATGCTGGCAGCCATCCAGTCCCAGGCGGATTCAATCCGCCAACTAGAAAGCACGTTAGAGAACCACACCGGAATGTTTGATAAAATCCTGCAAGCTATACATGACTTCATAACCACCATAGAAGCCCAACTCGGGGCAATACAAGTTAAAATTGGACTGCACGGCGGATCACATCAAACCAGCGGAGGCATGCAGACAAAACAGAATCCACCCAATTTTGTTCAGGCCTTCCCTAGTGACCATATAGAATCAACTGAAAGCTCTACACACAGAGGTACAGCTGCTCATGGCAAGAGCTGGGGATGCAGAAGGGTGCTCCTGCCGCAATAATATCTGCTTCTTGGGGTCCCTGAGGGCTCTGAAGGCCCGAACACTGAACTTTTCCTGGAAGACTGGCTGACGACAACAGTCCTAGCTGCCACGGTCCTGAAATTCTAGTCTATCGAACGAGCACTCAGGATTCCAGCCCCCCCGACCTTGGGCTCTGCCATGCCCGATCATCACAAACGTACTCAACTTCAGGTATAGAGACTTGCTACTATAGATGTTCAGGGCCAGGGCCCCCTGAACCTTCAATGGGAACAAAATAACAGCGTACCCAGACTACACAGCTGATGGGTGGGCGGGGGATGGCGACACAGGAAGGGAGTGCTCTGAAAAAGTTATCTGCAACTATGGCCACCACATTTAACGCGTTAACCTGGAACATCCAGGGCATGGAAACCCCTGCATGATGACACAGATTGTATGCGTACCTTAGGCTTAGGCACATTCACATTGCATGTCTCCAAGAGACGCACCTAACTAGGGCAGAGCACGAAAAGGTCAGCAGGCGCTGGAGTGGGCAGATTTTGGAACCGGGTACTCTGTGTATGCTCAGGAGTTCTGATATGGGTGGCCCGATGGGTGCCCTTTGTAAAGAACAGGATGATGGCTGACACAGAAGGCTGTTATGCGATACTGGAGGGGACTTTAGCTGGGTGCCCCTTTTAACAGACTACCTTTATGCGCACAACAAGCTTCAGGACGAGTTTTTAACCACCTTATCATCATCCATGTTACTCGATCCTCAAGCCCTGGGGTTGTAGGGAAGGAATTTCAACTGCATGCATGATACAGTCCTTCATTGATCCATATCCCCCTCCCAGGTACAGAGGGTGTGCAGGTCACTAAACATTTCCAACAATGGATTTGGATGTCACACCTACACGATGTCAGGCTCTTGGGACACCCCATAGACGAAGAGTATATATTATGCACGGGGCCATCAGGTGAACACCTGACTGGATTGTATTTTCTGTAACTCTGACTGCTAGCATCTAGTACACAGCTCTGAATACCTGGGCAGGACTATATCTGACCCCAGCCAGCTTAAGGTTGTGTTTCTGTAGGGTGGGACCTGGGCCGCTATACCAACATAGAGGCTCAGGACGGATGCATTGCGCGAAGCAGCATACAGGGACACCATTGCCACACATCTCTCGCAATATGTTTCAGAAAACAAAGGGACGGTGGAATCCTGAGGGTTGGAATAGGATGCCATGAAAGTGGTCATGAGGGGATATTACATAAGCATATCCCGGGTGGTGAAATCCTCTCTTATCAGTACCGTACATATTTGGAGTTGCGCCTGAGGAGAGCGGAGGTTGAATCAGTGACACTGCCCACTGCTCGACTGCACCTGACAGACCTCCGTTGTCAGTACCACGAGGAGGCAAAACGGCTAAGCAACTTAGACTACAAAGCTTCTCTGGCCTGTCAGCACACAGACGGTGACAAACCGATGTGAACACTGGTGTGGTTGCTACTTTCAGAAATCCCCAGTATCTCTGGGAAGCCCTCATAGCAGTTCTACCAAAGCATGGCAGAGACCCACTTGCGGTGATTATAAGATACCAAGCAAGGTGCTTGCAAATAGGCTGCTTCTGATGCTTGGCTCACTAGTTTAACCTGATCAGTGCAGATTTATTCCCCAGCGAGCGACCCACTATAACACGCAGAGTTGTGTCACATCATAGACGCAGTGGAAGGGACGGCCAACGCTTCTTCGACGGTCTCCTTAAGCGTCGAAGAAGCATTTGATACGCTGGGTTTGTTGTATCTGCTCCGGGTGCTGGAGGCCATGGGGATGGGACCTGAGTTCCTCGGTTGGGTGAAGTTGTTAAATACGCGACCGTGGGCGAGGGTACACACTGAACATCAAATTTCATGTCAATTCACCATAGGAAGGGGGATCCATCAAGGTTGCTCTCTTTCACCTATAAATTTTGCGCTGGCATTGGCACACCTAGATATGCTATGCCATCTAGGCCCTTCTTGGGGCATCTGGGCGGACAGGCACACTGTCTCACATTACGCGGATGATGTGCTGGTGTATTTGAGGGATTGCACGTGCACAATGCATGCCCTCTATGATCTGCTAGATCTTTTTGGTGGCATAGCGGGCCTTAGGGTGAACCTGTATTTTTCCATTGCGCTAGGTGGAGCACGAGCACCAGGATGTGCTGAGACGAGGGCAACTTCGGAGTTTCAAAAATGTCCGCTACCCAGGAGTGAACATCTGTCATAAAGATAGGGATATCCTAGACAGGAATCATATCTGAGTCCTGACCTTGATCCGGCAATCCATGATTTTTTGGACTCTGCTGCCTCTATCCCCCATGGGATGTGCCCCAGTTGAAAAGATGCTTTTTCTCCTGTGACTGTTGTATTTTTTGGGGGCTCTACCAGTAATCCCAGCAAGATCCTTTTTAAAGACCCTGCGAGACCTAGAATCCGATTTAATATGGGCACCTGCCTTGAAACGAGTCTCGATTCCCATGATTCAGCATCCAATGGTGGAGGGTGGCCTAGGGCTACTAGAGTTATATTTTGCAGAGGCACAACTAAAATGGCCTATGCAATGGATTGCTGGAGACAGGATGGGAGAGAGCAGATCAGTGCAGGCAGACCTCGGTGACGTAAGTGTGTTGGACTGGCTGCTCATGCCTGGGGGTCAGGTTAAAGGACTGGGCAGTCTTGCATGCGTAGCCAAACTAGTCTGGACTAGATATATTTAACACCGAAGTGCACAGGCCCCTTGTGCACCGGAGCTTCCCTTTGGGGAATGCCGACCATGAGAGCACTGCTTAAAGTACATGATTCGGCACCCTGGCAAGAGGTGAGGATAACACATGTGGGTGACTTGTATATTGATGGTACCTAACTCTCATTCCAAGGCCTGCTTCTCACACACAACGCACTTATGCTGGTGCTCAAAAACACTTGGTCGGAGGGACAAGATGAACCAGTGCTGAACCTGGGGCTGTAGTGCTTCCTCACACAGGCAATGGGCTGCAGGGCGGTATTAGTACTATATGCTGCATTACAGGCGGGAGGCGCGGACCGCATGTTTGGCAGCAAGCCTAAATGGGATGAATCATAGGTGCAGAACTGACCACCATGCAATGGGTAATGTGGTCAGCACACGTAAAGCGTGTATCGCAAAATGCACGCCTGAAGTTCACACAGTTTAATTATCTGCATCAAAGAGATCTCAAGCCACACCGCCTGCATGCAAAGTTTCAGAGAGTGTCAAAGACCTGTCCAAGATCCGGTAATCTTGACGCCACTTTTATACATATGTTCTGGGAGTGCCCGCCGCCAGCGCATGATTGGGTACAGGTAATGGAACACATATCCACAGTAGTAAACATGCAGTTGCCCCCTGGCCCTGTCCTGCGCCTGCTGGGGATCACGAAGCACACAAAATGTAAGAATTATTACCTAAAACTGATAGACCTTGCTTTAGCTGTATTCAAGCGCTTGATTGCCATGGCCTGGAAAGCTCCGCAGCCACCTACGATTAACTGCTGGCTTCAGGTAACCCATAAGTGGACACTGGCCAAGGTGGACTTCATGGTGCACAACCTGATGCTGCGGAGAGGGAAAGGAGCAGTCACACTCTGGGACACCTATGTACTCAAACTGCATGATAAACTAAACCCACCAAACCCAATGACTGGAGGGCTAACGGACTAGAATGCCGTTGGTCCTGGCCACCAGGGGGTTCCACACACACTTGTGAGTACTGGTGGCCCCCTGCACTCTGGAGTGACCCCTGCGCCATCTACCCCCACGCATCTCTTCACTCCCTTTATACAATAGCATGTTGCATATGTCACGCACTACATTGTCCACACCCATACCCCATGAGAATGGTTCAGCCGGAGATTCAAAAGGTTCATTATTAAATTCAGTTGCTCTGTAATGTTGGCTACTCTTCCGATGGGAGGGGCGCAATAGCTTAACCTGCATTGTTCAATTGATTTACTAGTGTACCACGCTGTCCTATGATGTACTTTTTTTGTCACCAACGATGTTGCTAATAAGTGATTATTGTATTACTTTGATTGTCGGATATATAGAGGTACTTATCGCTGCCACATTATGTGGATGCTTTGTTTAAATGCCAATAAAGAAATAGAAACGAAGAAATAACTCAGAAGGGTTTAAATAGTGTGCCAAGGAATGTACTTCTAAATTGTATGCCTTAATAAACACTGGTTGCCATGAAGATGTGTATGCCGATTCTTCCAGGCATAGAGAATCCTCCTGATCAGTCACACCTTGATCTGTTACAGAATTTGCAGCTTGCTCAACAAGGTTTGAGGGAAGTGCAAGCAGCTGTAGTCCCAACAGTGACTATTGTTATTGGCTGGTTACACAAAGTCGGTGTACTTGTAGCTGAATAGTTGGGAAGGAGTTGGACACACCTACAGACAGCTTGTGCCAGTCACATCTACTGAAGGATCATGACTGATGATGTTACCACCGTTGAATGAAAAAAGGAGAGATATATGTCCTCAGATTCAGGGAAGCCATACCACGTGGTCCATTCGCTATAGGAAACCAGTGCTGCTGTCAGAGGTGATGCAAGCTGTGCATCAAATGAGAATGCCAGAAAGTATCATAGACGAACAACCTCCAAATGAAGAGTAACCAGGTCCAAGCACAGATATCAAACAGAGAACACTGTAATGATGGTGAGTGCTCTCATTAATATATCTCAGTCACCCCTAAAGAAGGCCTCCTGAGCTCAGAAGGCAGGGTGTATTATATGAAAGGTGTGGACATATAAGTGCAAGCTTAAAATTCCCCTAAAGTGGCCTTTTCCTTTGAAGGCTACTATAAGTGTACAATGGCCCGTAGGATAACATGGGCTGGCAACCCCCAGGCAAACCTGAGATCGCCAGTCCCATTATGGTACCGCCGAAATGGGTCATGTTTGCTATAAAAAAAGTGCCTTCATTCCTGACACGAATCTTGCAACAACCCCAAACTAGTCAGTGAATTGCTCTGCCACCTCATAGCTCCACTGGCAAGTAAGCCCTTCTGTTCCTCTGAACTCTGACCTCTGTTAAGAGTTCGAGGCCCTCCTCCACCCGCAGGCTTCTGCCTGCACCTCATCCCTGGTGTCTAGTGGGAGAGCTCTGCTCTTCTACTGGGCTGCCGTCTGCCTCTTTTTTCTTTTTTTCCTCTTTTGCCTCTGTTCACTCATTGTATGCTTTTATTTCCGTGTTCTGTTCCTTTTGTGTCTTTTGCTTTCTAAGTTTTACTCTTTCCTCCTCGCTTTTCTCCCCTCACTCCGCTCTCTCTCTCCCACGCCCCCTCCTCTCTCTCGCATTCTATCCCTGCCGCTGCTGCCCCTACAGCTTGTCCCCTTTGCGCTGTTTTCCGTTCCCGCCTCCCAGCTCTCCTCCCCTCCCGCCCTCCCTACTTAATGGCTCCTGCTGCACGGCCGCACCTAAGGCAAGCCTGTCCGCGACCCGAATGTGACCAGCGTCAGGACCCCTGGTCCTGCCATCCGCCGCCTCTACACAGCAGATGAACTCATCGCACTCAACCCAGGACACAACAACTGCAAGCAAGCAGCTCTAGGCAACACACACAGTTCCTTCAGCTGCCTCAGCTGCCTCTGCTGCCAAACCAGCACCACCACCAAGACCTGAGACCCAGCAAAGCCAACCTGCAACAACTGCGTCCGCTCCCGCTCCCTCCATAAACACGCCACCGTAATCTGAGACCTCCTCGACAGCATCACCCCAGACGTCGCATTCCTCACCGAGACCTGGACCAACAACACCTCAGGCCCAGACATCACCATCGCCATCCCCCAGGGGTACAAGATCGCCCCAGCCGCCCTAGGGGGGGAATTGCCATCGTCCACAGGTCCAAACTCCACCTGAACACACACTCCGAAGACTCCAAAGAAGCCACTAACCTGATGGAACACCTCCACTTCAAGCTACACACCAGCCCGACATCTACCATTAGGGGATCCATCATGTACCACCCTCCCGGACCCTACACACCTTTCGCCGACTCCATCACGGCCTTCATCTCCGCACAAGCCATTGCAGCCACCAACTACACCCTGCTGGGAGACCGCAACTTTCACATCGAGAAACCTCAAGACCCTAACACCGCATCCCTCCTTGACAACCTCCACAACATAGGACTTTGACTGATCGCGACAGAGCCAACACATTCAGGAGGACACACCCTCGATCCCATCTTCACCTCAGGAACCTCTGCCACTTTCACCCACACCACGGAACTCCCATGGACAGATCACTGATGTATCCACTTCGCCTTCAACTCACCCACCATCACCTGACCCCAGCGCCAGCCATCGCATAGAAACTGGAAAAGAATAACCGACGATCAGCTCACTGCCGCCCTCGCCTTCGCTGCATCCACCATCGCACGCAACAATGACTCAAACACTGCAGCACACACCTTCCACAAGTGGATCACCGACTGCGCCAACACCATAGCCCCCCTCAAAAAGAACAACAACACCCACAAAAAGAGAGCCAGCTGGTTCACCCCCGAACTCCAGGAATTAAGACGCACCTGTTGCAGCATTGAGAAAATCTGGAGAAACACTAAATCCCTAGAAGCCCACATCAACTTCAAAGCCGCCACCACTGCACACTACCAACTCATTAGAAATACCAGAAAGAAGGCTATCCAAGAATGGATCTCCTCACAAGCACACAACAAGGAACTCTTCAAAATCATCAACACTGTATCAGTGTACCAGTGGTGTCTGCAGGTTTGTCTGGTGTAGTGTCTGTGCAGGTAGTGAGTGATGGTTGTCTGCAGGTTAGAGTTGTTTGTGTGCATTCCAGTGGTGGGTCTTGTGGTGCTTGTGTTTGTCAGCAGTGCCCTTGGATGTTGAGGTTGATGCATTCGTGTCTGTCTGTGTGCTTTCACTGGGATGGGGAAGAGGGGTTTGGGATTGGGAAGAGAAAGGTGGAAGGGGGACGGAAGACAAAGGGTGACTGGCCGTCGTCAGTGTGGAGGCCAGAGCCTGAAGGGATCTCTGTAGGCCAGCCAGTGCGCCGTGAATGCCCTCCAGTAACGCATTGCTCTGCTGGCCTTGAGTTGCCAGTCCCTGTATGGCATTCACAATGGTCGACTGACTGAGGGCAGGAGGGTTGGCAGGGGCAGAGGTGCCTTACAACGAAGGAGATGCCCACCCTCCTGGGTGAGTGGGCATGGACAACTGGGTGGGGAGCTACAGGGAGGTCGGTAGTAGGAAGGGGGTGGCAGACAAAGATGGTGCTGAGGTGGTCCCAAAAGGGGCCACCCCCGACAGGGAGTGTCCACTGGAGGAGTATTCTGAGGATGATGATGTGGATCCTGTCTACCCCGTGGCACTCCCCTCGCCCTCTGGGCCACTGGGTCCCTTGCTGTTGGTGGTATCAGCACTCCAGGTCCAGTGGCCAGCATCATCACCATTTGCCTGTGCCCTGTCTTATTCGCCTGCCGATGCTGATGCACACAAATAGAGAGAGAGAGAGGGATAGATAGAGAGGGAGAGAGAGGGTCATCACATTCTTCACATACACACATTACAACATTGACAACTGTAGGTATAAATCTCCTGGCTAGGCTATCTCATATACCCACATATCCTACATCATGTCACAACATGTTACTCCAGGTCCTCCCTCTCACCCACATCATAATCCAATTAAGGTAGCACGACTGGAGCATTCCTGAAAATCACCTGTTAAGCTATGTCAGCATGCTGATCATGCAGTGGCTGAAGCTGAAAATCATTCCTAATCCTGATCATAACTCTCCATAAAGCAGATGACTGATAACAACATATTATGCATGTTCTGATTCTACACCTTACCAGTCTATATCCGTAGGTAATGTTCCATGATAGTTAAAGATAACTCTATTCACAGACCACACAGCACCTGCCATTCAAATTACATGCCTGGTTGAACCCTCTGTACATATATGCTATAATGGATACAATCACTGATGTAGCCAAAACATGAGGCATTCCCATCCAGGTGACATTTGATGTATGGAATATATGTCCGGAGAACAGCCATGTCACTACATGTACCAAATCCCAAAGGAACATCTGCAGACACTAAACACAGACACTCCACATCACTTCATACATTCATGAGCAGCTACAGTGGCCTACATAGCACACATGAGACATCCACTGACAATCAATGAGTGCAGTGTAAGAACAACTAAACATTAGCCAGCCATGAAATACATCATAGGGCACCTAACATTCCACCTGACATGCAGTTACAGTTCCACAACATGACTACATGAGTAAACCAACATCACTCACACCTTTCCTGACATGTGATTACCTGTACCTAAGTCCAGACAACACACATATCCCACTGAAAAGACATGTACACATGGAACTACATAACTGCCACTGCACTGGCAACATATCCCACAACACCTGTATCACAAATAACAGTACAACTAAACCATTACATCTTGAAATAAGAAGTTAATCTATATCAATTCCTGTTCAAACTGCCCACATCAGCTAGGCTAAGGGTAGCAAAGATTGCCCCACTATATTACACGAGCCCCCAAGTAACCATTGATGCATGATGTAGGCAGCTAATAACATATGTTTCACTGTTATTGATAGGGCATTGGCACACATAGCATGGACATTACATATTATCAAAGGGCAGCTCTGCCTAGCCACTTACCTCCCCTAGAACAAAGCCATTGGGATAATTGTGATTTGCCCACAGGCCAATGCCATGGAAATGCATGAAAATGGCAAACAGACAAAATCAGACACCCAAAGTAGAATAGCCTTCTGTTACATCCTCCACATACCCCGTAGTATGAAGATGAAGGGACAATGGGGATACATCTACAAACCCATATGTACAGTCCTATACTGGCCATATCTGTGGAGTGATTGAGATGCCTGCTTCACATGGAGTCAATACCTGTACCAGGACAAAAGTTACCTAGCCCCCGTACAAAATATGTCAGGCACCCAGTTGCAAATACAGGTGATCAAGACAGATGGGAATGGTCAAGCACCTTAGTGCTACTAAAGCACCTATGATGAAGGATGGACCTAGAAATACTCCATGGGAAGGATTATACAGCAACTCACATCCATATAAATGGCTGGGTGGAGTCACACGTGTGGGATTGTCATTTGAGCATCTCCACATACAGTCATAAATATGTCTTGACACAGGTGATCTAAACGTACACATAGCAAACCATGTTGCCAGATCTACATCTAATAGTCAGGCAATGTGGGTACTACGTATTCCCACTAGTCTACATGCATGTAGCACCTACAACATTGTCACAGCTGCGGCAGTGTGACTGTAAACACCATGCAACCAGAGCCAAGTACAAGGATACAGTCTGTACTTACCCCCTTGTGGCTGCTGTGTTGCCCTCAAATGCCCATCCACCTCAGGGTACGCCACCAGCAAAATGCGGGCCATTATGGGGGTCTGGGTTCTCTTAGCACCCTCCGTGTTGGGAGGACATCCCCAGCTGGGCCTCAGCAGTCTTCCGGGCCAAGCGTCTCGGGTCCTCTCACCGCTTTCGACGATGAGTGCTCCAGCAGCTGTGGACCCCCAGGGTCCGCACTTGCTTGGCAATGGCACGCCAGATCTCCATCTTCTGATGGGCGTTCATCTGCATGGATGACACAGACAAAGGGAGAAAGTCATGGACACCTGCACCATACCAATAGGAGTGGTCACTTCACATCTGTCACTGTAAGTAGGCACACATACCCATCCTCTCTGCTCACACGCCTTCACAATATGCCCTCTGGATGCATCTACACCCTCACCAGTTCACATGCCTGAATCAACATCACACACAACACCTATCACACATGGCTAGGGCATTAGACTCACCTGCTCCTCTGGTTCCCCATTTAGCTGTCCATACAGGGGTAGAACCTCCTCCATTAACTTATCCAGCTCTTCCGAGGTAAAGGCAGGGGCCCTATCACCTGCAGGACATGGCGTGATGGCTCCCAGAGGCAGTACACAGCAGCTCACGTCGTGGAGGTTTTGCTGGCAAAAGTGTCAGGAGTCAAGTGAGCAAAACTGAAGAAAATGGCAGTCAAGGACTGCCACATACAGGACCGTCACTGCTGGCGGTCATGCTCATTGGCCCCAGTTTGCCAAAAACAGCAATATTACCCAACGACAAGTTGCACTGCGATTGCGACCACCTACCGCCATGGCAACTTCCACCGGCGGACTTAGGTAATTTCCAACTGTCCACTACAGTAGGCGCCTGCCATTTTGGGCACATATAATCGATGAATGTGCTTAATTATCGGCGTCAGTCACTTACTCCCCCAATTTTCAGTGTAACCGTATGTTGGGCCATCATGGTTGTGCAACATATTGTGACAATCTTCACAAAATGACGTGTTGAGGATGAATATATGTTGAGAACTATGTAAAGCTACTCTGAGGTACATGGGCAATGGCTGAATATAGGTAGATTCCAAAACATATGTGTGATTAGTCCAGGACAGCTAAGTCACCCACACGTACAATTACAGATGTTTCATAGGTACAATCCAATTAACATCTTAGCCGATGTGCAGCTATTAAGGTGAATTAGGTACATATCTATCGTCTGTATTTTATTTGTCTGCAGTCCTACGCATCCTCTACAGATGTTAGGTGTCAGGTAATTTACAATGTGTTGGTGATGTGTGCATACCGCATAACTCATTATACATTCTATCCTCTCAACATAGTTATCCTGCCATGAGGAGAGTGAGACAGCCACCAGTGTACCGTCCACTAGTAGACCTGGCAACCATGGAGGCCAGGCATGTCATCCAGACATATCGTCTGAATCGTCATACCATCATGGATCTATGTACACAGTTGGAGCCAGATCTGATGCCAACCATTCACAGTCCCTATTGCATACCTCCCATTGTTCAAGTATTGTCAGTGTTATACTTCTTGGCCACAGGGTCCTTTCAGAATATTGTTGTCTTACCAGCAGGGGTGTCTCAGCTCATGTTCAGCCTGGTGTTGAAAAATGTACTGTGTGCATTGTTGAAACACCTGGACAGCTAGATCAGGTTCTCCCAAAGAACAGATCTGATGTTTGGTAGCAGGGCCTTCATTGTCAGGGATGTCAAGGTTCGGCTCAGGTCCCTGTACTGTGGGGCACACAATAGATTGAACAAGCCTTGGGACACAGGTTGGGGGGCAAATGGTAGCTTGTGATGTGGTTGCACGAGGGGTGGGAGGTGTTGATGTGAACAGGGTGAGGCAGGGAGTCTTTGACTGACCAGGTGTCCCTGATGGGCCAGGTTGTTCGTCACTGTCCAGACATCCAGGCATGTTGTCTTCACTCGGACCTTCATCCTGAGGGGGACTGGCAGTGTCTGGTATCCTCTCCATGGTGGCAATGACGTGATTACCTGTGAAGGGAGGGAGACACAGAGCTCAGGTTGGAATGTGTGTTTGATTACCTTGTTATGAGATGCAGACAGTGGCTTTACATGATTCTCTGCAATGACATTGACAGATGCTGCACAGCATACCTTTGTTGTACATACTACTCTGTGACTTGATTGCCATACTCCATGTTGGGAGCTGTCATACAAGTTTTGCTACAGATTGCACTGCAGATGGGTTCTGATTTTGTTTGATCATTGACACGACTGTTCACCTCTGTCACCTAGTGATTTGTGAGGCTTGCTAGATATCACAAATTAAAGCTGTACAATGCAAAAGTGTGTCCTAGTGGGCACACAGTATGTGAGTATGCAAGGGCAATAGTCCTGTATCTAGATGTTGTGCATGTGCATCGACTCAGCCATCTTACTTTCTAACCCAGGTCAGTCTATTTCTGGGTTGGGATATTTGATCTGTGGCCATTAGGAATGGTCACTCAGCTCTACCTGTATATTGTTTTGTATGCGATTGTGAGTGTGCCATTGCATTTCTGTCCCTGCCATGTACTGGTCCTCACTAGGACAATCTAGATGGTGCAGCTAGTTCTTTAGTTGTACATGCATGAAATGTGGTGTGTTGTGCACAATCAAGGTTTTCAAAAAGTTGGGTTAGTGCATTCTGGGAGTCATAGTGATTTGATTTGCCAGCAGTTAATGTGCTGTTGCCAAGGGCTGTGGGGTAATTGGACTGGGTGGAGTGGTAGAATGCAGGAGAGGAGCATTAAGTGAATAGGTGGAAGATTCAGTGGGAAATTGAGTTAATTGGGGAGTATTTGGGTGGTGAGGATGCATGCAAGACAATACAGTTGTGTGACATGACTGTTGTGGTTACTTACCAGACTCCAGTCCCCCAGGTATTCCAGTCAGGCCCTCAGGATGCAGTATGTCTATGACCTTCTCCGATGAAGTGAAGTGTGGGGAAGGAGGAGGGGGGCCCGCCGCCAGTTTGGTGCATGGCTATATAATGGCGTAATGCCATGGAATGCACCTTCCCCCTGAGGTCGTTCCACCTCTTCCCGATGTCGTCCTGTTGCGCATGGATGGCTGACTACCGAGTGGACCCTACTGAATATCCTTTGCCAAAACTCAATTTTCCTGGCATTCGATGTTTGTTGCACCTGTGCTCCAAACAGTTGTGGCTCTACCCTGACAATTTCATCCACCATGATCCTCAACTCCTCATCAGTGAAACATGGGTGTTTTTGTGGGAACATGGTAGTGTTTGTGTCAACGGTGTGTGGGGTGTTGTGAGTGTAAGGGTGCAGTGTTGGGTAATTGGTGAGGTGTGGGTGCTGCGTTGTGAGGGTGTGATGGTTGTTGACATTTGCGTGTGCTTGTGGGTTGTGTAGGGGTGTGTTATATAGTGCAGTGAGTAGATGTGTCTGGTGTGTGGATGTGTGTCAGGTGTAGGGTGTACAAACTATCCAATGTGGTGTAGTGTTCTGCCTGATGTAAGTTTTGACCACGGCGGTTCGCAGCGCCAATGGTTTTCCAACATGGTAGAACTGCTGTGTTTATCTGCTGCTCGGAATCTGGTGGGTGGAATTGTGTCGGGCTGGCGGTACTGGTAGTGGGACTGCTTCTTTCCCGTCCTCCAGTGTCCTGGTGGTTTTGGATTTTTTGCTGTCTTTTGGCGGTCTTCACAGTGTGACTCTTAATACGGCGGTTGGATTACCGCCAACATGGTGCTTTTTGGGTGGCCGCCACTGCTGCGGTCTGATGCTGCCAAGTACTTCAATCACATGGCTGAGCAGTCTGAGGGCCCACCTGCTGCTGCACTATCCCTTAGACATCATTGTTTCACCAGTTCCTGTGTCCGTCTCTTCTGGATAGTATTTGAGGGCAGAGACGTGCATAGTACTCCCACAGCCTAAAGGCAGGTTGTTAGCTGCTTGGCACCCAGTAGAGAGCCACCCGATTTAAGTTCCGGGCACAGCATCAGGTGAGAGCTCAAATACAAATATTTGTTTCCTCAAATAGTGATTATGATTATTGTAAAAGCAAGGTTTGTAAGTATTAAATTGGTTTTAATGTTATCAAATTATATTGTTAGTAATTTGGCACCTAATTGACACCTGAGAGAGGGCTTGCATATTTGAAGCATGAGCTGGCCCAGGTCACAGAGAGGTGGCCAGTTCCTATTGAAACTTACCTGGGCCCAGCTAAGTTGTTTACTGTGTTTCTGGTTACATACAATAACACACAACTTTCTCTGCGTCCAGCCTGACAGATCTGTGATTTTAGAGACACAGACTAGCCTTCACTCTTCACAGGACATTGCATAGGAATCGTGGCAGAACGTTTTGTGGGTAACATTTTCTTTTTTACAATTTTATACATCACACACTTGACCCAACAGTATTGAACCGCTTTACATGACCACTAATTACATTACAGAGGCTCACATTCACATTATATTTTCTCCAATATTAAATTGGAAGGGAACCTTGACTGCAAACACAGTGCCAGGCTGCAAAACTACCTGATCAGGGAAGAACAAAAGATAAAGGCACCAATAAGAAAATACTTTAATTCCACACTCTATAGGTCAAGCTATCATAACCAATCCCTTAAGGAACCCTTCAAGTTCCTACAAAGCACACAATTTTATAGAGGTAATGCTGCTGGGATCCGGCGCCTAACCTACTAGTTCTGAGTGACCTAATCATTATAGCTACATGCAAGCATCTGATGTTCTGGAGGCTTGACTTGAGCTCAGTGATGACAGTACCATAAGCTTGAGGGACAGTCCAGCCCCTAAAAAGACACATTATCGGCTTGCCTGAGGTATGTCTGGCTATGAGTGACTGCTCCCTTTTCCAAGGAACCAGCCATTTGAAACAGTTTAAAGCCTCAGCAAGATAGTAAGTAATTTAGTATTCACTACAGTAAAAATCACGTAAGAAATACAAAATCAGTTAGTGGGCTTCCATTACAAGGAATTTACAGAAGTTTCTAGGTCTTTTGTAGGGCTTCTCCCTGCTCAGATGTGCGCAGTTTCTGATATTTTTCTCTCTAGATGGACCATAATCCTTGGTTTCAACTGTGAGAAAATGTCACTCAAAGTGTCATACATTGGCACTACAATGTCACTCATAAGCACAATTAATCCTTGGAAATGTCACACATAAGCAATCTGAAAACGTGGCAGCTATGGTGTCACTAAAGATTTTCCCCATTGACTGCAATGGTAATGTTTGACACCTTGTAAATGTACTGAGTTTATTATCCCTCACAAATCCATAACTCTGGTTATACATAACACTTATTTACTTTGTTTTGGTGTCCACATTTATATAAACATCTGCGTTAGTTTTAGAAATTGGTGTCAGATTTCTTTCAAGTCGTGTCAATTACTTATCATCTATCTTGGTACTTTGAAATGTTTAACGCATGTTCCTCTAGTGAAGCCTGACTACTCTTTGCCACACTACCAGGTCTGAGCTAAGGGTTTATTATTGTGAATCCAAAGGACTGTCTTTGGGGTATTGTGAGAGTATTACATAGTGAAATCTAACTAGCATCAGTGCACCATACTCCACTTTCCTACAGTGCCTTGAACTTTTTGATGCTCATTGGTGGCAATGGAACTCAGATAGATGTAAGTTGCTCAGTGCCATCAGTCCATCTGGGGACATTGTCTTCTCACGCTACAGAGACCCTTTAGGAACTCTGTAACTTCACCTTCTCACACCATGTAGGTCCTTCACTAGTGCTGCAGCTTCCCCCTCAGGCAATGACACCTCCAATTCTTTCTTCAGCAGTATGTTAGCTCTCTCCTTCAAAGAGAGGTTCAGGGAGCCTCTTCTGCTAGCCTTCCTCAAAGTTCTTAAGCTTCTATTCCTGAACCCTGCAAGGGAATTCCCTGGAGGACAGAGAGTTTCTTATCACCACTGATGTGGAGAACCTGGTTTCTGATTTATAAATCTTGGTATTCATTATTTTTATTTAGCAATGCAAAGTCAATAAAGACCATTACATGTGTTAGAACAGTGACAACTTCATTTGAAATAAAAGAAAAACATTGCTACAGAAGTATATTTAAAAAAGAACAGTTTCATGCGCTAAAACAGGTACAAATTCCTTTTTCAAAAAGCCTTCTTTTTCATCTGTTCCTTGGTTCTCTGGAGTGCTTGGGAGTCAGATAGAAGAGATACTTCCATACCTTATTAAAAAATCTTTTGTGTTTAGGTTATTTGAGGCAGAGGCACTTGAAACCTACATCCTTGCAGTACGAAAATACAAGCTCCAGATTTCAGTGCTCAACTGACCTAAGCATTTTGGTCTTGTAGAATGTTAGCCGACCTTCTTCATACAAATGACCAAACATTTTATAAAACGAGTGGGAGAAAGTAGTACTAGCTGAGTTCAGCGCCTCAATGGCAGCTTGTCTGTACGTTTGTACTGCGAGATGATTGAACAGTTTTCGAAGCACAGTGCGCTGTTCATTTACAAAGAGCGCGTGTGGTTCCACAAAGCCTATAATCTGAGATATCGGCCATGTTTTTTTGCCCAGCTGGACGGTTATCCGGATTCTAGTGTACGCCAAACCTATGTTGTAAAAACTTGCGCTTCAGAGTTCTGGAAAACAGATATCAAAGTAGGGTTTGTTTTAAGAAACGTGACTGTGTTTATGATTTGCCATGCGTGGCTGTGTTGTGTTGCTTTTTCTACCAGCACAGGTTATTTACCTAAAAAGTTTTTTCGTTTTTTTTTTTAATACAATAGTTGATAGTAATTGTGACTAAAGATCACCAGCCGGTAGGGAGCTAAGAGATCCCTCCAATTAGCGTGGTCATGCTACATGTACTATTCTAGTGCCATATAAGAGAGTCCAAAGTGTCTGCTTGAGCAGATCAGACCTTATGATACATCTTAATGAAGTTTCACCCCCTAATTAGTTTTGTTTGGCTAGGCCGAATTCAAGGCGAACTTGGACCTGTGAGGTGTGTTTGGGAAGTCTGACGATGGACCTATACGTTTTGGCTATTAAAAGGTCCAGTAACCTACCATGGTTGCCCCTCATTATTTTGCATCCATGTGTGAACAAGGGAAGCAATTTTGCACTCACTACTTTGTGTGGTGAACGTGGGACCCCGTTGTATGTGTGATAATGTGTGAAACACTGTCAGTGCCACAGCTTTTTAGCTGGCTGTGTATCAATTATGACTCCTAAATATGTATACTTCTTTTGGCGTGCACGTTTTCACCATTTACTATGCATGAACCAGGAATTTTGATGTTCTTTCCTATTTTGAGAAGCTTGGGTTTGCTGAGGGTAATGACCAATTTCAATTTGATAGTGAAAGCATGCAACGTGTCTAAGAGTCTCTGAAGGCCTACCAGTGTCCTGTTAAGTAAGGGAGGCTGTCTGCATATACTGATTTTGCAATTGGTTGTCCTCACAGTTTTTCGGTAGTGCACATTAAGCTCACCAAGTTCGGATGACAGATCTGAGATGAGAAGACTGAACAGCAGGGGGGGCAAGTCATCCCCCACATGTGCTTAAGACCAGAATCAGATTGAACATTTCAAGACATCTTACTGCCATCCCCTAGCTATCGTTAAGCCATGTGTTTGTATATAGATGTTGAATGTCTCTAAGTAATTTCAAAGGAATTCCAAAGTTTTTGTAATTCTAGTCATAGCAGATGTCTGGGTACACCGTCAATAGCAGCTTTGAAGTTGACAAAAGAGGCAAAAAGGGCTGATGTGAATGAGAAAGTTATATCCATGTACAGAAAGTCAATAGATGGGAGAAAGTTCCATGCCCTGAAAGGAACTCTGTTTTTTCAATGGAACAGCTTTAGACTCGCTGCCCAGTTGTCGAAGTTTTGCCTCTTCTGTAATTTGCTGAATTGTTACTGGCACTTCCTTTGAAAATCAGATTTTTTATGGAGCCTCTCCAGGAGTCTAGAACTAGTCCTAAGAAAAAATGAAACTGTTAAAGTTTGCTAATTCCCTTGCCAAGAAAAGGGCCTGCATCAAACCGTTGGAGCCCGCTGCGCCTCTGGTACGAGCTTCCTTGTTCAACTTCACTAGTTGTTCCTCATGGTAAACCGCTGGAGCTGCAGCTAAGGCGACATCAAGGGGATCTGTTCTAGTTCGTGATTTTCAACTAACCTTTCCTTGGCCAAGTGCTCGCATGCCTGAGATCCTGATTGGATCACCCAATAATGATTCAGCAAATAGCTGACCCAGGAGGATTCATTTATGTTAGAACTAAACACTTTAGCTGCTCCTTTGTCAATATCGTCTGTTAAAGTCCAGAAGTTGTTAGGATTTTTGTTTTTGCTGACATGCAGTATTTTACACCAGTACTGATCTTGAAATAACCTCTTGGAGAACCAAACTTGCTTTTTATAGTATATATTCGCATGGAACGTACCTTGGACAACTATATCACATCGAGAGGGATTTCCTTCAGTAGGCAAAGTTCCTTATTTAAGGCTTTCTTTATTTCCTTAAGTCGCTTGGTCATCCATGCGGGATTGTGACCAGCCACCCGCGTAATCTTAACTGTGCCTGGGCAGTTTTCCAGAAGTAGTTTAATAAATTGTTACCAGGCTATGATCAAGTTTCCCTCTGACTGCTTAGGTTTCTCGGTAGGAGGCTGGCCTGGTTTTCATAGTGGGTACCAAAGGTACTTACACCTTATAGCAGGTCCAGTTATTCCTTATTAGTGAAATGTAGTCTGTGTCTAGCAGTTAGGCTGTCTACGGGTAGCTGTAGCTGAGCAGCCAAGGATGATCTAGGAGACATGCAAAGCTGTTGCAATACTACTGTAGTCACACATTACTCACACCCATGAAAGAAACTACTCAGTGCTACTTTATTTTTAGTGACACAATGCCAAAAATACCTTAGAGACTATACTCCCTTAGGAGGTAAGTAATATACACACTATATACAGTAGAATGCAGAAATAGCTGTAAAAACAGTTAGAAAACAGTGCAAATAGTGAAAATCACAATAGGTTGAAATGGGCCTAGGGGGAACACAAACCATAACTAAAATAGTGGAATGCGAAAGTCGAAAGCCTTGGCAACTGCAAGTCACGCGGTGCACAGGGGTACTGTCTTGCGTGTGGAGGCAAGCCCTTACTTCCACCAAAGTTGGACAGCTGGACCTTGGGACTGTCGGGGTCACTATAGTCCACCACTCGTGTTGCTGGATCCACGCTCGTCATCTGGAGAGGGGACCAACGCCACCGGTCGCTGCTGCAGAGAGGAGCCTGCTGAAGCAGGGAAGTTACTCCGTCACTCCACGGGAGATTCCTTCGGTTCTTCTGGTGCAGGCTGAAGACAGGCAGTCCTCAGAGAATGCACGACCTGGGAGCAGTTGCAGTTGCTGTTGCTGGCAGGAGCTGAAGATACAATTTTGCATAAGTCATCTTTGCTTCTTTGTTGCAGTTTGTAGAGTTCCTGGAGGGTTCAGCTGTGGTTCCATTGGTAGAAGATGAAGTAAAGGATGTAGAGGATTACTGCTGGAGGCTTGCATTCCGACTCTGAGGAAACACCCAGAGGAGAGACCCTAAATAAACCTGAAAGGGGGATTGGCTAGCTACACAGATGAGCACCTATTAGGGGAGGGCTCTGATATCACCTGCTGGCACTGGCCACTCAGATGCACCCAGAGTGCCCAACCACCTTGGAATCCAAGATGGCAAAACCCAGGGACACTCTGGAGGAGCTTTGGGCACCACCCCCGGGGTGGTGATGGAGAGGGGAGTGGTCACTCCCCTTGCCTTTGTCCAGTTGTGCGCCAGAGCAGGGACTGGGGATTCCTGAACCACAGTAGACTGGATTATGCTAGGAGGGCACCATCTGTGCCCTTCAAAGCATTTCCGGAGGCTCTGGGAGGCTAACCCTCCCATGCCTGTAACGCCTATTTTCAAGAGGAGAGGGTGTAACACCCCTCTCCCAAAGGAAATCCTTTGTTCATCCTTCCTGGGCTTGAGCTGCTCAAGCAACAGAAGGGCAGAAACCTGTCTGTGAGGTGGCAGCAGCCGGGGCTACATGGAAAATCTCAGAAGGCTGGTATGACAGTATTGGGGGTCCACTGTGGAGCCCCCAGAGTGCATGAGATGGTACATCCAATACTATAATCAGTGTTGGGGTGCAATTCCCAGTTAGACACCTTACATGGCTATATTCTGAGTTACCATTGTGAAGCTGGACATAGGTATTGACCTATGTCCAGTGCATGCAAAAAATGGCGTCCCTGCACTCATGAAGTCCAGGAAATTGGTCGTGGACAACGTGGGGGCACCTCTGATAGTGCAGGGATGCCCTCACACACAGGTATTTGCACCCAGCCTTCAGGGTTGAAAGGCCCGACATATAGGTGGATTATAAGTAACCTGGTGAAGTGTAAATGGCTGTGAAATGGTGCATGCACTATTTCACACAGGCTGCAATGGCATCCCCGTAGAAGCCTTTGCATGGGCTCCCTATGGGTGGCAAAAGTAATGCTGCAGCCCATAGGGATCCCCTGGAACCCCAATGCCATGGGCACCTAAGTACCATATACTAGGGGCCTATAAAAGGTGACCAGTATGCCAATTTGGGATGAAATACTGGATTACCAGTATGTAGTGACAAATTTGAGAGGAGAGAGAGCATAAGCACTGGGGTCCTGGTTAGCAGGACTCCAGTTACACAGTCAAGCATACTGACAAAAACAGTGAAACATACTGACAAGCAGGCCAAAAACCATAAGCACTGGCGTCCTGACCAGCAGGATCTCACTGCCACAGTCAAACACACTGACATCAGGCAGAAATTGGGGGTAACATGCCAAAAAGAGGGTACTTTCCTACATCCTCCAGCAGGGCGACATAGTTTGCCGTGACCTTTGAGCAGATGCGAGAGTTCCATGTTAGCTTCCTTCAATTTTTTCTGTGTGTGACTTCTATCATCAGATTTTAACTTCTGCATATTGTTATACTTCTCCTGAATTTTTTGGAGACAGATGATCGCTCTCCATTCAATGTTCTAAGTGGAAACTGGCAAAATGTTTAAATAGGACAAGGCTCACCACTGAGTAATCAATGACCAAATCTGACTTTGAGCTGATGTGTGTCCAAGCTGGTGGATGGTTGTCCTCAAGGCAACCGTTTAGAACTCTTAGACCAAGTGTTGTGCAGAAGGCTGCCAGTTTTTCAACCAAAATGTCCCTGCGCTTTCACTATGGGCATGCTCCCCCCGTGCGATATGTCCACCACGGTATCCAGCCAGGGGAAAGGGGGTTGGGATGATACCTGTGAGGCTTGTTCTTTAGTTGAAGATGCTGTTGAAAGAAATGTTGTCCTGCTCTTCCTATGTTGACGGAATTTGAGATACTTCTTCAGCCTAAATGAACGTTCTTCAGCAGTTCACTATGCAAATGATAAAAGATTCAATTAACTGAAATATACATGTGCAACAAAACATTAATTTGTCAATACTTGTGGTTTACACGCACTTGTAACTTACACTATGTTCTAGATATTTCGTGTCCTCGGGAAGAGATCTATAAAGTTTTTGTGTAGGTTTCTTACAAAGTTTAGCATTCACAATCAGGTATCTTTATCATAAAGCAACCAAATTATCTTTTTGGTTGCATAGTGAGGACGTTTTTGGAGCCATCGTAGTTCTTCTTGTTATTTTATTGAATATGGTTAGAGCTCGACAACCTTTTGTTTTTTCTGTTAATACTTTTGGTAACTGATGATTGACACATGAATAATCAATCTTGTCCTGCACTGACTAAAATGCTAAAAGTCTTTTAGATATTTTAGAATATTTTGAATTGTTCTCAGACTCAGACTTTTATTTACTAATTTTTTAGCAGGTCCAGAATCGGTGCATACACCGTGATGAGCAGGTGCTAAGCTGGAAGACAATGCACTCAAGGTGCCCAAGCCTCAGGAGTCCGAGGAACAAGTAAGCACAAGAAGCAGCTTTCTTTCTGAAAGGCAGAAAGCCAAGCACCAGCACATGTGCAGGGCATTGCTTAAATAGTCCGACATCCAAAATGGCTGCCAAATGACGTGACCATGCCAAATCTAGCTGAAAGATAGCCAGATTTTGCCCTGGCACATGTTAAGTGACAGAGAAGAGGGCCACGGTCCAGACAGCAAGGTGGGTATTATAAGCAAAGGATATGTGCACTAACATCCTGCTAGGGAATACCTAACGCTGGTGTTCCCCTGAAGATTGGCCACGTGATAACAGGATGTGCCACAAGTTGGTTGTGGGTGAGTCCCAGGCGAAGGCAAGACTGAGTGTGGGCTTGGGCAGGATTTGGTGATTCTTGGGCTTGAGCAGGTGCTGAGGTTGGGTTAAGTGCACCAGCAGGGTTGCAAACTGTGAAGGCTATAACGCTAAGCCTCCTGCAGGCCACCAATATCGGTTTACTTTGATTGCATTACTGTAGTATTGCAGAAAACCTGGTATGGGCATTGAAGACACTGTCAAGGTTTCCTCAAGTTTAATCACTTGGAAAAGTTGCTAGAAAGCAACAATATTACTGTCATTTATCTTGTGTCAAATGGTATGCCCAGACATCGGTCTCATGCTCACCGTGCCACTGGAACTGATGAGCCCTATTCAGGCAAAACTGGACCCGAGTTGCTTGTGTTTTGGTTTAGGGAAAACCTGGCCTGGCAGTTCGGGCTAGACTGTTCCCATGGGTGGAGCAGGGTCAAGGCTGATTTGCATTTGGCTGGGTCCAAACTGAGGTGGCATGGTGAGCAAAAAAAAGGAATGGGATGTGGCCCGAGAGACTGCCAGTGGCTGAAATTAATTCAAGCATTCCATCCATCAACTTTCTGTTGTTGCAGTAGATGCCATAAGAGCAAAGGGCATGCCCAGACTTGGGCCCTGTGCTTTCTGTGCCCCTGGACCCGAGCTATATGTAGCTGATGAGCCCTAATCATGATATGACGAAACCGGTCTTTGGTTGTGTTCCAGTTTAGGATGGACCTGGCCTAGCAGTTTGGGCTAGACTGTCCCCATTGGTGAAGTAGGGTGCAGACTGATTTGCAAATGGCTGGTTCCAAACTGAGGTTGCATGGTGGGCGAGAAACAATGGATTAGGATGCAGCCTCAGCACTTGCCATTGGTTGAGATTAATTCAAGCATTCCATTCATCAACTTTTTGTTGTTGCTGTTGACACCCAAAGTGTGAAGGGCATTCCCAGATGTAGGTCCGTGCTCACTATGCCACTTGACACAGGTTATACCTGGCTGTAGAGCTCTAATCAGGGCAAAACCTATCCTAGGTTGAACATACAAACTAGAAAGTGACAGCCATCTTTCAACCCTATTATATCAAGTCACTTACCCTGGAGAACCTTGCTTCCCAATGGCTGTTTTTTGTTTGCTCACGTCTCACTCATTTTGAAGACAGAACTGTGCTCTGGTCATCTCTGGAAAATCTTCTTCGTGGTATCAGCTGAATTTCTTCACTGGAACTCGCTGTTGTTGGAGTGCTGCCACTAGTGTTTGTATGGGCTTGGACATTTCTTCAAAGGTGATATTGTTTCAAGACAGATTCTGATGAACTTCAGGTTTGTTTGTGTCTCTAGAGTGACAATCTCCAATTCTTTCTAAAGACTACGAATCGTGCCTTTGATTTGGTTTCCTAAACATATTATAAACTACATTTTATATTATTCAAAGTAGCTGTGGGATTAGGTTCTCTATACATATATCATCACACTGCAGAAGAGTTAGACTTTAGACTAACATGTCATGTTATATGTTGCAGGCAAACCAATTGTGGATACAACAACACACAACTGCTGAGTGGCACCTAACTCTAAATGGTATATTTACAGTACTTTATATACTGTAAAATAGTTCATTTCAGCACACTATATGCTGAATGTTGTTGTTTTATTCCCTTCAGGGCTTGAAAGCATAAGACAAATCCATACCTGGTCCAAGATTGTGCCATGCAATGATGTGTGTCTTTCTCAATTTCCCTTTCCCGCTGTGTTTACAGGAGTGCCTTCTGAGCTTGCTCTGAGTACAAAGTGGGCAAGACAGAGCAGTATCGAAGTCCAATCTCCTGTTTGAAAAATAAAAAGCCCCTGGACCTAACTTCCTTCTGAACGAGCTTTTCAAATACTTCCTGCACTGGTAGGTAAAAAGTTTGCAGGAACATTTTCAACACCGCATAGAAATCTTGGTTCCATAGCATTATTGTGCTGATATATAAGAAGGACACGGCTTCAAATACAAAATCAAATAGGTCTAACAGATGCAAAATTCAAGATTTTCAATACCGTGACCCTAAAAGACAAACAGGGGTGGCAAGATGTTTAATGCACCTTGACCATGTACCAGGGCACTTTTAGGTCTAGCCTCCACCACTGATTAGGTCTTCGCAACCTGGCACCTGATCTCAAAATATTTTATTTAAAACTGAAAAAGAATAACTATATGAAGTCTTATTGGGTTTCTGATTGCTTTCCCAAGGTATAGACCAGAACAAACTGTGTTGTTTAAAAATGGAAAGTACTTCAATTAAATTTAACAAGCATTGTCAAACCCAGGAGGTCTCGCGTTAGAAACCTATTGGGTCTGCCAATGTATTTTCTTCTTCTACAGAGCATGAAAGCACATGCTGTACAGCACGAAGAAAGATAAAAAAAAAATATAAAAAATAAGCACTATAATGTGCCCACTGGGCTGTGTCATTTGTAGGCGTTAATCAAACATGCCCACCTACAAAGTGATGAAGCCCAGTAGCCCCATCAGCATGTTTCTTTTTTTGTTTTTTCCAGAACAATGAAAAATACATAACTGTAATTTACGACTTTACTATGTTTCTTTCATGCTACTACTTAATAGGAAACACCTATAGGATTGAAAGTGCAGTTGCATAGCAATCCGGGTACCAAAATATAATGCTGATGACAGCTCAAAATGCGACAGTCACTGCTTTTAATGTGCAGCAGCATGCAGACACTACCAGAATACAAGACTGTAGGTGGCAAAAAGGGGGGGGGCTAAGTAACATGGAGGACACCTAAGGGCACAGAAGCACGCAGACGAATAATAGCAACAAGGGGGAGGGCAGCACAGAATGGCACAGGCGAGAGCGCCCTGATGATGTACAGAGATTGTCTATACCTTTTAATGCACTATATGAACCAATGAAATCTGAATATGATTTTAGGGAGATTAGATCATTGCACAAATAACACTAATTATATTGACAATAATCAGTATTGCTAGTTAGACTATAACATGTGAAGTGCATGAGTGAAATAATTCAAGGGGCTACTCATTAACAAATCTTGGGATATTTGCATGCCCCTAGCGCCTCCTTGTGCTACATTAGCGTAATTTTTTAATGCTAATGTGCCGCTAGGCAGGCATTTTTGCCACGCCAGATTTACAAAATGGTACAATGCATGCATTGCGCCACTTTGCACCCCCTTGCGTCACATTATGCCTGCACCAGATATAATGTATACAAAGGGGGCGTTCCGGCACAGGGAGGCCCGAAAGAATGGTGCAGTGAAATCGACACAATTTCACTGCATCATTTTTTCCATCATTTTTAACGCCTACTAAGAGCAGGCGTTAAAATGACGCACCCATTAAAATCATTGGGTCTCCCTGCACTTTGCTGCACTAGTGTTCAAATTTTTTATGATAGTGCAGCAAAGCGCCACATTAGAGCCAACAATTTTGACGCTATTGTCCTAACAACCACCATGTTGCGCAGTATTGTAAAGACGGCGCACCCAGGGTGTTATTAGATGGAGCAGGGGCAAAGCAAGAAAACGTGCATCAGTGCTGATGTGCCAGTTTCTTGTAAGTCTGCCCCTTAACCTGTGGATTTGTCGGAGACCCCCAATGGCACTAATTACTTCTCAGTACTGTTCTAAATACTCTTAGTTCAATTCTTGTTCACTACAATGTTGGTGAAAGATTGTTCAGACGTCCAGAAGTCCTGTGGACTTCAGATACAACCATGGGGAGCAGACCCCCGCTTGATTCTACCTGGTGACCATCATCAAAACATTGGTAATTATACTGATTAGCGAGAAATGTTCAATTTCGATCTTGTTAAGCCTTCAACTGTACTAAATAGATGGGTAAGGTAGGGAAAATGCTTCTGGGAATGGGTCTATTGGCCCTTGGTAATGGATACTGGATGAGGGTGTATGGCAAAGGTACTGGAGAAATCTCTTGTAATATTTATTTGGTAATAAATGCAGCTATTTAATTTCCAAAACAAGGGTGTAAACTTTTTTGAGTGAGTTCAACAGATCATGGTGGCATAGCACCTTGGTACTGTCAGACAAAGGCCATGCAGTGGCTTCAGCATGGGGAACGGCTGCACAGAACACAGGTGCTACATTACTTGGCAAGTATGCACTCCTGGCATAGCTGCCCACCCTGACAGTGGTGTGGTCCACGACAAGGGCATGTGCCACACAAATAAGGAGATTAATTTTAAGATTGACAAATGGAGTGCACATTCATCACAGATTCGAAAAGAGAAGGCACTTTAGCCATTGGTACTTGAATGCCTCACCTTCAACCAGGTCGAAATATATATGAGGCCTTCATTCAAACCACTAAGAAGAAGCAAAATGTTATTCGCTTGTTGATCAGACAACGTATGCAAGTCAACCCAAGTGCCGCACGAGAGCAAACCGGCTTAAACCATATTTCCAGGCAGCTGGAGGGAACCCCAGCTGCACTCGTGGAAAATAAACAAATAATGGAACCGGCTGTAAGCAGCCGGGCTGGCAGGAAGCATTCCCAGCAGCACCTGCATCCTGAGGGGATGCTCATTTGATCCACGGGCTCCATCTGTACCATGCCCTATTTTTTGTTTTCATTAACCGATGAAGAAAAAAAAGCACAACTGGACTTTGACTAACCGTTCTTCAGAGTTCCTGAGCCCATCCTATGCCCAGACTTTCTAGTATGCAAATATTGCTGTGAACGTCGACGACCCGTCCCTATGAAAACGGAGCTTGCATATTCCAGCCACCCCATGCACGTGGGAAGTGTGGGGGGCTGAGGCAGCCTCAAGGACAAGAATGTCTGAAAAGGAGGTGATCTGCAGCTGGAATTAGCAAAGACACTTGTCGATAGATTTCTGGGATTATTTTAACCAAAAACTATGTAAGTGTATAAGGAACAGTATTTTTAGAAGTGGCAAACAAATGTCGTAATTAGCAGACGTCTGTTTAGCAGTTGCAAAAGGGTATATTCATACAGACAGTGTCAATAAATCTCCTCTTGTGAGTGTTGAGTGGGACTTTCAGGGCAGAAATCCCCTTGAAGTTTGTTGAAATTAACAAACGCGGTGGTGGTATTCACAAACCCCTTTCCTACCCATTTCCACTCTGAAAATGATCAGTCCTTTGCCCTGATAAGGATAGAAGCAACTCTCTTTAATTAGGACAGGTAGTAAAGCAGGGGTGGCTCAGAGCCAGCAGTTGAAAAATAAAAGGATAGTTTACTATCGTTTTATTTTTAATTTGCTGGGTGAATCAGCAGTGCAGAGAGGGGGGCTGGGCCACAGGATGGGGGAGAGGGGCGGGGGGGAGTGTAGTGCAACTAAGTGCGCATGTGTGTTTGGCCTGCTGGGCTGGAAAAACTGCACTGACCCCAGTGCACTGTCTGGGCAGTAGTCCAAGCCACTCAGACCAGTCCTGATGCTGCTTTCATGATAGGTTTATCATTACAGCAGACCCAGCATTGCTGGGGAGCCTGTGTTGGTGTCCCAGTGAATACTGGGACATATCAGGATCAGAGGAGCGTGGCAGCAGGAGGCGGCGGGAACGGTGGAACTGTGTTCTTTTTTTTATTGTTTCCCCCGTTTACCCCCTCTCTTGACATTTGCGGCAGCCGCCTCTGTAGTAAAGGCAAAGGGACAACCCCCACAGTTGGTGGGGTGAAGGGGAAAAGATTTATTCTTAGGACCAAATATTGTCCTGGATGAAAAAAAAGATAACAAGCACATTTGCACTTAACTTCCTTTCATATAGCCAGGGCTTCATCCTCCTTCTGCTACAGACACACACCAGGCAGATGGGTAGCTGCCGTCCCACAAATCTTTCTGTCAGTAGCATCTATTCACTAAAGGCAGCAACGGTTTTGGAGCTGCTGTCATCTCGATTGTTTCCAAAATCAATCACCAAAACAGACAGCTGTGGTGCCTCTAAAGGAATGTTCAACTTAGCCACTGTCTCTGGATCTCACCCTGTGGGTGTCCTTTTCTCTCATCTCTCATTTATTGATAGTTCGAGACAACAGTCTCGTCATCAACGTGCATTAGCAAAATTATTAAAAATACTGAAAGCACTGAAAGCAATGAAAACACCAATAAATAACTATACAATACATAATACATTAAGAGCAATATAAATTGCAAAACAATTTGTAGATCATTCTGAGGCGTATCTACTTATAGTGGGCCTAGTATTTTACTTCTAATTGCCCAGGCAGCATACAAAAACTTTGACACAGCCACAACCACAATCGAGGCTGGGTCACTTTTATATATTCCAAGAACTTCAACTCGAATTTGTAAACCGAGGGATCTACACAAAGGAGCGAGCCATTTGTTTCTAGGTTTAGTATAGTGTGGGCAAAAAAAAACAAGTGCTGATGCTTTCTTGGGAAGTTTAACAATAAAAACAATCAGATTCCTGACTCTGCTTCCCCCATTGTGTGTTCTTTTCAGGAACAGACTGTGTTTCAGTGGATGCATAAAAGGATGACTTCTCCAGCCTTCTTTTCGTTCTTTCTTTCTTCCTCCACTCACATATCTTGCATCATGCCTCTGAGCTTTATGCCCTCTCTGTCCTTCAAGGTCCTTTTGGACATTTCTTTTTTACAAATGTCGCAGTCTTTGAGGCTGATGGCACACCACACATACCTTGTGAGCGTCAGAAACTGTCTTCTTCCTTCTAAAGGAGAGACACTTATCAAAAAGAGAAGTCATTTAAAAAGAAAATCCTTGTCAGGAAACAGCAAAGAATCATTTCACTCGACTGAATGATGCTAAAGGTGTCAAGTGAAAGTGAAGAAGCAAAGATTTACCTAATTTCCTTGTCAGAAGAGCAGTATGAATACTTACTTGTGCTTTGAGATCCTATTCATGGGAGCCATAAAAAGGAACTGGCTCTGTGAGGCAGCTGCCAGCACAGTGCATTATAATTAGGGGAAGCTCCTGTAATCTGAAGGGGGCAGGATTTTTATAGCTTTTAATGTCAGCCTACCGGGCTGCATTATTTTCATTCCATTATGCACTTTTACGGGTCCTTGCACGTCAGACGTTGCAATGCTGGCTTCAAACTGCTTATCTGGGATCTATGAGTCCATATCCAGGAAAACAATTAGCATCAAAAAAGGTTATTACAACGTGCTGATCACCATAAGGACAGATGCACACTGACACCCAGGTTGATAAAGGACAATACATCTCTTAAAAGTGCCCCGGGGTCCCCGCACACAGTGGGGAATTATTATGACATTTATGACTATAAATGATGCTACGATGCAACATCAAGATTTGCAGTCAGATTTGGAGGTGTGTTAATGGAACGTGTATGGTGACGTATTCATGCCACTTTCAAGGCCTTGAAGTTAATCTCTTGGGTGGTGTAAGAGGCTACCAACCTTCTTAAGCACTTGATAGTGTTGACTTGCCATGTGGCCTGTGTGGGACTTATTGGATGTGTACGTGTGTGAACCATGCATGGTGCTCCAATAATGTGATGTTGAACCTATAGCTGTGTTTTGGCACTGTGTGAAGCAGGTAGGGTCAGACGTGTGGGTACATACCATGGTCCTCTTGTCCGAGCTATGCCTGGTTTCGTTGCTCCACACAATGCTGCCCTAGAATTTATTCGAACAGTCATCCTCTTTTTGAAAGAGCAGTCATTGCTGGACTAGTAGAAGTATTTATGGATCTCATTTCTCCTATTATCTGCCATATCTTATCACAGAATTTTCAGGTTTATACACATTCAACGATCATGTGCTGTATGCACTTTGCAATGGCAACAGGTTGCTTTGTGGAGTTTGACAACGAGTCCAAAAACTCAAACTTTGTGTCAAAAGTGCAAACAATTTACTGGCCGTGTACCATATTTTCCTCAAAACTTCATTTGGGATTTTGAGTGAAATGGCATCTTTCAGGAGATTATATGTTTCCTTCCTAGGTTTTTCCTGTTGTCTTCCCATATTAAGCCACTGTTTGGTAATGGATGAACAGCATTTTTTGAAGGGTTACATCCTTTTTTAATCTCGATATTGAGAGTTACTTGTCTGTTTTTATTTTCTCTCCAGGTTACCAATATAGTGACATATATTCCTGGTATTGTTCAGGATTTGTTCATATTAGATGGCACCGTCAAGTGAGATTAGGTCGCAAGTGCAAAGGCTGGGTCAGTGCTTGTTCCAACTCCAAATGGTAAGGCTTATCCCATAGGTTCCCTTCCATTAAAAGAAGCCACTTGATACTTCTAGAAATCCTGGTAGTTCTCGTACTCTGGATTTGACTGCATTATCATGCTCCCCTTAATGCTCTCAGGATTAACGTGTCCAAGTATGGATGCCATCATTGCCTGAAGGATAGGAAACCATTTGAGATGGTTCATTGAAATGCCCCCAAATGATGATGGGTACTGGACCATGAGTAATAGGACTAGAGTGAAAGTACTAAATACATGTGACACATACTGAAAAACTGGTAACATGGTACAGACATTCACATTAATATGGCAAAAAGAGCACCAGAGGCAATGGAGGTCTGGTCAGAGTAAAATAGTAAGGTTTTGGGTATTCAAGAGGATCAGGAGATATAAAGCAGTGAGTTTGAAGAACTGCATATCAGTAGGAGAGAAATGAGGCCTACAAACAGAGAGCATGGGCAAAGGTCCGCTCTGAGGAGCTCCAGCAATATATTAGGCGTCAACTACTTAGTGAGTAAGATAAAGCAGACAGTTAAAAATTCTAAACACATTTGAGGTTTTTACAACTTTAGTTTGAGTTTGTATGTTCACATTTATGGAGCAACACATCGTTGGATAGTCATGCACTTCAGCTGCGAGTTCCTGAAGCACGAAACCTATTCTACGTTATTTTTTGCAGATTAGGTTTGATCTGTGTTCTGTCTTTCTCACTCCCCAGGCTGCGAAACGCTGGTACTATTTACCACTAGCCCCTCTGGCCTTCAAATTACAATACATAGTGGCCACACTGCAAAAGCATTCTCTCAGTTGAAAAGAATAGACTGTAAACCTATTGAATACATTCATACACCTCTAAAAATGTGCAATGACCACAAACCTATTGCCTATAATACACATAGAGCTTTGGGTTGGACCGGTTGAACCACTGGCTTTCTTTGACCAGCTTCTTTCAGCTAGTGGCATCAGAATGTTAATCAACTCTTGGCTCAGCCCTGTGAATTATTATTATTCCTAATTTTATTGGCTGTTTTGGTGTATCCTTTCGCCTCCACTGGAGTGCTAGCACTGAAATGTGAAAAACTATTTTATATTTATGGCTCTCTCTATCCATTTCTGCTAAACTCAGGTGTTTCACTCTGTTCCTCTTTTCTGCTTCCCAGGTCCCGTGTGTGGGCCTTTCCTTTCTTCTGCCACGTTCTCATACCTCCCTCCTGCACCTGACTCCTTCCCCAGATTGCTTCTCATACCATTGCCTGCCACCTTCTCATATCTCCTTTCTGCCGCTCCTCATTCTCCCAGGCAGCCAGTCTTTCATTTCCCCTTCCCCCGTCTCCGCCTCCCTTTTACACTCCTTGATACTCCCACCTGCCCTTCCTCCTGGCAGCTTCTCATATGTGCACCCAAGACCAGATTTTTTTGTCACATACAAACGAAATATAGGTT
This sequence comes from Pleurodeles waltl, assembly GCF_031143425.1. NCBI lineage: Eukaryota > Metazoa > Chordata > Amphibia > Caudata > Salamandridae > Pleurodeles > Pleurodeles waltl. Next base: position 42,266,611 of record NC_090448.1, read on the forward strand.
ATACTGAAGGCTCCCTTTCCCTCAAAACTGTTATGTAGTCTTTTTGCTTCTAAGTCAAAAGAGGGTCAAGGGAGCCTTCATTATGGCACTTGCACTCTTTCTATGTAATAGTAGTAACTAAGGGACTATTAAGAAGGCCATCCAAAGTTTCTTTGAAATAGAAACAGAAAAAGGCCCATGACAAAGGCAAGGGGCCATCAATACAGTTCGACTTTCATTTATTTTGCCTCTTTAGTGTGCTTATGCAACTTCAGCTGGCATGTTGAACACTTTCATTTCTGTGCTGGTTTACAGGGGCGTAGCTTCAGGGCGGGGGTGTTTGGGGTGCTACATTCCCCTAATAATTTTGTTTTGTTATAAATAGTTGGGGACAGGCGATTTCAGTCGGGTATGGTGCGGTGTCTGTCGGATTTCACCGTCTTTTTTTACTTTAAAAATGTCAGTTATTTCACATTTAAAAATGTGATTCCTCTCACTTAGTAACCCATCCATCTGCATTCTGCTCCCTTTCGCCGCTTGTTGTATAAGGTATTTTAACATTGTGTGCCAGCTCACACAACTCATCCCATCATACTGACCAAGCTACGCCCCTGGTTTTTAACACCCTTATCCTACATGCACTGGCACATTAAACACAAACTGCAGGCTCCTTGAATTCTGCATCGAGACAACACGCACCGAGCAGAGAAGCACACACTCTGAAATCCTCTGTGCACGGCCATGGCGCCCTGGCCATTAACAACCCTCTTCATGTAGACTAGGTGTGCCCTGTTCATTGTTTTCACTTTTAGAATTCAGCCAACTAACACATTCCACTCAAGAGCAGCGGGTTTCCCTTCTCGATGCCCTGCTTCCTCTCTGCCTCCAAAGGTCAGACTGCTCCTGTAAACTGAAGTCAGCAAAAGGGCTTTAAGAAGCAACAAACATTCCAGACATGAGGCCGGAAAGGGGGCTCTTAAATCCAGGGCCCTGTGCGCCCGGACCCTGCTGTCTTTGGCAGCTTTCGCGCTACTTCCTGCAGAGCTGATACACACTTCCTGCCTCGCTTCCTGTGCTCCTGCTGGAGCAGCAATCAAGCAGGCTTTACTGGAAAGTGGAAAGTCGGAACATTGTCATCTGGCTAATGATCACCGCAGCAGCTCCATTCCCATTTCAGGCCACCTGACCAGCTGTACGCAAACTGTTCTCACCACAAGATCAAGGAAGCAGGCCACAAAACAATGGCCTTGTCACATGATGGAGGCGTGGAGTGGATCAATATCACCTTTTAGGTAGATGGGCCTGTGGAAGTCCAGGCTAGAAGGAGAGAAAAGGTTCACTTTGCTCTCTATGTTACCCCTGATATGCAAGATAATGTACATTCTGAAGTCTAAAGAATAGTAAACCAGAGCAGCTAAATAGGTTAGTAATTTCAAAGGGGCTATGGGATCTTGCACACACTCTTGATAGGACAGGGATGTGGTCTCAGGTTATTTTCTACAGACCATTAGCGGAAGAACATCTAAAGTAATCTGGGATTGAAGACCACCAGATCCCGGTACAATGAGGCTAAAGAATACGATCATCCAATACAGGTTCTCTGGCTTCTTTTGATAGGAGAAATCTTCCAGGTGAAGACACTTGAAGAACACATGGGGAATCTGTAATGTGGAAATAAAAAGTGCTCTGCAGCTTGCAATCTGATACAAGGAAATATTTTTAACAGCTTAGTGCACACATCTCCTTAAGCCAGTGCTGTGGTTTTAAATGTTGAATAAAACATAACATCTATTCTCTGCAATGCTGAACTATGCAGTGAAATAAATAAATATATTACAACGAATATTTAATTAGTCCATAAATGTAAGTTTCAGAGTAACACTTGCAGAAGGAAGCAGGAGGGGAGGTTAACCGTTAGCACTCTCTTTAATTGCTTATGGAGCAGTTTCTCATTAGGAGGCTGCATTTTATACTGTCTAGGTAAGAATTGTAATTGATGTCTGTATTTTTTTCAATCACAAAGCATACGCTCGCTAAGTGGCGGGCTTTGACAGGTTTCGCAGAATCCATGCGAATGGCAGTTTTCAAAGTACAACACTGATACACAGTACACCAACTTGTCCGTGTAGTATTGCAAATGCTGTGCAAAAACAGCTGTGATGCAACCTATCCAATGTTACGTCAGGCACTTGGATCAAAAAAAGCTTTTGAATGTACAGAACATTAAATACAACTTTCACTGTCCAAACTATGTGACATTTTGAAACACTTATCCATGTCTAAGTACAGACGAATGGGCCCTCGCTGCATTAAATTAGACACATGCATATCCATGGCTCATTAAGCAGGCTTAAGCCATCACTAAATACTAGTCAGTTGACTGCATCCAGCTGTTTGTCCATTAGCATCAACCCTCAGGCCCTGCAGTGCAGTGGTAAAGATAACCAAAAGCCTTAGAGTAATTGAGTGGAATGAAATCAACCTTGGAAAAAACGGTAGGACACCCGAGTCTGAAATATCATGAAAACAAAATATTGTAGCCAGTATATTGACTACCAAAATATTGTGAAGGTAAAGCATACGTATGTTAATATGGATTTACTGTACTAAATTCCACATATGTCTAGCGTGATCAACTACATATCTTCAAGGCACACATATGTGGAGCTAAGGGTGGTAGATCTAAATATACCTACATAGAATTCCACAATATTTGTTAGCCAATACTTATAGGCTACAATATTCTGACATAGAATTGAGATTACACGTTTCACAGAAATTAGTTCCTTTACTTAGTGGTGCTAGAACCGGCAGTAGTCCTAGGAAGATGCAGGCATTACTTTGCTGACAGATGAATGCATGTTGAATTTAAATTTTCTCTCTCTCCTACCTAATCAGAGGATCAAAATTGATTTGATTTATAGCACCTGTATCTTCCACGTGTATGCAAATAAAACTCAAGGTCACTTCAATGATTAAGTGACTTATGCACAATCCTTTCAAAATAACTCCAGGAGCTAACGTTTGAACTGAAAGACATTTTCCGAATTATTTTCTCAAAGAAGCGATTTGTTTTACCAGAGACCCAAATCACCATTGTCTTTTGAACATATCTCATGTGGATAATCTGAATGTCTGGCATTGACCAGGACCTCTTGTATCTCTGTTAGACACCTCTAAGCCAATACCTTTTGTTTTTGTTCAAACAAAAAGCAACACCTATAAAAAGCACATATAATGGGGTACACGTCGGCATCCTTCAGCCATTAGCTTTATTGGCTCAGAAAACTTAAGCCAGTGGCTTGGGATCTCGTCAATCATACTATTGGCCGTTTAGGTGCATCATTTTGTTTCCTATGGTAGCTTGAGGGACAATTTACGTCTCAAAAATACAGTCAATCATCACGCACTCAATCTTATTTTCTAAAAAAGTCACTTATTACACATTCAGAACTACTCTACACTTCCACCGAGCATATTCTTCCTTTCTGAGGGCTTAGTGACTCTACTTCATTCCCTGTCGAGAAGGTCAAAGTGATCGCTCCAGGTAGTTCTCTTCCAGGCTGCTAAGACACAGTTCACAGCGCGAGCACACCCGGCAAGTTTGAAAAGAAAACAAGCATTAGCAAAGCCAACAGGTCCCAAGTTTGAGTCCTATTGGTTTTGCTAATGCTTTTTTGCAATGCTGTACAACATCAGTAAAACACAAAATGCGTTTTGCCAATGATTTGTAGCCTTGACAAAACCAAAGGAAAATAAAAAGAAAGATCTCATGGAGCGATGCATTTAACATGTGGGCATCAAGACGCTTAATTAGGCTGGTGCCATTTTATTTATGTATTTGTTTTTACTGATCCAAGATGGCAAACACCACTTGGCACAGTAAATAAAAACTATTTTTCAATTGTGCTAAACTGCATTCGTGCAAGGTGAGCAGCCCAATAGCAGATGTGAGCTGCCATGCCACATAGAAATGTAAAAAAATAAAATAGAAAAAATAAATACTGAAAGGACTGAATATGGTCAGCGAGTAACAAAGGTGCAGGATGGGGGACACAATAAGCATTTGGGGTGAGGAGGTGAAACAAAAATACAGTCAGGTAGAGAAAAAGGGATAAAGAAGGAGGGGAAAAGGAGCACATAAGGGAGAGAGCAAAAAGTACAGGAAGGAGAAATTTGGCAGGAGGAGAAACACATGAGAGCTGCACAAAAGTGAGAGTAACATGGGGGGGTTAGGCATTTGGGGCCAGAGAAGCACACAAGTGAGAGAGCTAGAAAACACAAGCATACTCATGGAATGCTTATCAAAATAAGAAAAAATAGTTCCCTAAAAGTAGTGAGAGGACACGTCAGTCAATTAAATGCATGATCAAGTGGCTATGGTACAGGAGAGGGACACACACAAGAAGTTGAAGGCATGCCACTTAGAGTACATGTTCACAGCACCACTCTCCTTTAGTACTCATTCTCTTGCTCCATATGATGTATGCTGTTTTCTAGTTGCAAGCAACTAGATTAGTGTGGAAACTGTACTGTAACAGTTTAGGGGATTTCTTCTTTTAAAATTCACCTTTCTTTCACAGTAGCAAATTATATTTTAAAAATAAGTATTTTCTCATTGACAGCAAACACTTTCTTTATTTTTTAAATTCATAGGCAAAAAATGTTCTTTTAAACAGTGTGTCAAGTGTTCTTCTGCCAATTCAAGGCATTCTAAATAAAAGGTTTTGTTGGTGCTCAATTTAATGCTACTAAATTTACAGGCATTGGAAGGGTGTAAGGCTGAATTTGCCTTCCTGGCCTTAAACCTTTTGACCAGCTGATTATGGCATCTGTCAGCAACAATTATTTAATTCCATAGGTCACCCTGCCCACTTAAAAAAGATTACTTTTTTAAGGGAATGTCCAGGAAAGTGTCCTATATAGGCAGCTGCCTCATTAAGGAGAAATTTAACGCTGTCACTTTAAGTCATTATATTAATCGGAAGTGATTGGGAATCTGCTACATCTAGTCCCTAAAGCCTAACCCTGCATAGATTGCTCTTTAACCTCTCCTTGGTTAAAGCCTAGCTAGTAAAAGTTGCCCAGCGTTAAGAGTAGCACTTACAATTGTTGTTTCATTTGGAATGGTGATGCTTCTAAGAACAATCTAATCAAGCGTGGCCATCAGCATCACCTTCTTAGAGGGGTGAAGTGAGAGGCAGCGGTCATGTTGTTGAAGATGAATTATTTAAATTCAATTTACTGAGGTCTCCATGGTTGTGCAGTCTACAAAGGATCAAACACAACATTGTCCCCTTACTGAAAGCAAAAGCAAGGAAGTGGCTATCCAGGCAGCAGCCAAATAGTACATAATCTCTGCTATTTAGTCAGCTGCTGGATAAATACCTGACATTTTTGTGTTTATATGGCTGTAGGATAAATAGGCAGAAGAACCAAGAGTGGGAAAACACCAGGAGGGATAGTAGAACTAGGATGGGGGAGGAGGACGTGGTGACTAGGAAAACCATGGCCAGAGAGATCAGCACCAGAAGACCAGTTCCACTGCAAAAGAGTACCAGAACTAAGGTGAGGACTATATGGACTCGGACCACCTAGAGCAGAAGGACTTGGAAAAGGAAAACAGAGGGAATTAGATAAACCATGGAGCAGGACAGGGAAGAGTGAGAGACCAGAATTAGGTTGAGAAGAATGAAAATGGCCATGATCAGGAGTCAGTATGACAGGAGAATCAGGATCCAGAGGACAAGGGGCAGGAGTACCTGGGAATGATGATCAGATGGACTTGGACTGGCAAAGCCAGCACCAGGAAGGATTTACTGAACAGGGTGTTCTAGATCATAAGAACTTGGAAAGGCTAGGATGATTAGTGGTGGGCTGGGACAAGTTATTGCAGAACCACGAAGACAAAAAGGAGGACTAGGAAACCTAGGACCAGATTAAGGAGGACAAATGGCACTAGGAGGACCAGTGCAAGGAGGTCTACATGGACTAAGAGAATCCTGACCAGAGGACTGGAAACTGAGTTAAGAGGGATGTGAAGATCAGGACCTAGGGGACTAGGGCCCAGATTACTAAGTGGAGTAGGTAAGTTCTCTCAGATATCAGGACTAGCCCAAGGATATGCTGTAACAAGGTCAACCGGTCAGTAAAGGCAACCAAAGTGGCCAGGTCCATAAGTATCCAAACCAGGAGAATCAGGATTAAGAGGGCCAGGACAAATTCATTTAGTACCACGAGGACCGACAGGAAAACTGTAAACTTCGTACTTGTATAGCGCACTACTCACCCGTTAGGGTTCAAAGGTGCTGTACGCATACCACTGTGGAACCCCTCCTGGCTTTTCCCTGTGAGGTGCCCACTCCTGGGCAACCTCCAAGGTGAAGACAGGCATCCCAGCGCTGTTGGGGCCGTTGTGGAGATTAAGCAAGCTATTGCCCAGAGTTACAGAGTGGGACCCATGAATTAGATTAGGCACCGATGCTAAAATTATCAGGTCTGAGGAAATTGAGCCCAAGACCCGCCGAGGCAGGAATTGAACCCTGGTCCTGGGCCAGATTTCTGCATCAGGGTCTGCCGCTCTAACCATTGAGCCACACTTCCCCACAGGAAAGGAAACAGGAGCCAGGAGGACCAGGACAAACCAAACCAGGAGGACAATGACCAGGAGGTGCAGGACATGAGAGACAAGATGGGCCAAGGGGACAACAGAACCAAAACCTGTAGTACCAAGACTAGGTGCAACAGGCGAAGAGAACTAAAACAAGGTGACCATGGCCAAGAGGACCAGAAAGGATCAGGGCAAGGGGGATTCAAGACTAGGTAAACCAAAGCAGGCAAGGGCTATGATGCCAACATAAGTGGACAAGAAGGAGCAGAGCCAAGGACACCATGGCTAGGATGGTTAGAAGGGCCAAGGCCCAGGAGAACACAAACTATAAGGGCCAGGGCTAAGAGGATATAGAACAGTGGGGATAGAATCAAAACAAGGGTAAGGACAATGAACACCAAGCATGTTAGACATGAAACAGCTGTTGGGCATCTATGCAAATTGAATATTGAATTAAATAAAGGAAAACAGTTGCAGCACAATTTACCTAAATGTTTCTTCAGTATTGAAAGTTGTGCAACAATGTTATATTTTGACCAGTATAGTTTTTAACATTTTTTTAATGATTAGGTTGGATCTTTCTAACTGCAATGTTGGTGTCCCCAAATGGTAAAGACTTTTTGTTATTATGCTAGCTTTGTGTAGATGACGCTGTACAGATCTCTTGAACAGAGCATCCAATTCATTTCAGACCAGCTTTTTAAACAGAGTCATGAATGACCTACATTCATAAAACATGAATGATTTTGTTAGTTTGAGGAAATACTAATAGGATGGTAAATTCAAATTAATTAACCTTTTCACAGAAAAAGGCCTGCCTTTAAAGCGAAAAAGGATTAAAGCATGTCTCATATCCTACCATGCTAGTTGTGCTACTTTAGATGCAGATAAAAATATTTATCATTGAAATATCATGTTCTTTTGTGGCCAAGTATTCTATCTAAATGTTGGAAAAACTCAAGAATATGTCCCTACTTGCAACATAACATTCCCAAGTTAGAGTAGAAGCCTGGGATAATTGTATGGCCTTCCATGTTTTATTTCTGATTCTAGGAGGCCATTTTACTTTTCTCTATATTTAAAATACATCGGCCTAGACAGCTCTATTTTCCATACTAATACTGCTGGAAGTTTCTGCTATTCTGCAGTTATTCCATTTAAAGACTGCCAAAATCCTGCTGTTGTGAAATTGACTTCCCCAGATATTTGTACTCAATTCCTCTGTCTTAGTATGTTTTACGAGACAAAATAGTACAGCAAGAAAGGGCCTGAAAATATTGATATTTGGGGGTAAAAATCACTAAAAAGTGGGCATTATATGTCTGCCGATCTAACCTAAACTGAACCAGAAGAATTCCTGATTGCAACACATATGTTTGAGCACTGAATGAATCACTTTACAAAATCTCAAATTGATCCAATCATGTTATTGCTTACAATACAACTAAGATCACTTTTTCCTACTTTAACAGCTGCAAGTCACCTACCTTCTTGCTTCTTAGTATTCTCTGACACATTGCAAGTGGAAATGAAGCACACACCATACGTTATGTGGATGGACTGGCAAGTGTGTTACCCATAAAGTAATAAACTATCATGTGTTGGTTGTCCACTTCAAAGGTGTCAGGAAATAGCAAGGGAGGAAGATGGAGATGATTGAAGTATTCCTGCACATACATTCTTTGAGCACTGACTTATTGGAAATTATAAAAAGTACGAAACTGATCCAATCATTTAATGTTTTACAATACAACTTATGTAGATTTGTCCTACTTTTACAGCTGCTAAGTCACGCACTCTTTCTCTCTCCTTTGTTTTCTATGACACATTTGAAGTGGGAAGAGGCACGTGATACATTGTTACTTTATGCGGATGGATTGCCATGTGTTTTTCACATAAAGTTACAAGTAAAATGCACCACGTTTCCACTTCAAAGGTGAAGAGCAGTGGTACCCAACCTTTTGATTTCTGTGGACCCCCACTTTAACATTATTGGAACCCAGGGACCCCCCCTGAATCATCATGGGAATCCGGGGACCCCCGCCTGAGTCATTACTGGAAGCTGGGGACCTAAATTTGTCAATATTTGTTAATATTTTTTAATTTTCTAGGCTCTCGCGGACCCCCTAAGAAGGCTTCGCGGACCCCCAGGGGTCCCCGGACCACAGGTTGGGAACCACTGGTGTAGAGAATAGTAAGGGGGAAGACGGAGATGATGGAAAGATGGACAAAGATGGTGGTTGCAAAGTCTTAACCTTTACCTGTCACAGAGAAGGAAAAGAGACAATTTACATTGGACAAAGTTAAATGACTGGATGATGTTGATATATAGATTTTTGCATTTTGCAATCAATGCCAAACTAGCACTGGCATTGCCAGTAGGTTTGGCTTATAAATGAAAGTGCCTCTGGTGAGTTTAGCCACTTAATAAGCCATGATACATACATTATATCACTCATCATTACACTCCGGCACAGAACTCAACAAATAAATGCATTTAACAGTTCCACCATGACTGCCAAAATTTAGAAGCAGCATCCTGGAGCAGTAAAACAATAATACATTATGCACAATAACATTCCGAACTGGCCACTTAGTAACCATTGTGTTGGGTGCCCATCTTGGAATGATCTTGTGCTAGTGTATCACTGCTGAAACCATCCAAGATGGTTGACACAATCCTTCTATGCTTTATGTACCCAGTATTATTCACTACAATGCACGAACGTCAATTCACCAAAATGCCAGGGGTAGCGGAAATGACAACACACGCCCTTTGACCTTTAATTTTCATTCACACAAACACACATTTACACTTATACACCTACTGTTTCTCAAATAAACACACACTCACCTGCAAGTGCGCACAAAACATACATTTTGAAGGCCATATACCAGCTAATTGCTATCCCTTTACACTAACAATGAATAATGAAACATTATTCACTGTTAATGTAATAAAAAAGTTGTGGAGCTGCAACCGACGTCCTTAAGGACGCAGTGCCACTGTGTTCCTGGCACTGGATTTGCCACCTCTGAGGACAGGGGTCATAAAGACAGTGCCAGGGGTCGCAAAGGGCAAGCTAGGGTTGCAGTGACGTCCATGCTACAATGCTTCATTTATCCACACTCTATACATCCAGTTTGAATTCAGAACATGACTTGATTTATTCTCTGGAAAGCATTTCTGTTTTTGCTTTTTATACAGCACAAATTTGCCTGGAAGTGCCCTGGCGCTAGAACCAGAAACAAGACATTGTGAACAGTTACAGGTGGAAAAGACAGGTTTTTAAGGCCATTCTATGCTTATTCTGGCAGTTAGTGGTGGGTAGCTCGAGTGGAGGAGTATTCCAGAGGAAGGCTTAAGCTGTTTTATACGACAAGCATTTGCAATGCAAAAGGCCTCGCATTTGTGAGAGTTAGAGCTATTAATTAGTGTTGTAAATGACAATGACCCTCATTACGACCAGACAGCCGGGCTGCCGCCAATGCAGCCATACCCCTGCTGCGGCCATTAGGAGATCCCCGCCGGCCCGGTGGGGATCTCGGCCGCAACACAGGAGCCGGCCTCAAATGGAGCCGGCGGTGTTGCGGCTGTGCGACGGGTGCAGTTGCACCCGTCGTGCTTTTCACTGTCTGCTGTGCAGACAGTGAAAAGCTGCACGGGCCCTGTCAGGGGGCCCGCGACTCCCTGTACCGCCAGCCTTTTCCTGGCGGTTTGGGCTGGCGGTAGGGGGACTCGTAATCCCCTGGGCAGCGCTGCAAGCAACTCTGCCCTGGCGGATTAAAACCGCCGGGGCCATTGTGGCGCAATGGCCCCGGCGGTGCCATGGGAAACACCGCCAACCTGTTGGGGGTGCTACCGTCAAAACAGCTGTAATGACCCCCAATGTCTTTTACCTATGTGTTTTGGTTTGGACTGTAGTGGATGTATGCCAGGTGCCACAGCAACCCTCCCAGGCCTGTCGCTGCAGGAGAGCGGACACAACAAGGCTGCCATCTCAGGAGTGTATTTGCCTCATTTCTACAGACTGGCTGTGATACCCTTCAGATGCAACCCTTTCTAGTGTGTTTACCTAAACCTTTATAGCACCAAACAAGCTACAAAGAGGCGACTTTGTGGCATTTGCCCCGGAAAATGAGGGGGTCAAAGGTGTTAAAAGCAACAAAAAAAGGGGACAGCCATATATTTCTGTGTTAAACTTTTAAAGGAATTATTCCTCTACTCTGGCAATACCATCCTAACTTTTAAAAACATTGACTGTATACAAAGATAATAACAGAGGAAGCAGTTTAACTGCAAATGAATTATAGTGATTTCTTTAGGAATGGCACCTGCTTTGCAGCACTATGAAATGGCAGAACCTGTATTAACAAGTGCTATATCAAAAAATGAGTTATTCCCAGGCTGTCCCAACACGCAACAGAAAAAGAACCCTATGGAAGAGGATGTGGCGTAAGGGCCAGAGGTGCTGACCTAGGAGCTGGGGAACATGGTTCGAGCATCTGCGCCAGCTCAACATCCCGTGATTCTGGGCAAATCACTTAATCTCCCCTTGCTACCAAAAATAAATGTGTTCTTGTGTAATGTAACCGATGCTGATGTAAAGCGCTGTAATACCCCTGCATTGAGTTCGGCTAAGTAAACTCTATTTGAAGAGGCCCAATTTACAATCAAAGGCTAGATGTTCTTTTGCTATCAAGCTTGAGGCCGTGAAGTCCTTAGGTCTGGAGTCACAACTCCTTTTACACCATTATGGAGACAACAACTTTTGCCATCTTCTTGCCGAGAACTAACCTATGTGCTTGGTTGGTAACCCTCCGGAGGTTATTATGAGCATGTGCTATCACCTAGTGTTAAGCTCTACTCAAGTCAGTTGGTTAATGCACCCGCTTTAGAGGTCTTGACAGGTCAAGAATGTCACAGATTACAATCCTGACATAGCTTTTTCACTTCTTTATCTCTGCAAGGTCGATGCAAATGAATTATAGTGATTTTTTAAAGAACGGCACTGGCTTTGCAGCACTATAAAATGGCAGAACCTGTACTACCAACCGCTAAATAAAAAAAAATGAGATATTCCCAGAATGCCCCAACACACACCAGACAAAGAACCCTGAGGGAGAGGATGTGGCGTAGATGACAGAACTGCTGAATTTGGAGCTTGGGAATACAGTTTGAGACTCTGCACTGGCCCAACATCCTGTGATTCTGGGCAAATCTCTTAATCTCCCCTTGCTACCAAAAATGAATGTGTTCTTGTGTAATGTAACTTGTGCTAATTTAAAGCGCTGTAATAACTTTGTATCGAGTTGGCACTATATAAAACTGCAAAAAAACAAACAAAAAAAAAGTGCTCCAATACCTTCTTGTCAAGTTTGCGAAACATAAAACGGCAAAAAAAGTAAAAAAATAAAAAAGACCTTGAAAACATCACAAAGAAACAGCTCTATGCCTGAAAGCAAGGAAGAGGAAGAAACAACATACCGCCATGAGCGTAAAGTGTCGAGGCAAAAGAAAAAATAGTGCGCCACACTAAGGTACATGCATGATAGTGCAATAATGCATGTAACAGGGTCAGTCTCCAAGGCGATAACAAAACAGCCGCCAGGTGGAACAAACAAAAGCAGTCACCAACAACATAAAGGGATTTTTGAAAGGTAGGCCTAGGAACGAATGAAAGTGATGGGTGTGACATGGGCGTGGTTAAAGCACACAGAATAGATTTCAACATGTCGAGAAGAGCAGCGCTTGCACGCTGGTATGCTCTACCTAAAAAGGTAATGCCTCCCTGGTGATATCTTTTCATACTGGGTGCACAAAGCAAAGAAGAAGGAGCAGATCGAAGAGAACAAGGAAGAACAGAGGGTGAACAGTTGTCAAAAACAATGACTCACTTTGAAACAGAGACTCAAGCATTCAAGCATTGAGTTTTTATAGATGGGAGCCAAAGGAGCTTATTTGATGAAAGAATGAGCATTAGTTGCAGACAGGCCATTTGCATAATCCAGGCAAGAGCCAATTGTGGGCTGGGTGAAGTTAAAATAAGTGTTCAATAGAAGAATGGGAGAACCTCCTTCAAAATTGTGAAATTGGAAAAGCAGGCAGAGGCATCTTTAGCGACCTCAAGTTTAAAAGATAGTTTATCATCAAAGGTATTTTGTAGCTGGAGGAGGGAGGCAATGTCCTAAGGAAATTAGAACCGATCTATGGACCAGGTGGACTAGGCTCTTCCTGTCATAACCACCTCTGTTTTATCCATATTAAACTTCATACCATTATTTTTTATTCATTCAGCCACATCAGATAAGCAACCATAAAAATTCAGACAGACTGCTTCAGAGTTTCTGCGCAGTCTGAAAATCAACTGCACATCATCCACATAGCACATGAATGACAACCCAAAACAGTGGATAAGTTTAGCCAAATAGGCAACATAGATGCTAAATATAGTGGGACTTAAGGAGGAACCTTGAGGAGCTCCACTGGTCGTTGCCTTCATATTGACATGATCTGCAGTATACTGCAAAGGTACCACAATAGATTGCGGGGTGTTGGAAATAGCTCTTTTTGCAGGTTTATCCCCAAACCTTTCGCCTTCTTCCTCCTATCCTTTCTGATTTCTTTTTGCCGTTTTATTGTCTCTGCACACTTTATGAGTGCTAAAGTGCAAGTGCTCCCTATGTAAATTGTATTAGTGATTGGTTTATCCATGATTGGCATATTTGATTTACTCATAAGTCCTTAGTAAAGTGCACTGTGCGTGCCCAGGGCCTGTAAATCAAATGCTACTATTGGACCTGCAACACTGATTGTGCCACCCACATGAGTAGCCCTGTAAACATGTCTCAGACCTGCCACTGCAGTGTCTGTGTGTGCAGTTTTAAACTGCCAGTTAGACCTGGCAAGTGTAACCACTTGCCAGGCCAAAACCTTCCCTTTTTGTACATGTAAGGCACCCCTACGGTAGGCCCTAGGTAGCCCCATGGGCAGGGTGCAGTGTATATTAAAGGTAGGACAATGTGTTTTACATGTCCGGAGAGTGAAATACTGCCAAATTAGTTTTTCACTGTTGCAAGGCCTATATCTCTCATGGGTTAACATAGGGACTGCCGTTTAATATACTTTAAGTGCAGTCTCCAATTGGGAGCAGATAGCGAACAGGAGTTTGAGGTCTCTGAACTCACAATTTTAAAATATATCTTTTGGTAAAGTTGTTTTTTAGATTGTCAGTTTGAAAATGCCACTTTTACAAAGTGGGCACCTTCTTGCTTAACCATTCTGTGCCTCTGTCTGCTTATGTATTCCACGTCTGTGTCAGACTGACAGTTGGGATGTTTGTGAACCTTCACTAGACAGTGACACAAAGGGAGCTGGGGTGTAGCTTGCATAGCCTGATGGGCCATCTGGGCTAGAGTGGAGGGAGGAGTGGTCACTTACACCTGAAAGGGCTGTGCCTGCCCTCACACAATGCAGTCTCCTACCCCATGGTGTGTGTCTGGGGCCAGGCCTGGGCAAGGCGGCACCTTGTCAACAACAGAGACTTTCATTTGATGTTTGCCTACTTCAATGGCAGAACTGGGTATAAGTAGTGGACCCAAAACCCAAGACTTTCAGAACACTTAAATATCAAGAGGACCCTCTGCAAAGGAGAAGAGCTGGAGGAGTACTGCCCTTTTGGTGTGTGTGCTTTGCTGGGTTGGCCTGCAGTTGCTGCTTCTGCCTTAAGGAGGGCAAAGACTGGACTTTGTTGGGTGTCCTGCTTGTGAAGTTTCTCCAAGGGCTTGGAGTAGAACTTGCCTCTTCTTGGAAGTCTCAGGGATATCAAAGACACCAGCTTCATCTGCCTACAGCACTGGGAACTGTGTGTTTTGTGCTGCAACAGAAGAAAAAAACACTGCAACGCCGTCAACGACGCTGCTGACTGCACTGTGACCTGATGATGCACAAGGAGCCGTGCCCCACATCGCACCATAACCCTGGTCTAACCGATGCTGCCACCTGATGCAGTCACTGAGCCGCTGCTTGCACCGTGACCTGTGGGCCCCCCATTCCACATCGCCTTGCTCACATCGCAGCCTAGGCATCGTGGACGATGACGCACCATGCCGACACCGGCTCCGCTGCCTGCATCATGGCTTGTGGACACAGCTCATGAGGTACACGAAGCACCATCCCATATCGCAGCCCCGATCCACTGGCGCCAGCGCCATCGACTCCAGTGTCAACAAATGCCCCTGTTTGCACCGCGACAAGTGGGGGCCGCACGGAGCCCGTCCCGCCCCACCATCTTCAGCCTACTCACGACAGCGCTTCAGCAATGATGACTCCACTGCCTGCACTGTGACCTGCAGACACTGCACGTTGCACCGCCCCCCTTCACACCGCAGCCCTGGTCTCACCGATGCCACAGGATGCCATTACCAAGCCGATGCCTGCACCGTGACCTGTGGGCACTGCACATCACAGCGTCCTGCTTCGCACCGCAGCCCTGACGTCATCCACGCCAGCGCTCTAGACTTCGTCATCAGCCCACAGTTCGATCTGCAACACGTGTGACTTCAATGGCCCAATGACCCCCACACTGACCTCTGGAACCGATGCCAGTGACGCCCCACTCCAGATCTCATTGCGAGGATCACAACGCCCTACATTTCCAAGGTATTGTTTGCGGGTCTTTCCAACACTGTAGCTGGCCTACGATGCCGCAGCCAGTCTGAACTGTTGGATCTGTTGTTCAAAACACCGTAATAGCCCCAGACGGAGCTGTCGACTTCAAGGAACTGTATTTTTAAGTAATTTTTGCAAAATTCATATCTTTACTACTGTATGTTGGATTTTTCTTGTTTTGGTCTTGTTTGACATAGATAAACATTGACTATTGTTCTATAACTGGTGTGGTGTCCTTTTGTAGTGTTTTCACTGTATTACTGTGTGTTATGTGCAATTGCTTTACACAATGCTTCTGAGATAAGCCTGACTGCTTGTGCCAAGCTACCAAGGGTGTGAGCAGGGGTTATCTGAGCTGGGTATCTCGCTTATCCTAACTAGAGTGAGGGTCCCTAATCCAACAGGGTGCAAACCGACTGACAACTAGAGACCCCATTTCTAATAGCGGCACAATATATTACTATGTATTTTAACACTTATAACTTTAACACTACTTACATTATTTACACCTACTACCATAAATTAGCATTTACACCTCACAATCTACATTCCTGGCACATTAGAGCTACATCCGTTCACCCACTTTCATCACACTCCACTCTATGCTATTACACTGTACACCACTCCACTCTACATCATTAGACAATGTCACTGCCCTTTTGCTAATCCACTATACACCACTCCTCTCTAACCCACTGTACCACACTCCACTCTACTCAAAACCACTCCACTGTACAGTGTTACACTCTATGCCACTCCAGTCTGTGGCACTGCAGTGTACTCCACTACACAGTACACCCCTCCACTATACGACACTACACTCTACACTATTCCAATCAATGCCACTCCAGTGTACAGCATTATACTTTATGCTGTTCCACTGTATACCCACTCCACTGTATGCCACATTAGTATACTCTACTCTATGACATTCCACTGTACGATATTACAGTGTACACTATTCCACTCTGTGCCACTCTACTGTACACTAATGCAATCTATGCTATTCCATTGTACGACACTCCATTCACCACCACTCCACTCTACACTATATAACTATATGGTATTTTACTATGTAATTCCACTGTAGGTCACTACACTCAACATTATTCTACTCTACACCACTCCACTGTATGCCACTCCACTCTATGCTATTAGTCCATGGCACTCCAGTGTACAACCCTCCACTGTAATTCCACTTTACACAACTCTACACTGTATGCTACTGGACTCTGACACTCCATTCTACAACACTCCTCGCCACTCCACTGTATGCAATTCCACTCTACATCACTCAACTTTATGGTATTCTACTGTACGTTACTGCAATGTACGTCACCACACTTTAAGGCACTACACTCTATGCTGTTCCATTCTACTACACAGTACTTTACACCACTCCACTCAATGCTATTCTACTCTATGCCACTCTATTCTACACCACTACTCTGTATGCCACTCTACTCTATGCCAATCCACTCTACTCTATGTAGAGTATGGCACTTCATTGTACATTACTGCACTCTATGCCACTCTGGTTTACACCACTTCACTCCATGTTACTCCACTCTACACTATTGCAGAATATGCCATTCCAGTCTATTTCACTACCCTGTACACCACTTTACTCTGTGCTATTGCACTGTATGTCAGCCTGCTCTACGCCAATCCACTGTCTATTTCACTGTACAGCACTCCACTATAGGCTACTACAATGAACGCCACTTCAGTTTACAACACTCCACTCTACACTATTGTATTGTATGCCACTTCACTGTTGTACTGTATGGCACTAGACTCTACACTATTCCACTGTATGCCACTCCATTTTACACCATTCAGTGTATGCCAATCCACTATACTCTTTCAGTATACACCACTACACTCTCCGGCACTCCACACTATGCCACTCCATTATATCCTATTCCACTTTGCCACTCCAGTCTACTCCACTCCCCTCTACCCTATTCAAATGGATGCCACTTCACTGTATGCCACTACAGTCAACACTATTCTACTCTACACCACTGCACGCTACTCTATTGTAAGCCAATGCACTCTATGCCACTCCACTGTATGCCTCTACACTATTATACTGTATGCCACTACTCTACCACACTGCAGCATACCCCACTCCCCTGTACGCCACTGCACTGTTCGTTACTGCAGTCTACACCACACCACTGTGCAACACTTCACTCTACTCTACGTTATACTATTCCTCTGTACTGCACTTGATACCACTCCACTCTACACTATTCCACTCCACTGTGCACCACTCCACTGAACGCTATCCCACTGTAAACCCTCCACACCGTGCTTCTCCACTGTATGCCGCTCCACTCTCTGGCACTCTAAGCCACTAAACTCTATGCTATTGCATTCTGCGCCACTCCATGCTATTCCACTATACAATATTAGTCTGTACCCAACTACATTCTAACCCACTCCACTCTATGGTATTCCACTCTACGGCAACACACTCTACGCCACTCCAGTTTATGCCACTCCACTGTGTGACACTCCACTGGGTGCTATTCCATAGTATGTAACTCTACTGTACGTCACTCCACTCTATGCTATTCCACTTTATGCCACTCCAGTCAATGCAAAGCCACTATATCCCACTCTACTGTAACCTAGTCAACTGTGTGTCACTCCACCATACACCACTCCATTCTATGCAACTCCACTCTGCACTGTACACCATTAGACTCTACGCAAATCCACTCTATGACACTCTATTGTATGCCACTACAGTCTATGTCACTACAATATACGCTAATCCAATGTACCCTATACCACTGTTAGGGACTCCAGTATAGGCCACTTCACTCAAACCGATTACATTATACATAACTACACTACTCCACTGTACACCACTCCAGTGTATCCTATTTCACTGTCTACCACTCCACTATATGCCACTGTACTGTACGCCACTACACTCTATGCTATTTCACTGCACACCACTACAGTTTACTTCACTCCGCTCTATGAAACTCCACCCTAGGCCAATCCACTCTAAGCCTCTCCACGGGATTCCAGTGGCTGCCACTGCACTATACCATACTCCATTCTATGCCACTCCACTCTACTTCACCACACTGTAATCCACTGTACAACACCAGACTTTACCACACTACACTCTATGACACTGTCCTCCATTATACTCTACGGCACTCCACTTACACTCAACTGAATGACACTCGACATTAAGATTTGAAACACATTTTTATTAAAAAACCATTTGCAGTTAGAAAAACTTTATTTATTCTTTCTGTGCAAACCCAACTTAAACTATACAAATTGTAGAAATTCTAGTTATAACGTAAACTTCTCATTTGCGCATCACCAGTTATAACTTATATTTATAACTTATGCACCACATTCAATTTACTGTACGTCATGGACCTCTGTACAGTCTTGTTGCATCACTAGCCACACTACATGAATTATAACTTGCCCTTTCTCCATGCGCTGGTTATACCGTTGCATATTATATAACTTATACCATGTGAAAACATAGCAGTCATAAAAACGATTATTCCATCTCAAAAGACAGTTTCTGAGAACACAGTGCATGGTAGAGTAGCGAGTTACAGTTAATTTAAAATTTAATTAATGACACCAAAATGACAAAAGTCTAATAGGAGGAACTGGAGAAATTAGTTATTAAACTCTGAAGTAAGAATAGCGCCAAAAAGCTCTATATGCCAATAATAGTATATGTCGCATTAGACTGGGACCTAGGCGTAATTTGATGATGATCTCGATGGAGCACGGGTTGCATACACTAACCTGGTCCATCCTGGTCGAAATCTTTACCTCCTGACTCTGTCTTTTAAGTTACAGTTCACCACAGGAGTAAACTTCTAAAGCACCCAAGAATTCAAGGGAGGCACTTGAACTCAAAGGTTGTCAGGAAGAGGCCAACAGCAGGGTCGACTCCAGCTGCAGTTGCCACTGGTCAGCTGGGTACTTACAGGAAAAAGACCCTTGCAGCGTATTGATTCCCTGTAGCCATATGAGATCAGCAAACTGACACTTCGAGTCCTTTTTTTTGTCTTGGGTATAAGAGGGAGTAGGCCCAGTCATTCAGGGCTCCTTTCAGGTCACAGACAGCAAGTACAGTGCTCTCCTAATCTTCCACAAATTGAAAATGTGATCTGAGGAGGGTGCCTTGGGATGACACATTTATCAATGCCACCATTTACTGAGTGAGCGTGACCCCTGACCCCCCCCTCCAACCAATGGGGAAAAAAGCTCCTAGGGGCAAACGGACCCACCTTTTCAGCAAATCCTGTATGCCCTACTGCAAAGAATCCCAGTGTCCCTCACTCCTAAAATCCAAGATGGAGAAATCCTTCCTCCATCGTGAAGAGCTTGTGTCCACCCAGAGGTGTGGCCAGGCAAATGAGCAGTTACCTCCTGCTTGCTCACTCAAATCCGTTTTTGGGGGTAACTTCCCTTCCACTGGGCTTAGAGCCAGCCTAAATGGGGTACAAAGGTTCAGCTTCTCCTGTCTCAATTTACAATTCCCTGTGAAAGGGCAGACACTTTACACAGTAATTAAGTTCTTGGGTCTACACTAACTGATTTTCCTGCCAGGTGAAGAAAAACACCACTTCACACGAGGCAATTGCCCCCCTCTAGGAGCAGTTTTCACACCTCATTAGGGTCAACTACAGGCTGGGGCAGCTGCTGTCAAGCTAATACAAAATAGCCTCCTGGAGCTTCAGGCAGGGAAATGGTAACTTTCTAAAAGTACTTTTCCTAAATATGTATTAAAAATCCATCTTTATTAATGTATTGAAATTTTAATAAATAAGAGAACCAGTCATTGAAAGACTAGTTTAGCCAGTTCCTGTCAAAGTTATAGATTAAAGTTTATACTCTGTACGTTGCTATCCTCTAGGATGCAGCTAAAGCCCTGCCAGTGAAAACAGGGCTAGTCAATGGAGGAACATGACAGTTTTAATTTTGCACATTCCACTTTTAAATATTAGGCACCTTACTGTGTGGGCAACATGTTGTACATAGGTGTGACATATTAATACCTAAAAAAACACGGTTTCCCGGCTGTCAAAAATGGGTTGTTCTGACAGGTTTGACAGCAAGAGTTGAGGATGCTACAGTCAAGCAACACATGGTGGGCCTGAAGCTGTTTTACAAGCAAACCCTGGGGATGGCACTATTGGTGCTGCAGTCTATAAGTGGTATTTAACTAACAGGCCCTCTGTTTAATTTCTACACTGTATAGTAGGGACTCATAGGCAAGTTAAATATATGTCAATCACGGATAAGAGTTTTTAACCATGTTGAAAGGGGCAGCACAAGCACTTTCCTCCTGCTTAGCAGGGGGAACGCTGACAGAGTTTTAATGCCAGCAAAAAAAAATAGAATCCAGAAAAAGACAAAAAATCTGGGGAACTAACCAGGAAAGCAGAAGATTCCCTACAAGTGCTCTCAGGTCTGATACGTTGCTAGCACCACTGGAAAAGAATTAGACATAGGAGGCTGACTGCAGCACTGTAATTACAGATGGACAGTGATCAGTAGCTAGCAAAATGATATTGGTAATGTTTAGTAATGCCAGATTTAAAGTTGGCCAGTTCCATATTTTGCATCACACTTACAGGACACAAGAGCTGCTATATTACACAGACGATACCAGGAGTGATATTTGTACTTGGTGCAACACCCCTTCTGCTAATTTGGAAATGCTCTAAGATTTTGCAATATTGGGAGTATGTAATAATTAGATTTCAATCTGCGACAAATCTATGTGTTGAGAGGTCACTCCAGGCACCTACACTCAGTATCTGCTACTATAAAACTAAAAACAAAATAAAGAGATAAGCAGTGTTGCCGCCAGTGGTGCAGAATTGAAATGAAATGGCTAACGACAGATCCTGCAGCATAGAAAGAATGCCTCAGTGGAGTGGAATGAATTCATAACAAACAACAAAGGGATGGACGTAATCTGTGAATTAAACTCAGCCCCCCCTGGTCACTTGGTTCCACATTTCAGTCCATTGTTTTTTGCTCACTATGCCACTGTAGACAGAGACCCACCATATGCAAATCAGACTTGGTCCTGCTCCAACAGGGACAGTCTAGCCTGGCCGGAGGCCATCCACTCTGAAACACATGCATACTTCAGATTGGTTTCAGCCTACACTGGCTTCTCGTATAAGTGTAAGGCGAATCTTGTGGGACAGTTGACTCAAGGCCCACATTTGGTCATACTCCTAATGCATGAGGACCAGCACTACGTTGTGGAAGCATCCTTGTGGATTGATACATAATGTGGCCAGGTGGTTCTTGACAACCTCAAAGCCTATGCTTAAACTGGCCAGTGCTGTCTTCTTGTTAGAAAACAGTATGTTCAGTTACACTAACTTGCCATCTGATCCTGACCCAGCGGGAGCGATGTTCGCAGACTGACCGACCCAAACTTCTAAAGCTACGTGGACCGCATTACTGCCAGACCGGGTCTCAATGAAGGGAATGGGACAAAATAATAAACAGGATCTGCTTCACTGGTCACCCTCGTCTGAAGTTATTGGATAGCTTTCGCCCTCACCCGTGTTTGTCAGGTGGCTTTAGAGGATGTAGTGTGCGCTATAAGACAAGCACAAACAAATTAGTGCTCTAATCAACACTTCTCACTTGTACTCTTTCCTGTGTACAATCACTCATTCCTCATTATTACCTCTCATGTGACCAGATCAACATATAACCAATGATGTCTGCTTATTGTCCATAACGTCTGCAGACTTTTGGCACCAGTTACGTCACTGGCTTCAGCTCCTCACAAATAAATGTTTAAGCACTATGCGTAAAACTGTTCTTGACAACACCCTTTGCAGCTGGTCATCTATCCTATGAAGATGCTGCATCCATATGCCTTGAAACTTTAAAACATGCTAGCAACACACTAGAAAACAAGTCTTTCTTAGGTTAGTCTTCATGCATAAGTCTTTCCAACATTTGTGCATATATGCGGGTTAAAAGAGCTAGCAACTTTTTTAGTCCATTGGAGCGCTAGCAGTGTTACGCAGTATTAGTTGGTTCAGACATGTGCTTCATGTATACCATTTGGCTTGTAGTGCGGGTGAAGGTCACTGTCTGGGAGTGCTTTTAAAAGACCGGACCAACTGATAATTTCATGCCCTTGATAAGTTGGAACTGTAAATCATGCTGTTCTGGTAGTGAGATGCGCGGTCAGAGTGACCAGGCCTCCATCAGGAAACACCCACGGCACTGTGTGACTTACTGTGGTCTTGTTGCAGGGGGTATCAGAGCCAGTAGGAGAGCCAAGCTCAACTGGGGGTGCTGTCCTGGAGGCAGTAGGCTGCTTGCCCGGCCGAGTGCAGAACACTGAGACGATCTGATGACGTGTGGTGCCGCTTGAAGTCCCTATAGCCTAGCAAATGGGTGCTGCCGGGCGTGGCTATTCAAAGACACAGTCTACCCAAGATGGCCGCTGACAGCTAGTAGTCTTGTGCCCTGATTGCTTAGTCATTAGGCAACCTCCTGATTTCTTAGTCATCAGGCAACCCAATCAAGCACACTGACAACATAGCGCTGTACATACAATTTCAGCTCTAGTACTGCCACCAAATGTGTGTGGAATTGGGCAGCCTCCATGAATGGACTACGTTGGTCCAGAAATTCATGGTAGAGCACGCTGTATAATTTTCTAGGGAATCTGTCGTGTTTACGGCCATGACACTTCTCTCCTTCTCATTTGCAGTCAAATATTTCCACTGACTGAGAACGGGAAAGAGCGGGGACAAAGGAGTAACGATGAAGTTACTTTTAAGGTGAACCTGTCATTGTTAGTCCACAGGCTCTTTCTCATGTTAATTAATGTCTTGACACCATCCCCGACCCTTCAGCAGCAAGTGCACAACAAATTGGCTAAATGAACTGGTGAGAATGTCCACACTAATATGAAAGGTGGCGGTTTGCATACGACAAATGTGTGCCTATGCAGAAATGGTGCATAAAGTCTAAATTCAAATTTTAGCTTAGGGTCTTCTAATTAGGCTGATAATTGGGAATAGTTTATAGACTACGAATAATACAGTCTCTACAAATGTACCTCCTTCTAATAGTAAAGTGTACTAGTTCAGAAACATTAAGTACTGCAGTTCAATTTTGTGCCACTGCTTATAAGAAACAGCACATTATTTTGGCGACTTTATTGCCTACGTCAGCAGTAATTTTTGGTGTCTCAACACACCATCGACTGCTGCAAAAGAAATGGAGCAAAACAGCATATCATTAAAAATAAGTGCTAGCACTTTGGTCCAAATCAGTTAACACCTATGGTATGATGAGACATTCAACATATAGTATTCAGGCCTCCACACCACAGCGTCACCGTGTGGCACATGACATCACAGTTCATGTGATCACCAAGTGAAGAGCAGATATCACATGGTGAGAAGAAAACTCCTCCTCACGGTGGGCTTCCAGCTAGTGTGTGGAGGATCTGCACTTCTGAAAATCCAGTACAGATTTCTCAATCTCCCTGGGAGAAAAGGGGGCTTCACATGTTTTGTGCTTTTTGCCAGGGAAGTAGTGGCCACCACCCTGTCCAGTGTCGCTCTATGACAGCTTGAGCTTCTGTGGCTTACAATCCTGTCCCAATTTGATGGCCCACCTCCTCTGAGGCTTTCACATTGTAAAAAAAATTTCTAAGGCCCAAGTTAGGAGTGTATTGGATGGCTAGGTGCCCTTCACCCATCACACCCGATAAAATCTGCTACCTGGGATCCAGAATGTATTGGGTTAATAAACAGCACATATTCTGAGTTTTGGGGGATCCACATACTTATTGTGTAAAAAACGGCATGTTATGGCAATATTGTAGTCAGTGTGTCGTAAGCCCTAGTACACGAAAGGGAAAGTTCCCCTTGCCAGCTATTTAAATTTTAAGGCACAGCAGTAATCAGGGTTCAGTGGGCTCCTCAGGCCTCTGGGACCCAGCACCGCTGCACCTGCTGTGCCAATGGAAGTTACGCCCGTTTGTTACGGTAAATACCCTATTATTATTCCCTATTAAATTCTGGATGGTTTGACCTGACAAAATTTAATGAAGGATGAAGATTTGAAGCACCCAGTAAATACTGGGTGCAGTGAATAAAACACAACTCAGAACTGCGACCACCGCACAAACAGGGGTTTGCGTAGAGGTTGGAAAACACAGACCCACTCATCATCAGGGCTGAAGCTGGCAGCTCGTCCATGTTGACTCATAAGGGCCTGGAGTAATAACAGGGCATTCAAAAATAGAACAAACCATTCTATTCTCAAAGGCATTAATAGCATGTACATTAAACTCACTTCACGAAATACATACTTTCACTATTTCATAATCCCAGTACAAATGTAGTGTTTTGCACGTTGTGTGTCTAAAAAGAAATACAGAAGTGAAGATTTATGCACCTGGGTTGAATTCCCCTTTCTCTTCTAACTGGTCAAGCATATCAGGAAACGCAAGTGGAAGGAATCTCCTTGAAGACTGTTGGAGTCGGGTTAGTCGGAGATCGTGATACATTTAGGATGGAAAATCACTCTTAAACAGATTTCTAAGCACATTACTATTCACATTAACCACTGGAGTAACCACTAATCTTGAGTTCCGGAGTAGCGTACTACTCGCCACAAAGCCCTTCAACACCTTGTCAGGGGAATTAAGCGCTATATAAACACAATTACAATAACGGTATGTATTTCTGGAAGCCACTATAAAAGAGCTAATAGGCTTTGTAGAATTGAGTGGTGTATTCATAGTATAATACTCGTTTTATAAGGCAAAGTACTGTAATCCTCCTCTCGAGTTTTGTGTGAATCTTTGAACAATACCTGAATGCGGTATTTTTTTTAGGGAATTCGGTAATACCTCTAACCATCACTGTAAAAGCACTGCTAAATGTGCAGTTAAACAAGCTGTAGTGCTAGTACCACGTTTAGAACACATTTTACACTGACATCATATAATAACAAAGCCAGAAGCCCAAGCCAATGAGGTCATTGTACTAGTACACATGAGCATCAACAACGCCCACTGTTGCTTCTTCTACCACCTACAAACTGGCCAAAAATAGTTCAGTGCACAATTATGTGTAAATATTGACGTCATTATCTGAACAGAGGAAGCTGTAGTGACATATTCTGTCAGCTGCATATCTATAACAGGTATCAGCATGAAGCTCACTGACACAGACTAGGTGTAGCAGAGGGTACACACTACGGATAGTGTCCCCAGCAGCTGCTCAGTTTGTATCGTTTCCAATTGGTGGTTATTATTCAAGATAACGGTTCACCGCACACCCGATAGGGTAATATGTGGTGGGTGGTGCATTCAGAACCTAGGCGAGGTTATTCCTGAAAACGACCTTATCCTTCTGAAACCCACCCCCTGAAAGGTCCTGTGGTGCAAAGGGTCTGGAGCTCACATTTACACTTGGCTAATGTTATGGAAACCAGGAAAGATGTCTTCCAGGAAAAAAGCTATATCTAAAGGTTTAAAAGGTTTACTTAGCCATCTTGCAAGTGCAAAGACCATGTCTCAGGAAGCCCACAGAATAAGAGAAAACCGAGGCATTAGGCCCACAAGATATACTTTGATTGCCTAAGTGGGTGTAGAGAAATAGTATCCAGGCCTAGTCAGCTAGTTTCCAAAGACCGCATAGTGAGTTTTAAAAGTGTCCACGTGCAGCCCTTCCTTGCCCACGTGAAACGTGAGAAAGACTTAAGATCAGGTGATCTTGTGGGTGTTTTTCACTTGTCCCAGTAGAAGAATCTGAGCAATTTGCATTTATTAGGAGTCCCGCAGGCGGACATTCTGGCAGCTGCCACGACTTCGGTCTGCAAAGGTTAGCTTTTCGAGCACCAAAAGTTCAAGATATGTAGTGAGCCTGGAGTGAAATACAGTCATCTCGTTCCCTACCCAGATAGGAGGGCTTTCTTCTAGGGCAGACAGATGTGCTTATTTTCATGCAGACCAAGCATGTCCAAACACCAGACTCGGAATGGTCAACCAAGAGCCACTAAGATGACAGCACTGCGGCCTCCCTCTGATCTTCGTGCATCAAGGTGAGAAGAGGTGGAGGAAAAAGTACATTAGAATGCTTGGTCAACCTGAAGCAAAACAAAATGTGGAATGAGAACTTTTTAGAGAAATTCTGATAGTTGTGGCAAGAGGAGACACCTGCTGAGGCTGTCCACTCTGGTGTTATCCATCTTCACAATCTGGGAGTCTAGCAGAAATACACCACGTTTTAAGACCCATTCCCACAGAGTTGCTAGCCGAGAAAGCTGTACGGAGTAGGTGCCCCTTTGCTTCGTCACACTCAAAAGTGCTGTAAGGGTACACGTAGGTCATCACCACTCTGCATTTTAGCACTGGGAAGTAAGACACCCAATGACAGAAATACTACACTCAGCACTATGGATCTGTTTGAATCGATTCGGAGATTTTGGCCCATGTAGCAATTGATTCATGGCCAATTTTGAGATGGAAATTCCACTTCACACTGCAACGTTATTTCTTGAAGGATTTGTTCTCGATTACCAACTCAGCCTGACCAATACATCAATTAAATTGTTAATTGGGCCCATTATCAGAATGTCTCCTCCTCCTGGAAATCAAACATCTGATTTCACAGGAAATCATTTATATAGTATATGATGTTGTCTTATCAATGGTTAAATCTAGGGTTGCTTTTTTTGGACTTTGCATGTCCTCTCATCCCCAAACAATTTGTTGCATGCTGCTGAGAGGTTTATTACTGAGTCAAGAAAATAAAAGAACATTATTACTGCTCCTAGGGGGTGTATATCGGTTGCCTTTGGAGGCGTAATTAGAGTTCTATACAGATGTTCCGATCTACAGGTTTATCCAGCTACAGTATTTGTCTGAAGTTGAGCTTTCTGGCCAAATCTGAAAATATTGGCGTAGAGCTAACTTAAAGCTTGAATACCTGATATTTGTCAAATAAACCAAAACTACTGACTCACTTTTTGTAGGGCCTGCCACTGTGGTGAATGTGGCTGTTTATTTTTATAGTATATTTCATTGTGTGCTTCCTGTATGCCTTTGTATGTTGATGTACACTATTTCAAATCCTGTCTAGCCAATAAAAGTGCCCCAATCAAGAATTGAGTAATTATGTGTTTCTACTTAACGTGTGTGTGTGTGTGTGTATATATATGTGTATATATATATATATACATTTATGTCATAATATACAGTTAATATGTATGTAGATAATTAGAGCGTTTCTGTTTTTCTATGATAATACATATGTATCTAAGTATGAAAATGATTAAAGGGAATGTATGTCTAAATGATTAACAATTTATTTAGCAATAGCAAAAAACATATATGTTTATTCTGAATAAAACATGCAAAGGTCTGGGCATGTAAATAGTACATGTTTATACATATGAAGCAAAGGAGCAAAACGCATGGGGAGTCAGGTCCGACTCCGTTGCTGCTGAACGCAGGTTGGAATATGCTGTGGAAACCTGCAGTGGAGATCCTTAAATTTTAGAGGTTAGGGGTGTGGGCGCAGGCAAAATGGCACCAGTGCACACAGACCATAAAGACAAACCATGTCTGCATCGGGGACAGCTACAGACACTCTCTTGAAGACCAGGTACGAGGAGAGGTTGGCAAACTGCTGGTTTGAGTAGGCAGTGCACAGGCATATAAGGAATAAGTAGCAGGGGGCTACACAACGATATATAGCACAAAGCAACCATAAGTAACCATGCTCCCACGGGTAAAGAGCGTGCACCTCCCTCCTTTGGAAACTCCGTAGATGGGAACCAACATGGAAACTCCAAGCATGCCCGAGACATGCGAGACACACAACAAACAACCAAACCAATGAACCGGTGAGAAACAGAAATAACTTTCCAGTGGTATTGGGGTGTCACTTCATTCTGTGTTGGGGTGACACCTCCGTTTAAAGAAGGCTCGTCCGTGTATAGTCTAAATAACTTATCCCGAAACTACCCTCTGTTTAAGACTGCGTGAAGCGAGCAATCAAGAGGTTTCCGCCAACCGCTTCCCCCAACGTGGAATCTGATGAGAGCCCAAAGAAAGATGGCTGTGAGTGTTCATTACAGAGTTCCGTGCCCATATTTTTTGGGGTAAGACTTTAACCTCAAAGCAATGGGCATCAACTTTCGAATCTTCCTTGATAATACCTGCTCCCTGCACTAGAAATTAAATGTTAATTTTATAATGCTTTTTGAAAGATGAATCATGTTCTGTTTTTTTTTTTTTCGTGTAACAACTATGGATATTTTAGAAAAAAGTTACATGATACAGCAGAGAAGGAAAGATTAGTAAAAAAAAAAAGTGTTAGCTGCAAACATATCTTCTGTTAATTTGAGTTTTTTTTGGTTGTTCTAGTTTAACAAATAATTATGTAGGTTGTGGCACCTTTCTTTAGCTCAACCAGTCTTTTATTTAACAAAAGTTGCAGCACATTAGCTTTTTTTACAGGCATAAACAGGTCCTTCAGATTTAAAGATATGTATGGAGAGGACATGATGGCCAACAGCCCAAGCTGCAGACTTTGGAACTAGGCGACCTAGTTCAAGCCCAACGTTGGCTCAATGTGATTCTGGGCACATCACTTAATCAGAGGTGATCTCAGAGAGTGAAATGTATTGACATAAAAGATAATAATGAAGTCATAAACCAACCTTTTCATTCACTCTTCCCTGATGATAAAATAGTGAAATATAATGTTGCAGGCAAAATTCAATGGTGCTGCCATCAACGGTGGTGCAGATGTCAATTGTACTTTTGTTGACACCAAGCTTCGTCAACGGTATCTGGACGAGATGGGTGCTGTAATAGCTGTCATCGATGATGTTCCTGACAACGATGGTCTCGTTGGCAAGATGGTGATGGTAATGACAGTGGCTGTGGTCACTGTCACTAACGTCGAAGGTGTTGACGGAGTTCTAGGACGAGTTTTTGACGTCGGCGGTTCAAATGAAGAAGAGTGGTGATGCTCTCTTTTCTCCTATGGGATGGAGTGGATGGGTGTGAGGAGGCCGACCCTGTGGAGACAAGAGGGATATTCTCCTTTTTGGTAAGGGTCCTAGTGGTGAGATTAAGGCCTTCCTGCTCTCCTCAGAAAACCCTTGGTCAGAGGATCTTGACCTTTTATGGGGCCTTACAGTAGTATCACTGTCCTCACCTGAAGAGCGGGATCTTTGGGATCTGGACTTCTGTAGCCACAGAAGTAATCTTCCTTCTATGTCTCTCAATGGTTTTGAGGAGAAAATACAACAGATTTTACACACCTTCACCTGATGCTATGAGTAAAGGCAATATAGGCAGTCTCTTTGTGGTCATCCATATGTAGCATTTTCTTCCCACATGACTTGCAGGAACAAGAGACCTTTCTTGGAAGACTCAGACATTGCAGATGCTGAAGAACTAGATTTCCACAGGAAAAACTGAGCAGAGTTCAGGGAGACTCCCTTCACCCAACGTGCAGTAGAAAATCTGAGGGAATCAGCCTCCCTTGTGAGTATTCTAGAAGGTGTCGGCACCTGACTGGTCATAGTTCAGGTTTGGTCCTTTTTTTTAAAACAACACAGACAGGCCAATAAACTGATGGCCTACTGCCATTATAGCCTATTGTAGCTCTTGCATACGGCTTTATCTTGGTACTGTGGAACTCCCACTTTGACGATGGGGAATGATTCAAGCATGTGAATCTATGAAAGATCCAATACTGGATAACAACTCCCTCCCTTTACTAATCCACTTCAATTAATCCATCCCTTTCAAAACAATTACAACAAATGCTGGAGACCTCAATGAGCACTAACTTAACACACTTGCCACAACTAATCCATAAGGAAAGAAAAACAATAATATATATATTTTTTTTTTACTAATCTATAACTTTGGGTTCTGGAGTAGTGCATTTCTCACTGCAGAGGTCTTCAATGCCTTGTCAGGGGAAGTAAGCCATAAATAATTACAGTTTACAATTACATATATGCAGGTCTTCTGGAGTACAACCTTTAAATAGAAAAAGGAGCTGTTCACCATAAACCTTGGGTACTCCCTGAAAAGGTGGACTCAAAGTAATAAGGAAAGGTAGACTCAAAGTAATAAGGAAGTATGCACTGTTTAGACATATTACACAATGCAATCTTCACTCTAATTTCAGGATAATCATTTGACTAATTTTGGCCACATGTGATCTTATCTTATCTCATCTCATTATCAACTTTGAGGCTATGTTACTTACCTCCAGGGTTTTCGCTAGGGATATGGAGTATGGAATATAATTATGCCTCAACATCATAGCCAAAATATCAAGGACAACAAATATAAAAAAGTAAGTGCATATAGGGAAGTAAAGACTTAATATGATTAGCTCCACATCTAGGTACCTCGAAGACATTTTGGTTTTTTTCAACAATAAGGTCTTCTCCAGTGTGGCGTGCTGCAAATTGCTGGTGATCACATTGGGATCAGCCCACCCCCATTCAATTATCTCTATGCAAAAAAGCTGTGGCACGCGAAGGATTGTTCTTAAAATAGATATGTGTTTAAATATTAAAGGTAGCGGTACAAAGACCACTGACACGTTTCGACCCCAGGGTCTTGATCACGGCTATCAGGTGTGTTTTCACTCACTGCTTACATAGTTTCCCATCAGCCAACTAGGAGGGCATCCTCACACTTGTAGTGTAGTTTACAGTGACAATTAGAAACAATAAAGTGACCTCTGTGCAAAAAAAAAAGTGCTGTTAATTTTAAAATAACCAAACAGCGAGCTGTACACCTTTCACAATTCATAATACACATGTTTTCTTGTCTTAAGAATACTACCATACAAGGGTATAGGACTTGTATTTTTCAGGTGTAGAATGATCAGTGCACTCTATTTTAGACCTTCCAATGGGTTTTCTTTCATGATCATTATCTCTAAGGGAGAATGCAATACTGTAATAAGCAGTCTATTCCTGCACTTATTACTTTTAATCACTTGTGTGATTCTCTAAGTGAGCCTTGGCAGATCAATGCATGCAAGTGACATAATTGAGATCATTATGTAATATCTTTTTCACACACAGACTGCACTATGCATTACTGCTGAATGAAAAGCCCATAGTTACCTCACTTGGACATTCTTTTGTATGCTCTACATTTTCCTAATTCCAGTTGTGTGGTAAAACGAGTATCAAGTAGAGCTCACCACATTCAGCATAGAAGTTAATCATAAAATTTCAATTAATATTTCTCATACAAATAATAGTCATTGGGCCATATGTACAAACACATTTTCCCATAGACACAGAATGGGCAAAACTGCTTGCTACATCTGGCCCTTAGTTCTCATATATAACACAAATTCACACTTACCTGTCT
Source organism: Pleurodeles waltl (assembly GCF_031143425.1). NCBI lineage: Eukaryota > Metazoa > Chordata > Amphibia > Caudata > Salamandridae > Pleurodeles > Pleurodeles waltl. The sequence continues at coordinate 42,298,309 of NC_090448.1, forward strand.
TCCCTCGAATGAATGTAGTATCCACTAAATTCACAAATTCTAGATTTCAAAGTACTGCTTTACATAACTGGTGTTTAACTTTGTAAATTCTTTAGCATCACATATATAATTCACTCCAAATGTATGTATGAACATTCCTTCATCATTGTTCAGTCCAAAGGGAAATATAATTTGTAACCGAATGATGAACTTAGGTTTTCTCTGAGGAAGGAGCCTGGTTCTATCCACTCCCCGTTCTGTTTGTAATATGTGCTCTATACCATAGTGCTTCACAGATTGCCAATTCTCCTCATGATTTTTCATATAGCACCTGCATATTACATATAAAGGATATTTATTTTCTTCTGCACTGATGTGTTCTAAAATCCAAGTAGTTCTTTCAATATACTTCAAACCAGAGGCACATTCCAAGATCTAAACTATGAATGATGTTTCACATGTAATTGTTTGATTGATTTTGATTGGGTATCCATTCTTATCCATGTCTTTAATGGTCTTTCAATTTTACATGTTTTGCACGTTAAGCACTTTCTAGATTGACCTAACTATGCTTTTCTTGATTTGTCTTAAAAAAATGACTCTTGATCAACTTCTTTTTAAAGAGGGTGTTTTTCTATATGTTATTAATGGTGCTCTACTCCCTAGATCAGGATCCTGACAAATGAAGAGACCAAAAATTACTTGCATTTCCTTGTTTTCTGTGCTGTACATTAAAATCAGTTGGATGTCTGTTTTGTACCCATCATCCTCCTTGCCTTGATCTCTCTTTGCAATCAGAGTATCCATCCTAATTTTCAATGTGAATCTCTTATTTCCCCTTTGGATAGTTATATTTCTGTTCCCTCTTTGTTTAAAGCAATGATTTGTGCCACTCCATTTCATTCCAAATTCCTCAATGTTGGAACAATTCCTTTTTAATACTAAAAAAAAATCCTCATAGGGAATACTGTGCAACAGAGCCTTGGGATGGAAACTTGCACCATGGAGGATGGAGTGGGAGTTTATTGATGTTTCTTTCCGAAACAAGGTGCTCTCCAATTTATTTTTCTGTACATAAATTGTAACATCCAAGAGGTTTATTCTCTTTTCATCCACTGTTCAAGTAAAACGTAATCCATGTTCATTATTGTTCAAACTTGAAAAATGTTATGAACCTATCATCTATGAATCTCGTCCACTGAGTTATTTTTTCCAGCTACTGTTTATGTTTCTCACCCCATCCTTCTTCTTTTTCCAACCATCCCATGGTGAGATTTGCATAGCTAGGTGGGAAAGATGTTCCCATTGTAGTACCACAGTTTTGTATGTATATATGGTTAAATAAAAATATATTATTATTGAGGCAAACATTGATTATTCCCAATAAAATTTGTGAGTGTTCATATTCACCTACCCTTCTGTTTCAGAAAATATTAAAAGCTCTCCGCCCCACTTCGAGTCTGATTGATGTAAAACAACAACACCACATCCATTGTTATTAATTTGTAATCTTGATTCCAAATTATGTCTGATAAAATTCTTAACAGATCGACCGTATCTCAAATGTAGGAACTGAGATCTTTCACCACGGTTGTCAAATAATAGTCCACATACTGTGATACTTTTTCAAAGAGTGACTGGCAAGCCCAGATGATTGCTCTTCCTTGTGGATCCGAGAGACTTGTATGTATTTTCAGAAGAAAATATTGATTTTGTACCATTACCTTTATGCTTTAAATAAACATCTATTTTATGAACAGTCCTTCGAGTCCTGCAACCTTTTTGTATTCGAAATACATCTATATAGTTAGATATAGAAAATCTAAGTATAATAACCAGTCGATTTTTATTTATCTATATGACAAATATATTAAGATATTATGATATTCCTTAAGAGATATACAGAACTCACACCACATTCAGTGCAAGAGAGCAGAGTCTATTACTGAAGTTTTGAGCTGCACCATCTAAATAACGCCTCACACATTCTCCCAAAAATGGAAGGAAGCCAGTGAGTAGAGTACTTAACCCCACTGTGATATTGTGTTTTCTAGTGGTAGGGTAGCATACCTATGCTCAGAGGACATCGGCGTCTGGTGCTTTCAAGAGTAGCAGGGTAGATTCCAACAACAGCACAGGAGAATTTGCTCTCATTTTTCCTTCAGAAAATGGTTCTACTGTAATACACAAGGCAAAAGCCTTCACAATATGTGTCATGGTCTTGACGCAACTGTCAACAGGGTGAGTTTATAATGGGGTTCATGGCAGAACCAAGATACTCTCAGCGCAGAAGTATTCACTTAGGGTGAACATCGACATGTCACCTGCTACCAGAGGTGAAACAGAGCATTAACAACAGCCATTTACAGCTTCGGTGTCCCTTAGATGCAAAGTTTCCATAGTTTTGCAGTTTACCCTCACAACATGTTACAATTGTGGCCCCTAAGTTGTCAAAATTACCTAGCAACATTAGTGGCCTCAAATACCTGACAACATAATTGCAGTCAAAGTTGCCATCCTCAGCAGGTGACTTCCAGATGAATAAGGTTTTTTGCCTAAATAGTCCATTCTTTTAGATGGGCAATGGAACAAATACACACATAAATATACATGGCTGTATCATTAGATTTAGTTATGGTAACCATTTTGGGATTTGGGCAGGTATAAAAATTAAATTATAATAATCTTTGCCTCTAGAACATTTCAGTAGGGAATCCCATGAGCTATACAAATGAAGTGAAGGTCAGGACAGATGGGATATGCACACCTTAACAGAACTCTCACGAATGATGGGTTGCAATGGCCTTCATTCTTTGGGGGCTCAAGAAACAAACACAAAAATCTTACTCCATAATGTACTTTTCTGGATTACATATTTTCTGGCTACTTTCCATAGCTGGACTGAGAATGAAGTCAGTCATTGGATGACTACTAATTACAGCATGCCCTGAATGATCTTGGCACAAATAATACACAAGCAGAAAACAAAATAGGAGATGGTTCTTGAAACTCTGGGATGACTTCGCCGTCATGCCTTATAAGACTAATGGCAATTGTTTTGCTGTAAAATTGAAACACAAAGGAAAACAACCTAGTGCGCTAGGGTCTTTAAAAAAAAAAAAATTGTTTCTGGTTCCAAACCCATGACAACATATTTGTTTCCTAGCTGAGGCAGCAGCAGTAAAGAGCAACAGTGGAGCTAGTATCGAGTTCATAATGTTTGTCTACAGCTTACCATGGCAGATGTAGGTACAGGGGACTGAGTCCAACGGGGGAAAAAAAAAAAAAAGTGGAGGCACACCTTCTCCAGCTGTGCACTTAGAATATGCAACAACATCGGACTCGCACTCCACTACTAGAATTCAAACATGAGCAGATGGCATACATCTTGTAAGAATCTCACCCCACACTCACAGGGGCTAACTTGTTCTTCCATTACCTACCTGGGCTTCAACTGGAACGCATCTGCTATCCCTCAACCACTTTTTGTGTCAAGGTATTATCTTCCCACATTGCTGCCCGGCACTCCTTTTGTTCTCTCCCAAGATTGGTGCTCTATAAATAGCAACGTATACATCCAAATATACACAAACTAACACTGTCTACGACTATAATAGCCTACAATAAATTGCAAGTCTTCCTGTACCCAACAGTACATAGACTTTACAATTTTTGGAACTGAAAAAGAGTGGTTTTGAACAGTCTCTACACACAGACAAGGTGAAAGTTAAATAATATGTCCTTCCCTTAAATCGAGCACATTACTGTTCCAAGTTTGGGACCATCCTTATCCTCAAAAAGCTCTGAAGGATCCTGGAAAGTCTTGATATGTAATCAGCAATCTACTTGGTTGAAGCCCATATAAACATTTTACACTACAGAGCCCAAACACGACAGGCCATCTTAAAAACCAAAATCCATGGAAGACTTTCAAAATGACTATACTTTCTTGATCACTATATCCTGCATCACAAGCAAAAACTCTGCTGTAGATCATATTAGGAGATTTTGCCAAGGCCATTATCCATCTGGGTATCTCATTTGTAAAGATTTAGTACGCCTTCTTCAGATCCTTTATGGATTTAAATCTAGATTGCACATCAGGTTCATTCTGCTGACTCGATACATCATAGCCTTGACTTTCTATCATTTACCTACACCTTGGTAGAGTACATCACTGGCCGAGGGAATCTGACACCTCATGCTAAACCCACCACCCTATTCCTGCTCACCAACATACCGGTACTATACCTGATATGGCCTGGTTTCACAACCGGAAACAACTATGCATAACCTGAGGTACCATTTCAACTTTGTCTACTATGGTTATCTTTACTCTCTTCTAGAAACAATATAATTTTAACCACATTAAAAATTTCAGGTCGACTTCATGTTTGAACACTGCTATGCTACACCGACGATGCACCTCAATATTCAGAACAAAATACAATCAAATAAGTTGCAAAAACAGGTTCAATTTTGGAGCACAATGCGTAACAATCTTGAAACATTTGAATTAATGGTTCCTATATACTGCAGTTGCATATGGCATTTCAAGGTTAAATAAAATGATGAAATGCCTGTTTGAAGGGTGCTTCAAACAGCCATTTCATCATTTTTTGACCTGCAAATGCCATATCCAACTTAGTCGAACCCCTGCATGAAGAAACAGTCCAGTTCTAATAATTAGTCACATTTTAATAGAAGTTCAGGGCTGCAGTGAGGAATCGGGAATGACCCAGATGGTACAAAAAGGGGCTATTTTCTATGATAGTCAGGTTACAGGATACGAGTATAGTATGCCTACCATAAGTAGTCAAAATCTTCCCTGATTAACCTTTATGCACGTTATGACTGGCATGCAACATCATTGGCATCATTAAGACCGCACACATATAGGAGAACACAATCCAAATTTCAGCTGTGCCACAATAAGAGTGGACTCACCATAAGCAGCTCACTTCGACACAGTCCAGCCCAAAGAGTTTGGCCACACCTTCAGTCACCCAACTATAAGCCACAACATGTATATTTCTCTTGCATTAGAATTGTCAAGGAGGTGCAACCTGAGTCTTAAGAAACAGCGCGCAAAATGCAGCACTGGATAGATTTGCCAGCGGTTATGTCCTGTGAAGCCAAATATGGTGGAATACGGTTGGGTGGGAACCAGCAGTTTAGAAGCAAGTGCGTAAGCATTTCACTTCCAATTGGGTAATTCTGATAAGCACATTTTATTTTGTTGTAATGAGGATATTTTTAAAGCCAATTGCTGATGATCCAACGCATTGCTTTGCCTTCGTGTGAAGTATATACTGAATTACAAGTAGAATTGCAAGTTGGCTAATGACAACAACTTAAACTACAGCCTACCTTCTCAATGTTTTCCCCACCTCACACACCCTCCCTTATAAGCATCAGTACCCAGAGAATATGGTACATCCTGGCAGGCAGTCTTGTGATTTTACCCATTTACCAATTTTAAACCCTTGAAACCGATCTGGAAGCCATCTGTAAAGTGGCTAAGCTGCAGGTAAGTGTATAGCACTACAAATGAGTAACAGACAGGTAGAGCATATACATCTTTTTCCAGTCCAACTGACCAGCAGGGCCAATTAGCTTTGAGATGGTAGCAAACACTGGGTGAAAAGATTCAGACAAAATAATTTCATGCTGGCATTGGTTTTTGGCACAATGTACAACTTTATTTGCATCAGCTCTGCATTTTAGGTCGAAAAAGCAGACTTTTGTTAGTTGGAAATGCCCCTAGTGCACGAGCCATGGTGGGAACTAAAGGTTTTCTCAGTCCAATGTCTCTTCTCTCTCCTTTGCAATGGTTGTTAATCGCTTCTGCCAAAGCCAGGCCACTCAATGCTGCCCCTTCTACACAGGGGCTAACCAACCAGTCTCCGCAGATTCCGACATTGTGGCTTGCTTGGAACACACACTCTTCACCATGAAGCACATTTAGTGGGTTTGCAGCACCCCACAACTGCACTTTAGTGAAACATGGGTTAGTGGACTTCAAATTTATACCAGTTACTTCCCCAAAACCACTAAGTAGCAAATGGATAACCTCTTTCTCTTTAGTAGGTGGAATAAATTCCTGGGGAACTTTATGGAGGGCACCAAAGTTCTTGGTACTAATTACTGTCCAGCATTCTATTGGACTTTCAGATTTGTACTTAGCCGTGTTATTCCCTATCCAGGATATATCTGGGTGATCCACAAATGCTCCTTCAAAACTAAGGCGCAGTTTATTGGGAAATGCCACTAGCAGGACCCAAAGAGAGCAAAGCTGCATCACATTAGATCTAGGGTCTATTTCTGGCCCAAATTTAACTTTTAGAAGTTTATGAATTTCTGGCACACCTGCACTTGCCAGTAGTCTGTCTGCACATTTGCCATTGTGGGCAATACCCAAATAATCAAACCATCCATGGTCATCAACTTTCCACTTTTTGATGACAGGGTCCCACTGAACGCTGTTTATCCACTCATTTCCTCTTAACTGAACAAGACTGGACAGGCATTCAGGTACAGTTTGTATGCCTTGTGTGCCAATGAAAGCTTGCAACCCTCTCACTTCTTCTGGCTTACACCCCGGTTTCAGTGTAACAAGAGGTCCGGGCCAAACCTGCACTGCTTTCTTGGAATGTAAAAAAGACACAATCTTGCAAAACCTTGGATCACTCACAGTGAAGAACTGCACTGCATGATCAAAGATTTGAAGTGTGCCATCAATGCTGATGTATCTGCTGCTGCATCTGCCACCAGGGGCCCGTTTCCCAGTATCAAACACCACAGTGTTGGTCACTCCAAGCTGGCACAGTCTTGCTGCACAGACCAGACCTGAAATTCCACCACCGATGAGAGCAACTGAAGGGCTGGGGGCACTGTTCGCCATCGCTCAACCAAGATACAGATGCATGAACTCTATGGAGAAAAAAACAAAAAATTTGAAATCCAAAAGACTATAAAGCACGGAGTAATATGTAAATTCAAGAAACAATGGCTACACATTACTTTGTTCTTTGTGTAGTAGTCCTGTCAGAATGCTGCCCTACAGAGGGTGTGGTAACAGAATATTGTTGTCAGAATATTACCTATCATAAGTATTATCTCCTGAACATTGTTTACACGTACACATTGAAGTTAAGGATTTAATGGAACATCTACACCCGAAGGGACGATAGATTTGCATATAATATTTAGAACACAATATTTATGCCAGAAGATATTTCTGCATGCAATATTCTGAAATACAAGCCTACAAAGCAAGACAAAAGTGCAACTTGTGCAATATTTCTGCTTTCTGCAGAATCATATGGCCGCTACGTACTACGAACACAAGAATTCTTAGTAGTGTCACCAAGCATTAACTGCAGAAGTTAAATGGTCTGCCGTATCTTTCAGTAGTCAGTCTAGATTGGTTTATGATGTGCATCCATTTGGGTATAAAATGATGTGCACATTCTTTAAAGGGAGCAGAACGTTCTGTTCTCATTCTCTCTTCCAATAGCTAACATCTGTTATCATTGATAACACTACTCTGCTCAACTGATAAGTATGATGTGAGCGATAGAATAATCCACTTAATTTATTGTACATAATCACCATGTTTAATATTGAATAACATTTACTAGTGTGAGCACATTTTTTTTTATTTTCCACAAAAATTTGAAACCATATCCTGAAAGGAATAATTTCAAACTTTAGGTGATTTTGTCATTAGAACTACGTTTATTGGATACCTTTGAGGTAATACAGTACACTGATGGTCCAACCGATAGTGCTTGTTATTGACTGAATATTGTGCTGGAGTGTAACCTTTCATATGTTCTGACATAACTTTGGCAACAGAATAACTGAATTTACTTTCCCTGCTGTTTTAATTTAATGCCGTTAGCGTAGCGGGCCGGGACCGTGGCACCATCACTGTAGTTGGGCCATATAAGAATGTTTTTCTGTATCAAATCAAAATAAACAAATATATTTTTAAACTGTGTGCACTAAAGCAAAACAACTGTTTGTTTTTTGTTCTCATGTACAAGATTTTCTTGATGCCGACGCTACCGTGATAATTTGCTGGTGACTTCACTTCTATAAGAATAAATTAACAATTGTGCAATGACAAGAGAATTCAAAAATGCATCTTTAAATATTTGTATGATAATTATATTAACTCTCCAATCACAAACGATATTACTAAAGTCCCTGTATTAATCTTCTCACAACTTCATACAAGCATAAAACTATTTTGGCTGAGGTGGTTAAATAAACTCGACTATTTCAATCAAGCAAATTAGCAATAACCATTACAATATACATTTTCTCTAAGTGCTAAAGCGAAAGTGCACACAACGGGGAAACAATGGGGAAAAACATCGAAGGAGGCAGACAAAGCTCGATAACAAAATAAGAAAGCTATAATGTGGCTCATTATGCAACGTCCATTAGAAAAATCCACAATTCCACACGAGTTATTGAAATACTTAAGTAACTCTCATTTAATAGTTAGGATAGTTCTTCACACTGCTTCCCCACAGGAGTTCTTATTTAAAGTACATTTCCTTACCACATTTACATAATCTGCATTGTCATGAAGTTATCTTGGTGCCCTTTAAGAATCTGGGATTCTTATTGATTAGAGTTTGGTTGTGCATTGCAATGTTTTAGGGGTGAGTCATCCTGGATCGTAGCCAGCAAGGTTGAAGTAGAATAGTGAGTGTGCTGTTTAGTAATGGGGTACTGTTGGTCTACTAATAAGCAGGCTTCGTTTCACAGAAGACTGGCTCTGATACTTATGTTTACTGTAATCCTATCACTTGTCAGTGTGATGCTCTGTTAGTTCTGTTTAACTCTGCTCGTGAGTAGTTAGACCAAACTGTAATTCCTAGCAATCTTGCAGTCTGTACAGTGTAATTTGCGGATCATACGAAAATCAATGGGGAACAAAAGAAGCTTGGCGTTAGTAGGCTACCCCAACTTCCAACAGTAGTAAATTAAGTCAATTGATAGCCCACTCTAGATTTTAGTTCAAAAAGAGTGATTATTCCCTTTGTCGTGACCAAACATAACTATCAAGATCACTGGCTCATCACTGAAGTCTTTAGCCCTCAGAAAAGATATTCTTTTTAAAATGACTTTCACCCATAGTAACTTTGTGGCATGCCTCACCATTAGGCCCTCATCTGGAATTTAACTACATCTGGACGGCTCAATCTCTGTTAAAGAAGGGACTCTTTGAAAATTGATTTGATGGGTATCTACAAGGTTAATCGGTTAAACTGGTCTAAAGGAATGTCCAATCTCTGGTATTTTATTCCCAGTGTCCTTTGGCAAACATAAAAACACGAGTGGAGTTTATTAGTTCCCAGGTATCTCTACCAGTGGAGTACATGTTTCAGCCGGTTACTCAAATCCCAGCAATGGTCACAAGTTTTCATCGGGACCAGAACAAGATCCCTTTTTATTTTCTTTAACAAAACACTTTTCCTGATATTACCAGAAACGCGGCATGCATTCATTCATTCATTCATTAACTTATGCAACTCAAGCAAATGATCTGGGGAATTCCCAATGGGTATCTGGAGGTAATGAACAAATGATTAAAAAATAAATTCTCAAATGCAGACTTGAACCGGATGTTGCCATAATCCCGGTACACACTCTAGGATTCAATGCACAACTCTATTTTAGTGAATTTTGTGCTTGAAAAAACAGACACATTAAAAGTTCTTCTTCTTATGGCTCGGGTGGCTGCTGGCGGTCATAAACTTAATTGTTGTGGATGTAAGTGTACTCATGTATGCTTGACATATTCATGTGTTGTGTGGTCTCTGGAAATATTTTGTGGAGCGCACACAGTTTTTTAACATATTTTGTCAAAGGAAACACATTGTGAGTTACTGAGAAAAACTCAATGCTAATTATACCACTCCATCAGTGGTAGAGTTTGAAGAATTAGGGTTATTACTGGATTTAATGAATGTTGTTACTTACTTACTTGCTGGCCATTGAGCTATTCGTAGCTCTACTCACTCCACAGTAGAGAGCAGGGCCCGCTCACCGCTACTTACATGGCCGTCTGCATCTTCTGTATCACGTGACATCACGCCATTCACACAGTGAAGTCATCAGGCGTGCTGCAAATACTTCAGAGCCATCATTTTCTTAACCTGCTGTTATTATTAAATATCAGCAGTCACTATCCACACAATTGTCAGGGCCATTTGCACATACTGTTAATTCCTCTAGTGGCCTACTGCTCTCTAATATGCAAGGACTTGCGACACAAATAGATGCATGGCCAGTGATAACCTCTGACTTACTTTTAATGAATGCAATAACTCTAATCATAGGGCACAGCAAAGAACATTTTATTCTTTCCTTAAATGGAAGCAGCATGGAAAAGTAAATTGAAGCTGAAACAAGAAATTCTGATGTATTTATTAGGAGGCACACAGCAAGATCCGACAAGCAATTAAAATGACTTTACACATTAAACAGGTCACTGAAATACTAGCAGCTACACTTTGCAAGATACTTAACCTATATTCTTTGGTCTATTAGATTCTTACGTACTGCTTTATCGTTACTGGGGAGACATCAGTCCACTCAATGACAGCAAACTGGCCAAAAATAAATAACTACAACCCTGCCACACATAACAATAAGCAATTCCCAACATGTTTCTGACATTTTGAATTCTGTCAGTAAGCTGTACCTTGGGTCCTTAGGCACTTATAATATGGGGTTGTATATATATCATTGCTTGTACTTCCTGTAATTCAAAGCTGGATTTTAAATTACATACAATGCATGTTCAACGGGTCAAGGAGTACAGGTCCGACAAATATGTAAACAATAAATAAATAAAGTGCTTGTGTATACCAGGTATGTTACCTCCCCCCCCCTTTTCAGGGGGCCATAGGACTAACAGTGAGTGAGGGTTGAGGTCGTATGCCTCAGGTGCTGTGGGCCCATCCTACTATGGGTCTACAAACTGGACTAAGTACAACTATTTCTGAAACTTACTCTGAGGGTAGCGAGGGCAAGTATCACAGGCTCCGCAGGGAGGCAGTGTGGGGGGAGGACAATAGGTCGAGAGCTCCAAACTCAATATTTAACAGATACAATAAAGTAATGTTGCGCCCAGAGCTTATTCTTTTGATGCTGTACTTCTTAATCTAACAGCAAACAAATACCATATAGTTCAATGCATGGAACAACATGTTTGCAGACTTCTGTGTTCACCAATGAGGTGCTTTCATCCTTTCCCTTCCAGATAATCACCCTTCTACCAACTCAGGTTAAGACTCCCGCTATTACTGCCCCCGTGCACGTAAAGCAGGATTAGGCTGAGGTGGAGTTCTCACAAATATTCTCACTGTTTTTAACGCGCAGCAGAGTTCAATAGTTTATCGTTTGTTGGTGTTAATTCAACAGCCATCATTGACATGGCAGGCAGTGCAGTGCCTTTGTGTCGCTCAGCCCTGGGGTTTACATTCATAGTGCATTCAGCATACCCTGCAAATGCACCCTTCACCTTTGCAGCACAATCTTCCTGCTGCATAGCAACGGCTTCTGTACAGCATGGCCAGAAGGTTTCAGGGAGGTGGGCCTTCACATCAGCGCCCGAAGTGCAGCCTTCTCAGATGGTTTGGGGCTAGTCCTCCAGGGCGAATCCTCTTGAGGCAATGGTGTTAGGCCCTATGCAGATTAGGTTCTCCACTAAATGGTGATGTAGTCTCTTTGCTCCTTGTCGGTGACTGCAGCACGTGACCATATCCACAATCGACTGCTGGGTCACAAGTATCAGGCACAACCTGGTAGTATAATTTACTTGACAAACAGCACAGAAGAGCTTGATTGATCTTCCATCACACAGGTATCTTAGCAAACTCTTTGAATCGTCAGCTTACTTTGGATTTCCTCTTGCTAGGGACACAAGGGTCTCTCCTTCCCAACAAGTCTGTTCCTCCAAAGCCAGCCTCAGCCACACCCCTTCCCTCGCTGAAGGCAAGCAGCCTTCTAAGCACTTCAAGAAGACTGTCAGCTCCTTCAAAGGTCAGTGGTGACCTAGGTGACGCCCCTCACCTCTGGAAGAATCAGAGGAGATCTTCTAAAATATACTTGTTCGCTCCTTTTAGTTCGAAGTTAAGGCCTGTTGCCCCCTAGTTCTACTGATTAGTTCAAAATGGTAACAAGATGAGTGGTACAGGTGGCAGACTGAAGAAAACTTAATCTCTTAGAGTAAAAAAAAGAAAACAATAGCAAAAGACCTTTGTGTATATAGGCAGATCAAGAACAGGAATCAGGGAAGCAGAAGCGGATAGAAAAACTGGAAATCTGAAAGAAGCAACGAGTTGAGAGTGCATCTGCAATGCTCCAAGCAGACAGAGCAGCTGCCTTTTAAATTCTTAGACAGAATTGTCCTAGAACAGGAAACAGAAGAACAGGAATGACTATCTCGCCATAATGGATTGGGAAGGTCTGAACAAAAACACTCAAAATAAGCAAACTTTTCAGGGAAATACCTGGTCTGGAACATAACTAATTTAAAAGGAAATTATCTGGATTCTAAGCAGAGTCTGTAGCTAAAGCATTGTCTAACCAATACCAAGAAAAAGTCTGCTCAAACCTGACTCCGCTTTCTGTGTGGAAACCCCAGACCGGCAACCAGGCACATCACAAATCTTATGGCAACCACAGCCAACTGCCCAGGCCAACCGCAGATGGACCTAAAAACGGCACACCCTTGTCATGCGTTGCCCCAATGCATCAAGCCGGCCCAATCTTAGCTCGTAGATGATAAGAGACTGTATTGAAAAATTCAACCCTTAGAAACAAGATTAGAGATAACTACATCCTTCTTTCAGTGAATAGACCCAACCCTCATGTAACAACCAAGATTATAAACAGAGAGACTGGTGGTCAGGCAGACATCAGCCCTGGGAACACAGAAGCTCTTCAAGTGCTCTGCAGAGCACTTCCTTGGTCAAGACAAACCTGAGAATGCTCAAAGTGATGTGGGGTTCATTCGACTTTTTATACATTTTACTGACAGGGAATGCAAACCCTGACAACTTCAGAACAAGCTTAGGGTGCTAGTCTTTCAACTGTATTTCTCAGGCCATACTCCAGGAGCAGCTTTTGTGAAAATTGATGCTTCTACCAGCCGGTAGCACTAGGGGCTATCCTCAGCCTTTCCGAGCAGCAATCAGGAACAGAAAAGGGGAAGCCCTGGCCTAGAAACATCCTTATCTTGAACACCAGAAACTGCAGTCACACCCTTCACCCCCAAAATCTACCAAATGGCACTGCCCATAAAGAGCAAATTAGCTGGATCCTTTACATTACGGAGGCCTTCTAAGACTGAAAGCTTTGGGTCTGAGGAAAGGCTTATGGTATGGGGACTCTCTTCCCGTCAGTGGATGCTCGAGAAGATCTGGAATGGTGGTTGAAAAATGTAGAGGCTTGGAATGGCAAGGCCATCTATGGGAATGTTTCCCGACCTGGTACGGGAATCAGATGCCAGCAAGTTGGGCTGTGGAGCTCGTCTGAACAGCTTAGAAACAAGTGGACGATGGTCTAGGGAGGAAAAGCTGCTTCACATAAATTGTTTAGAGATGTTGCCAGGTCTGTATGCCTTTATAAGCTTCCACGATTCGTTGACTAATACAGCAACGCTGATTTGATTAGACAATTTTACAGCTGTATCATATATAAACCGCTTCGGCAAATCAAAATCAAAGGCTCCGACTGATCTAATTAAACAAATTTGGTATTTTTGTTGGGATCACAAGATTTTGCTAAAATCAGAATATATTCTGGGACTTTAAAATATAAGGGCGATTGGAATGCCTGGTACCTCAGGGACTTCAGCCATTACAAAATGAATCCAGAGGTTTTCAGTCTGATTCAGAAGCTATGGGGTCCTGTTCAAGTAAACTTGTTTTCGAGGAAGCTGACTTACCAAGTACCCAGGTATTACAGTTGGAGGCCAAATCTGGAGGCAACAGCAGTAGACCCCTTTCTGCAGGATTGGGGAAGAGAAGGAGGCTATGCCGTTCCCTTCTTCCCCATTATCCAGAGAGTGTTGATGAAACAAAGGTTAGAAGGTTGCAGCATTGATCTGGTGACTAACTTTTGGTAGTCACAAGTTTGGTTCCTGGGGGTGATGGAACTTGCCATAGGTATACCCTGGTTGGTTCCGGTGTCTTTGGGTACTCTGATGTATTCAGAGGGAGAAGAGCACCCTTTGGTTTTAGAAGAGAAAATGAACCTTCTTGTTTGAGAGATTTCAGGAGTACTATTAGATATTCGGGGCCTTCAGGAAAGGCTAAGGAACTACTGGATGAATCTTTGGCCCAGAGAACTACAAAGAGATACAAAGGTGTTTGGAAGAAGTGGTGTAGTTGGGGCATGGAGAGAGGGGTTTTGATCACGTGGAAGCTCCTGTAGCCGAGGTATCTAACTATGTAGTGGGTTTGTACAATTCAGGGCTCATTAACTGTTACAGATCAGCTATCTCTGCTGTTCATGCATTAGTTAGTAATTTTGCAATAGGCAGTGACCCTTAGATACAGAGAGTAACTAAGGGTGTACGATTAAGGAGACCTCCTAGTGCATGTTATGAGTCTTTATAGAACATCTGTCTAATTTCCAAGCTATTTACTTCATGGCCAGGTAATAACTACCTCTCTCTTAGACACATTTCCTTGAAATTAGCTACTTTGCTTGATTTCTTATAGAAGAGTTAGAATTTTCTAATAGATTCTCTTCTCCTCAGGGGGTACAGTTTGATATTTGGATAAGGACAAAAACTATGTCTGACTATGTCTTTTACCCTTATTTTCATGAATGTGAAAAATTATGCAGGCATCCTTGTAACATAGTGCAAGGGTATCTGCGTGAGGGAAGTGAACATAAACAATCATCCATGGCATTTTGCTTCTTAGTAAAAGCAAAAAACAAGTAGCAATAAAAGCATTCCTCCTCGTTTTGCTATGCTAACGCCACCCATGGGGTGGTGTTAGATTTTGGTGCCGCCACAGATTTACGGTTTCTTGTAATTCTGGGGCAGCGTCAAAAAAGGGGTGTTGTGATGGAACGCCCAGTGCAATACCCATTGCACGCCCCTCTAACATAGAAAACTGTGTCGGAGGGGCCCATATGTACAAGGAGTTGTAACACCACAAAAGTGGTGTTATACCTTCTTATAAATATGGAGCAGTGGTTAGAGCCACCGGAGCACTGCAAAAACTGACGCTCCGGTGGCAATATGGCCTTGTAAATCTGGCCCTATGTGTGGTGAATTGTTTGAGAGTAAGATGTTGGAGTATAGAGCAGATGGTGAAGAACAGGTGTTATTGTCTTATGGTAAATGTTATAAATCAGTGTCTACAGCTACATTAGCTATATGAGTGTAAATAGTTATGACTGAGGCAGATGTTGAGCTTTCTAGTTTTGGTACCGATTCTTTGAGAGGTACCATGGCTAGTAAGGTTTTCAGGGCAGGAGGTGTGCTTCTAGAGATTTTAAAAGCAGCAGATTAGCCAAATGTGAATAATTTTGCAAAATTCTATTTAAGACCTGTAGAGCATGTGAGTTATGTGGCACTGGATGGCTTTAAACATGCATAATGGAAGCCACCACGCTTGTAATGAAATTGTGATTCTCCTATTAACATGCAGAGAGAATCTTGATTTCATTAAAGGCAACAGAGGCTAACATTATACCACCCTCCTCACCCTAACAGGAGGAAAAGAGAAATAGAAGGATTTATTAAAAAAAAGTAAAAGTTTAAACTTCTACTTAAGTTTGTTAACGAGTTTATCTGGTTTGATTGAATTATGTTTTTTAGCATCAGGAGTTTGTGGATTAATTTTGAATTTCTAGTGGCAGACAACTAGTTATAAAGTTTGGCGGAAGAAGAAGTTATCCTGTTTCGTCGCAGCCTAAAGAAGATGAGGACGACTGAGTGCACTGGATGTTTACATTGACCGGACAGTCTAATGCTTTATGATGTTTTATTGTTCTTAAAGGGCTGCATGGTGGGGCAGCAATAAAAGGTTATTGCATAATGTTAGTCTCTGTTGTCTTTAATGAAATCAAGATTTTCTCTGCATGTTGATAGGAGAATCGCAATTCCTAAAAATAAATGATCCTCATTAAAAGGCCAGAAAATAGCTCCTCAAAAGCTCCTAAAATTAGATTGGCAAAGAAAAAGAGATTTTACTAAAATAATCAAATCAACTAACAAAGAGATGCTAGTAGTCCCAAAAAGTGATTTATAAGACATCAACAATCTGCTGATGTGTGTATTCCTACTGCACCGTATTTCATGCATTATCACCAAAAAATATTTTTCAGATGCATTTCCAGGAATCCACCCACAATGTGTCACTCAGTGCAGATAAATGAAATCCGTAGCCTGCTTCTGCTGGGGCTTGGGCTACATGATTTGAATCAGTAGCAATGTTGTCCAGTGGTGTTGTACTGAAAGCAAGATGGAAGATAACTGGTAATAAAAAGGGTGCAAATGCTGAGGCTTCTGCTCATTTCAATTAACTCTCCCCATTTTAAGATTAAGGAATGTACTTTTTTCCCCATTAAGCTCATGTCATATCAAAATATACGATTTAGCCTACTGGGAATAAGCGTCTACAGAAGCAAATGGTACATTTCAGAACATGGGAAAAATAAAAATGTGGAAAGTTCAGAAATGGACTTGAAAGGAAAAATAGGGGGAAACAAGTCAAAAACGTCACTTCACAACTCACAATTTCAAACAGGCGTACAGGTCAAATAATGGATGAGAAGTGGAGCCCCCAATTCAATAGCATCTTACAGTGGTTTCCGTAAGTTGTGGGGATTGCATAACACTTTTACCAACTGCCATGCCGGAAAGATTTTGCAACCTTGGCTGCTGTGCCACATTTCTATGATGTGTGCCGGAGCCTTCTGCAAGGCATAGAGGAAGTCTCAGGGTTAAAAAAAAAAAAACTCCATAATAGCAATGCAAATAAGCAGCTTACTTTAAATCATGGCCATACAGCAAATACACTATTTCAAAACAATGGCAAAATAGTTTTTTTCTGTTCCTCTACTTTTAGAAGTATTGAGTTTTTGTACAGCTAGCATCTCTTGCTTGCAAACACAATGGGTAATGCAAGTTTAGACTGTGACTTGCACAAATCCTACAAAATAGTAGCTGATTACACAGCAATTTTGTCTTATTGGGACACGTAACAATGCATAGGTAGGCATTGTCTTTACAAATAAGGATTGTTTTAGAAAACTCAACATTGTCAAACGTAAATTTAAGAGGGTTTTGCATCCAGCCTTCATGAGATCAGCAATGATCTAGTCAACATAAAAAAACATCCCTGTCTGGTGCAGGCCAAATTATGTATCTGTAATATGCGTTTCTATGTCTATATGATCTGGATATTATCAACATTTCAAACCTAAGTATTACCAGCCTCAGGGAAACTATACTCATAAAAATGAAGAGATTTGAAAACAAAACACAAACTTTTATTTTTTCTCAAACTTAAACCTAAGATGTGTATAATCTTAAAGAAAATATGGTGTTATCCAAAGACATAGGTCGCTTAATAGTTGGGATAATTGTAGGATCCCAAATAAGATCTTGCATATGGTTTACAGTAAAAAAAAAAAAAGTTGTTAATCTGTATTCATCCTAGCAGAAGACATTAAAAACAAAATCACCAAGTCTACATTTCTGTTAGCAAATGCTTTACTATTTAATACTGGAGACCAGTGGTCATCAACCTTTTGACTTCAATGGACTCCCACTTTATCATTACTGGAAGCTAGGGAACCTGACCTAAATATTGTCGATGATATGAACCACAAAACAATAAACATAAAATACAGAAACAAACATTTAATCAAACACATACACAAAGGATAACACATTCCATTTAATTTGCAAAGAAATATAAATGAAAAATATAGTTGGAGATTTTCTAAATTCAACTTAAGTCACACATTGGCCATATTGTATTCTGTTTGATGCACCTACACTGCTCCCACAAATCAATCTGAGGATACCAATTACATTTTTAGCCTCCAATTTCCAATTCCTTGACATTTACAGTACGTTTTTAGATTTTCAATTGTACATTTAGCCACTTTATTTATATACACTTTATGAGTCTTTTAATATTATTTAATTTTCTAAGCAGTCAAGGATCCCCTGAGGAGGCTTTGCGGTCCCCCGGGGGCCCATAGATTACAGGTTGGGAACACTACTGTAAACCAAACGACAGGGCCGGGCGCATCAAAGTTAGAAAATTCCCAAAAGACAACAGCCTGGGTTGGTTTAGATGAAGAATGATATGTATAATAATACATACGTGTGCGGAGGAGCCAAAGGCAACCCTAACATACTGAAGAGTTCTACATCCAACGTAGCAGTCCTCCACATGTAACTTCTTTAATATTTTCATATTTGGGAAGGCCCGTCGCACACAATATACACGTATCTTCAGGTTGTTCTGAAGGAAAGAAACAAAGGCGAATCAATCCTGCGTATAAATACAATCTTTCCTAGTTAGTAAATGTTTCATTTGTTTAGTGTGTTTGTTAAAAACAAAAATATAACTTGAAAATGTAATAGCTATTGTGCGGCACAAGAGTTGGGAAGTCTTTCATGGAAAATCTTCCATGAAAGTCAACATCAATGGCATGGCAGTACATTAAAAAGTGAAGAGTAGTGTGGATAATGGTTCTGGGGGAATGCAGAGAAAGCCACTGCTTTCATGTTCTATAGCCCCCACAAAGTCAGTACCAGGGCAGAGCCAGCACAGGACACATCCTTTCCTCCAGGCAATGCCGACAGTGTCAACAATTTTCAAAACTGACCATATCACAGACTACATTCACCCATATACAGCAGGATCCTGGCTGTAGTGCCTCCACATTTATCACATCTATCTCTTCAGTGCACTGCAGTCCCTTTCCATGGGATTCTAATCTGTCAATTAGGTTTTCTCATCTGTTTATCTAAGCTGGCTAATAATGATATCTCTTTTACTCTCCACATGCTTACACTTCAAACTCAAAATTGTCTTCATTTGACAACTGTGAAGACATAGGCCCTCATTACGACCCTGGCGGTCGGTGATAAAGTGGCGGTAATACCGCCAACAGGCTGGCAGTAACTACTAAATTATGACCATGGCGGAAAGATCTCTAAAAGATAGCCAATGTACCATACCGTTTGCCAGGGCAGAAACAACAGGCACCACAGCGGTAGCCGCCTACAGCCAGGCGGAAGACAAAGTTCCGCCCAACATTTTATGACAACACAATCCTCCACCTTTTCCGGTGCAGTACCAACGACATCAAAAGCCTGGCGGAAACACATTACAGAAGTGAAATGACTCACCATTGGAGACACAGGGAAGAACCACGCCGACATGGAACCAGAACTGCAAGTCTTCCCGATGATATTCTACGTCCTGCTCCACCACGAACATTAACGCCGGCAAAGACGACAACGGTGAGTACAGCCACCTAACACACAAGGGAAGGAGGGAGGAACACAACAGTGACACACACACACACGCCCAGCACACACAGCATACACACAACCATCTGCACAAGAAAATAGGTTAATCCCTGTAAATCGGCTGAATAATGCAAGGACAACAGGAATTGACCAGAGTGATTGTTATAAGAAGAACATAGTATAAATAATAGTTTTGCCAATGGAACAGACATGTACAAATGTACAAGAAAAGGGACACTGCCCAGTCAGTTTGCGTGGGCCACAGGGCAAAGCCCAAGGCCCCACTTGTTACCTGCATTAACACGTAGAGAACAGTGCAAGCGCATCAGTTGGCAAGTAGGCAGGCACCTCAGGGGGCGGGGGGCACCTAAGCCAGATGCTGACCACTGGTTCTGGAGGTGGCAACATGCCCTGTGCTTGGTCCTGGGGAGTGCAAGGCCACAGTCTCCCAAGTGGGTGTCTTCCCCACTGGTTCTGGAGGGGGCAACATGCCCTGTGCTTGGTCCTGGGGAGTGCAAGGCCACAGTCTCTCGGGTGGGTGTCTTCCCCATTGGTTCTGGAGGGGACAGGTCGCACAGCAACCCATGGAGGCTGGATCACATTGAGTCCGCCAGCGGTGACGGCTGCACTGTGGTGGTGGTGGAGGTAGTGGGAGGCTCCTGCTCAGCCCCTGCACCCTGCGATGCCTGCACTGTGGAAGTGGTGGAGGTAGTGGGAGGCTCCTGCTCAGCCCCTGCGATGCTTGCACTGTGGTTGTGGCGGCGGTAGTTGGAGGCTCCTGCTCAGCCCCTGCACTCACTGATCGCTGCACAACCACGGTTGGTGGCAGGGGCTCTGTGACAGCTGCTGGTGCTGGCTCCTTCCCCTTTCTGCTGGCTGGAGCAGGCTCCTTCCCCTTCTTGCTTGCTGGTGCAGGCTTCTTCCCCTTCTTGCTTGCTGGTGCAGGCTTCTTCCCCTTCTTGCTTGCTGGTGCAGGCTCCTTCCCCTTCTTGCTGGCTGGTGCAGGCTCCTTCCCCATTAGGATTTGTGGCCTGGAATCCTTTCCACCATGAGGAGGGGAAAATGAAAGTGGGGCTGTGGACTATGTGGCTGAGTTGCTTGGCTGGGTTCCTTAAACTCTGGCCATACATGCTGGTGGGGGAGGGAGGAGTCAATGGTGGAAAGGAAAAGCTTTTTAGGGACATTGGGGTGGGAAGAGGGAGAAGTAATGGGAGTGGAGGAAGAGGGAGTGGTTGTTGGAGGTGTCTGTCTGCCGGATTTGGGTGTAGGTGAATGGGCTGTATGCTGTTGTGAGGTGGATGGCTGCTGGGTGTTTGAGTGCTTGCGTTTGTGTACTTTAGGAAGGGGGGACATTCACAGTGGGAGAGGACACAGGGGACGTGTGCATGGCTGTTGTGGAGGTGTCTGCCAGTGAGGTGCGTGTTCTGCTTGGTGTGGGGATGATGCATGTATTGGATGATGATGTAGTGTATGTGATGGAAGTGTGGTGCTTGTGTTTGCCTGTGACACTCTTGGGTGTTGCCTTGTGTGCATGCTCATCTGTCTGTGTGCTTGGGATGGGTTGGGGCTGAGAGAATGGGACTGGGAGGTGGAAGTTGGAGGGGGGGACGCTAGAAACAGGGACAATGGCTGCCATCAAAGAGGAGGCCAGAGCCTGGATTGATCTCTGTTGGGCCGCCAATCCAGTGTGAATTCCCTCCAGGAATGCATTAAATTGCATCTGGGCTGCCAGCCCCTGGATGGCATTCACAATGGTTGACTGCCCTACAGAGATGGATCTCAGGAGGTCAATAGCCTCCTCACTCAGGGCAGCAGGGCTCACTGGGGCAGGGCCTGAGGTGCCTGGGGCGAAGGAGATGTCCACCCGCCTGGGTGAGCGGCCACAGGCAACTCGCTGAGGGGCTGCTGGGAGGGTGGTGCTGGTACGGGGGTGGTGGCTGTACCTGTAGCTGGGTTGGTCACAGAGGTGTCCACCACCACCAGGGGACTCCCATCGGAAGAGGTATCTGAGTCTGTGTTGTCCCCTCCAGCCTCCGCCGTGGTGCTCCCCTCGCCCTCGGTCCCACTGTTGCCCTCAGCGTCGGTGGACTCTGCCTCCTGGGTCCTCTGGGATGCAGCTCCCTACATCGCCGGTGCCTCTGCTCCTCCGCCAGATGAAGCTGCACATAAGGACAGGATGACAAAACAAGAAAGGGGGGGGGAGACAGACAAAGGATACACTGGTCAATGACTGCAACACCACCACCGTTGGCGTACACAGCACCCTCACACACAGAGAACAGGCATACGCACTATGCATTGCTCTACCAGTGTTATTGCTAGCCACCAAGGCATGAGGAGGAGCATACACCGCCAACTGCAGCACACCTAGGACCCACGCAGTCCTGCCCAGTAGGGGATGCTAACAAGCTAGGTAGCCATCATTTTCCATTCAGACCCCTAGCCACCAGAGGACCTACGCTGCTATGTCTGGCCTGGCCTAGGGGAACCCAAGGACACACAACCACCACCCAGATATCACCCCACCAGCTGTAAGCTGTAATGATAGCCACTGTACTCACCCCTTGTGGCTGCTATGATGCCCTCAAGCACCCGCCTAGCTCTGGATAGGCCACCGCCAGTATACGGGCCATCGGGGGAGGGGGGGGATCAAGGTTTGACTGGCACCCCTTCCTTGTTGGGAGGCCATCCCCAGCTGGGCCTCTGCAGTCTTCCGTGCCCAGCGTCTCAGGTCCTCCCAGCGTTTCTGACAGTGGGTGCTCCACCTGCCATAGACCCCTCCTTGGCGATGGCACGCCATATACCCTTCTTTTGATGGGCACTGACCTGCGGAGCCAATACAGACAGAACACCATTAGAAAACAATCCAGCTTGTCACACACATCACCCACCATAGCCCTTTCCATCACCACTGGTACATACATAGCCCAACTCACAACATGTACACCACCAACAGATACCCCCCTTACACAATGCCTTCACACACATCTCCATGCATCCATGCCCATGCATCGTGCCCACAGTGTACTCACCTGTTGGTCTGGAGGCCCATACAGCTGTCCGTACTGGGGCAGGACCCCATCCACCAGTCGCTCCAACTCCTCCGAAGTGAAGGATGCGGCCCTTTCCCCGGTCACACGGGACGTGGTAGGTTCCAGACGCAGGTCACAGCAGCACATGCACTGTAGGTCCTCTTCTATGGAATGTCAGGTAGCAAGTAAGGAATCAGATAGGAAATGGCAGTAACGTCCGCGGCGGTGCATACCGACACCGCCGGCGTAGATCACCATTGGCCACGGTAACCGATAGGGCCCAATATTAACCGATGAGGAGTTACATGGCGGTTCACGACCGCCTCCCGCCACCTGTCCCTCCACACAGGACAAGCGGACGCCATTTCAAGGGGGGGGAGGGGGGGGGGGCCCTTATAGAATAATGCTGCGTCACAGGAGAACTAGGGACATACTGGATAAATCATACAGACCCATTACATGTTCAAAGAATGCAAACTATTGTTGTGGCTTCATTGTTCAGTGTGTGACAGGCTCCTCACACTTTTGTCTCATAGATTCCTACCGCTGTGGATGAACAGGAGATAGAGACATACCCTCGTGTATAGCCCCCTGGTGGTCTTGGCTACAGGACAGGCACAGAATACTCAGCTATAGACTGGACAGGGCCACAATCACAGAGCTGTGTGCCCAAATGGAGCCTGACATTATATCAGCTATTCGTCATCTGACTGGGATCCACCCTCTTGTGCAAGTGCTATCAGTTCTCCATGTCCTGGCAACTAATTCTTTCCCAGTGACAGTGGGCTTGGCAGCTGGAATGTCACAGCCAATGTTCTCAATAGTGCTGACAATAGCATTGTCTGCATGTGCAGCCACATTGCATTCCCCCAGGTTGAGGATTTGGCCACGGTGAAGGCCGAGTTTTATGCAATGGGACATATCCCCAATATAATTGGGGCGATTGATGGAACACATATTGCATTTGTCCCCCCCCCACCAGAGTGAACAGGTGTTCAGGAATCGTAAGAGTTTCCACTCCATGAATGTGCAGATGGTGTGCTTGGCGGACCAGTACATCTCCCACATCAATGCTGAGTATCCTGGGTCGGTGCATGATACCTTTGTCCTAAGGAATAGCAGCATCCCAAATGTGATGGCCCAACTACAGAGGCACAGGGTGTGCTCTATAGGTGAGCCCTGGTTCCCACCCAGTATATTTTGGTGTATGGGTATGGTGTGGGCCATATAGGATAGTGTGTGGCTAAATGTTGTCCCTCAATATTTGCAGGTAACTACGGTTATCCAAGCCTATCATGGCTGCTGACCCCTGTGAGGATGCCAGGACCAGGGCAGAAGAACGTTATAATGAGGCACATGGGCGAAGCAGAAGGATAATTGAGAGACTTTTGGCCTCCTGAAGGCCAGGTTCCAGTACCTCCATCAAACAAGTGGATCCCTGAGCTACTCACCCAAGATCTGCCAGATAGTGGTGGCATGCTGCTTGTTGCACAACCTGGCCCTCAGACGCCATGTCCCTTTTCTGCAGGAGGAGGAGACTGGAGATGCCCCTGTGGCAGCAGTGGACCCTGTGGACAGTGAGGATGAGGAGGCAGAGGATGAAGATGAGGACAACAGAACATCTGAGATCCGTCAATACTTCCAATGACACACAGGTAAGACAGTGTAACTTTACATTTCAATGACTTTGGTTGTATTCTGTGTGGCATTGGCATGCTGGTAATTCCCACTTCTTTGCCCACTTACTGTTCCCTCTGGCTATTCATTTTTCAGACTTTGGTGATATGACAAATACTCCTGGTGTGATCACTACAGCCAGTTACAGGTCATTAATTCTATGCTTATTCTACGTACAGTTCATTTGCAATGGTTGTACCTGTTTCAAACAATACATATTTGATATACATACTCAAAATCGATTTTTGTCAAAGGGTGTTTATTGAAGTGCTAACATATAGGGGGAAAGTGCAATGGGATGGGGTGATGATGGAGGAAAGTTCAGGGTATTGTTCCAGTCTGTTTGTGGCACAGGTGCATTGTCCAAGGGGACATAGGAAGGGGACCAATGGCAGTTCAGGGTTGATAGGGTGACTGAGTGGGACACAAGGGGGACAATCAGGAGAGTCTCATTTCCTGGCAGGGTTTCTTGGCAAGTGTCTCTGGCTTCTGTCTGGATTGCAGGGAACGTTTGCGGTGTGGTTCAGCTTCTGCAGGGGGAGGGGTGCTGGTGGCCTGTGAGTCCTGTGGCGGGGCCTCTTGACCACTAGAGAAGGAGAAAGTGGACGGCTGTTCAGATGACTGGCTAGTGGCAGGGGCCCGCTGGTGTGAGACTGCCTCCCTCATAATTTTGGCCATGTCTGCCAGCACCCCTGCTTTGGAGATCACGGTGTTGTTGATGGCCTGCAAGTCCTTCCTGATCCCCTGGTACTGTCCCTCCTACAGCGGCCTGTTCTGCACGTTGTGCAGGATCTGGCCCATCGTGTCCTGGGAATGCTGGTAGGGTCCTAGGATCTCAGAGAGTGCCTCCTGGAGAGTCGGTTCCCTGGTCCTGTCTCCCCCTGGCACACAGCAGTCCTCCCAGTTTACCTGTTAGCCTGTGCCTCTGTCCCCTGAACTGTGTGCCCACTGCCACTGACCCCAGGTCCCTGACTGTCTTGTGTGCAAGGTGTGGCCTGGGGTCCCTGTAGAAGTGGACACACTGCTGATTGACATGTCCTGGGGACAGAGGTATGGGTATGCTGGGTGCGTGCTGTGGTGGTGTTTCCTGAAGAGGGAGGCTCTGTGGTGGTCTGTGACTGGGCTTGGGGAACCAACTGTCCAGTGGTCCCTGATGGGCCAGGTAGGTCGCCCAGATCCTGAAGTCCAGAGTTACTGTCATCAATGTGGGCCTCTTCAGTTGGGGGACTGGATAGTGCTGACACCTCCTCTCCGGTGACATTGGCTGGGGTGCCTGTGGGGATGTAAATGATGTGTTATGGTTGATGTGTACTGCATATTGTACATCCCTGGCTTCCCCTCTATGGTTGGTTTTGCCCTGCCAGCTTTCACTTTTGTATGTTAGTGTAAGGTGGGACTGTTAGATCCCTAAGCTGTGCATGCTTTAGTGATGGGTGTCCATGCAGGGGTGTGAGGGGTGCGAGGGGTGCCCATGCATTGGTAGAGCATGTAGGGCTTGGCACTGGGATTGAAGAGAAGTGATGGTGGAGTGTGTGGGATGTAATGGAGTGATGGGAGTGAGGGTGAGGGTATGTGTTGGCATGCAGGTAGGGGGTGATAATAGTAGAAAGTTGACTTACCAGAGTCCAGTCCTCCTCCAACTCAGGCCTTGCCCTCAGGATGCAGGATTGCCAAGACTTGCTCTTCCCATGCTGTGAGTTGTGGGGGAGGAGGCGGGGGTCCACCGCCAGTTCTCTGTATAGCGAGCTGGTGTCTTGCTGCTATGGAACATACCTTCCCCCGTAGGTCGTTCTACCTCTTCCTAATGTCCTCCCTTGTTCTGGGGTGCTATCCCACAGTGTTGACCCTGTCCATGTTTCTCCACCATAGCTCCATCTTCCTAGCTATAGATATTTGCTGTGCCTGTGCTCCAAATAGCTGTGGCTCCACCCTGACAAATTTCCTCCACCATGACCCTTAGCTCCTCCTCTGTGAAACAGGGGTGTCTTTGTGGTGCCATGGGTGTTATGTGATGTGTGTTGGTGAGGGTGTGTTTGGTAATGTGCTGGGGTGTGGGATGTGGTGTGCGTGAGTTGTGTATGGGTGTGAGTGGTGTGTGGCTCTAGTTGTCTCAGTGGTCTTGGTGTCTCTCTGGTGGCAATGAATTGTAATCGTAAAGGGTTGTGGGTAATGTTGGTGTGGTGTGTGTATGAGTGTCAGGTGTGAGTTGTTCGAATTGTCCAATGTGGTGGTGTTTTGTATGTGGGTGTCCATTGTGAGCGCAGCGGTATGTACCGCCAATGGTTTACCACCGCTGAATGTCTGCCACGGTGATTCGTGCATCATAATGTGGTGGGTGTTGTTCTGTTGGCGTAACGGTGTGGGTTGTGATACCAGCACTTTATCACTGACCTTTGGTCTGGCAGATTTGTGTATGTGGCTGTATTCTGTCAGATTGGGGTGTGTGTGTGTCATAATATGGTGAACAGATATCCACCGCCGCAGCGGTAAGTTGGCAGCCATCAGCGTGGCGGTAAGTGGGATTTACCAATAATGTCATAATGAGGGCCATAGTTTGATGGCAAGTTATTTCCTTTGGCCTCCTTCATCATAAACCTGCAACTTATGTATTGGATGCATATGTATGCATTGAGGCTGTGTGTGGAAGGGTCACAAATTGAACCTAGAAACAAATCACATACTTTTGCTGATTTACTGAGGTCATTGTTTGGGGCGGACTGTACAATTTCCACAAATACCCTTTTTCCAATTTCCTTAGCATGCAGGAAAGTATTGCCCCTACAGTCCCCACTTGCATGAAAGTTTTAAGAATCCCTGATGCTAACATCTCAGACTAGCTACTGTGTTATTCCATGGAATTAAATCATTGCTTGAAGAAAAAGACAAAAAAGCAGGTATCTTTTACTGCTATGAAATTATGAGAAGGTAAGAAAAGATCCACTGCCTCCAACTAGAAATGGGCCATAACCTAGACCTAAGACCCTGGAACTGTTAGGATCTGTTACCCCGGAACTGTTAGGGGCTCTGTTATTTTCTTAGCGTAAGAATATAACACCAAGCCCTGCTTCCTAATTTTGAATCCGAATGGATTTAGGACTACTGACTAGTGATCCAGACCGAATTAAAACACTTGTGTCACCGGCATGCATCAACGAACTTGCCAAAAACCCAACATCTTAGAATATCATATTCATCTGACATACCATGGACCAATAAACCTGGACCTGAACCCCTCCAGATAATGTCCGTGTCTACAAAACTATCAAAGTATCCACAGCAGTATAACAGAAAATGACAGTTATGTTCACAAGTTCCTGAGAAAAAGGTCACCATCCCTAATTAAAGGTGTTTGAGTGCTCTTGCACCTGTGGCTTGGGTCCTCACAACACCCACATACCACTATAGACCAGAAGTAGTTTTGAGTACATTAACCATTCCGGCCTACAGCTGTTCATGACATTCCTGCACCTGTGGCTACAGATTTAGGCCCAGTAAATGACCAGGTTCTAAGTGCATCATTTATCTATCCAGCAGCATTTAGCCATTTATTTTGGAAAAGTATGTGACATCACAGTATTGCTGGAAGTTGTCAGTTTACTGGCTTGTGCCTTAGCTCATTAACATATGTAACCCTAGAGTACCAATTTTGGTGTAACTCCATCAACTCAAGAGTCACAGAATAAATGGATAGAAACCGGTCATAGTAGGAGCACAAGGACTTAGAACCAGATGCATGAACCACATTTATCACAAATATGCCACCATGAATACTTTCATCCATGCACGTAGGTGCCAGCTGCCAACAAAACAGACAAGGTTGTCCGCTACTAGGTCACACCAGCAGCAGATAATTTACTTGAGAAAGAATTAAAGCTTCCAAAGGTAAGTAATATCCTCTTCTTCGGCACTCATTCACAGCGGGCCACCATTAGATTCAGCTTCTAAATTAGTACTCCATAGAGGATGGAGAAATACAATTGGAGCCAGACTAAAAGGTTTTTCTCTACTCCATTGCTCAAGTGGTGTTAATCATGGTGTCAGAATCATGTGTAATGTTTAGTGAAGGTATTTGGAAGCACACAAGGAAACCTAGAACACTTTCACAAAATACATTTTTCAACAGAAACAGTAGATCTTTTTTAGCCCTTACGGGCAGGTTCTGTGTTCTGCGTTCTGCAGATAGGGGTTCCACTAGAACTTTATAGGAATGGTTGGAACATTAGTGGATCTTTGCATAGCTTAACTGCACTGGTATGGTTAAATGCCCATTGGCTGTGGTCAAGGCCAGTCTCTAAATACATACACTTTACACTTGTTCTGAAATAACTCAGACTACTCTCTGGCAGTTTTCCTTCTTCTTGTGACTTGGGTGAACTTAAATGTGACCATCAGTTTTACTTATCACTGCTTCTGTCATTTGGAGGTAAGCTTAGCCAAAAAAGCCTACTTCGAGTCAAAGATATAAGAGTCAGGCAATAAGTCTAAGGAAATGTTTTGAATAGTTACAACATGAGACCAGAGGCCACGATCAGAGGCCATCCGCTCTCAGCTGAATGGTGCGACCAGCTGGCTTCATACTTTCAGAATAAAATTACAACTATTCAAGCAAGTCTGCATTTAGACTTACAGACAACTGATGGCCTTATTGAGTAGCAACTAGAAGTAAGACTACTTCTGGGAGGGCAACTGTTTCTAACTTTCTCCCAAACTCCTTGGAGGAATCACTAGCAGCAATTAAAAGCCTTAAATTCATCCAACCCGTGCCCACCTAGCATACTTTCCAAAGCTGCATCAACCATTAATCCTATAGCAAACAACGTGCTGAAGGCCTTGTTGTTATCAGGAATAGTCCCTGTGCAATGGAAGCGAGCCAAAATGTTGCCTTTGATCCAAAAACCTTCCACTGATTGAAACATTTGAGCTAAATACAGACCAATTTCACTTCTCTCTGTCTTCTCGAAAGCAATAGAAAGATTTGTAAACCAACATCTTTCTCAATATTTGGAAAATAATGACCTCTGCACCCGAGTCAGTCTGAGTTTAGACCCAATTTCAGAACGGAGATGGCACTGATGGAAGTTGCTGAACACATTAAAAACATCTTAGACATAGGGGGAAGGTCATCTTCATTATGCTAGACCTATCTGCAGCTTTTGATACTGTCCCCTCCACACAAGGTTACTAGCCCAACTCCAATCATTTGGGATTGGTGGAATAGCTCTGAAGTGGCTTGCTTTCTTTCTGGAGGAATACGTCAAGAAGTCTGGATGCTTCCTTTTTCTTCAAAAGTACACAAGATGTCTATTGCTGTGCCTCAAAGTTCAGCCCTTAGCCCCACACTATTTAATGCCTAAGTTATGCCCTTAGACCTGCTTGATGAGTCCTTAGGAGCTAATGTGATCTCATATGCTGAAAATACCCAGCTTCTGTTACCTGTGGAAAAGGAGAGGAGATTCCAGGTGAGGATATCAAAAATGCCTCTCACATGTGTTTCACTGGATGACCACTAATCAACTGAAATGTAATGCCGACAAGACAGAAATATAACTATTCAGCCCTATCTTGCCAGATTGATGGAGGACCTACTGGCCGAAGATGCACCCCCTTACTGGTCCTCCACAGGGCACTGTTACGAATCTCAGCATTTGATAGCACCCTTTCCTTTCAACCACAAATCCAGTCGGTGGTTGGTTCTTGTTTGAGGTTGCTACGAATGCTGAAAAAAGCTCTTACCTTACTTTCTGTTTCAGCAAAAAAAAAAAACACAACAAAACAAAAAACGGTGATTCAGGCTTTGATAAGGTCCAGAATGGTATATGCAAATGCTCTAAACATGGGTCTCCCAGAATACCTTATTAACAGACTTTAAGTCACCCAGAATTCATCAGCCTGTACTCAACTTACCCCTTCCTCAAGAAATCATATTTATCCAAACCTGAAGGCACCCCATTGGCTTCCAATTTAAAAAAGGATGCTCTTTAAAACTTTAGCCCTTGTCCACAAATCACTACATTCCACCGGAGCAGGCTATCTCAGGGAGAGAATTAAAGATTATGTCCCCTCTCTTGGGTCCACCACCAGTAGGCTTGTATCCCCAAGATCTGTTGAGGTCTTTTTCCTATCTCAGGGAAGTAGCCTGGAATAAACTTCCTTTGAAGTTACCCGCCACAACTGAGTTATCGTTTTTTAAGAAAAAAATTACAAATCTGGCATTGCCAACAGGAATAGTTTGACGGTCTGTTTTTTGCAGGTTGCTTTGGAGCGAGCGCCAGGACACTCTCAGAGTAGCTGTGCGCTCTATAAATCTTATTTAATCATCATCATACTGATCTAAGACAGACTTTTGCACCTGTTCACAGAGCAGATTTGACAACTATAGGCCCATCTCCAAGCTACCATATTGGGAAAAGAACTGGAGAAGCTGCTCTTCACCCAATTATAAAGCTGACTAGATTTGTTCCTCTTGCAGTCTGACTTAGAGCTGATCAACAAACAGAACCCTCTCTGCTCTGTATGGCAGGAGATGTGACTGTGGTGTTGTATGTTAATTCACATCATGTTGAACCCATCAGAATACCTATGATCCATGACACGTTGCTCAATATGTGGGTTCTGGTAGTTGTTAAAAAGAAAGATGTAAAATCAGTTGTCACAATAATGCAGGTAGCCATGAATTTCGTGTCACATTGGATCCTCCAAGTTGGGTGTGACATGGGAAAAACTGCTGCCACTTATTAGGGTCGAGCCTGTGTTGCATGCGCGAGCGCATGCGTATCGCAGAGAGACTCTTTTGTATTTAGAAAAGGGCTCGGAGCCTTGTCAACTTAACGTCAGTGTTTTTTATTGGTTCGTGGGCTTCCCTAATAAAATCTGCTTGCTTTCATTAGTCGAAGGCACGCATATGTCATGCCTTTTCCGGTGGCTAGCCCTCCTGGAGCGCAGCGACCAAGAACAGAAAACATGCGAGGCTCGCTGTTTTCCATCGGGCTCGTGGACTTTTTTTTCTCTAATTTACGAGTGCGATCTCACTTGGCAGAAGTCGAGCGCTTTACATACTTGATTTCACTTTTTCGGGTTATGTACATAAATGCACTTTTGCCCGAAAGGTGAAAAGTCGGGCTAGGAGTTTACAACGCGATCAGCTCTAACATGACCAAACGCGAGACCCGTTGCATTGTAAATGCTTGTTATTAAATGTATACACAATGTTGAGCTCCTTGTGGATGTAAACCGAAACAGAGGCATGTAGCATCACCAGTATATAGATAATATAAACATTAAATTCTCATGTGGAGGTAGACCCGAGATGGCCATTAAGCAGTTGATAAAATACTTGGACAAAGTAGCTACCTGGATGACATAAATTGCATGACTTTTAATTCACACAGTAGGAACTGACAATCATGAGTTTTTAGAGTCTGATTAGATTCGGCAGAGGACAGAGGTAGTAAATGAAGTGTTTTTGCAGACAGGGATAAGGAACTCTAAAAAAAAAAAACATAAAGCCAAAACCCGATTTGAAAGGTCAATAGGCTGTGCACCAGCCTTACTTCTGTGAGAATCTCTTTAAAGGAATAGACTGAAGATGTTGTCACCGAGAACGTTCCTCACTGTCTGCTTTACCCACAGGAATGGGAATAAAAGCCTTGGTAAATATCCATCTCCCATACAAACTACGGTGCACTGGTCAAGAAGCTATCCGACCTTCGAGAGAAACGGGAATTAAGAAAGAAGGAAAATGAGATGGCAAAGTCTCAAAACCAGTCATGCCCACATACAAATATGCTAAGGTGTTGTACCAGTACTAAAGTAGTTGGAAAATAAGCATTTTGATGACTACTGATATTTCTGCCTTTATTCACTGGAGCATCTGTCTAGTCAAAAGGAGCGACTTGCCAAGCAAAAAAATCCATTAGGATGTTACAAACATTTTGGAGACATAGCAAAAACTTGTTTTAGGTGGACAGTGATTCTGCTATCCCATCCTGAGTCTGAAGTGGGAGCTTATGTTGCAGCAGGGGCTCGAGTAAACCGGTTTCAGCAGGGTGAGGCTGTGAGAAGCCCTCTGCAAAATAAGCTTCTTGGAGACCTCCCACCACTAGAAAAGAAATAGGGATAAATATGAAAGATTCTAGCAGGAAGTGACTACCCTGCTCTATACTGAATTAGGTGCAGTTGATGCGTCTAAGCTAAAAGAATAAAAAGGAAAATCTATGCCATTGTAAATGGGTTTGAAGGTGGGTATAACCTCTTTCATGGACTTGTGGGGATCTGGTGTCAATAAATGCCCCAAGACACGAAGAAAATGAAGCTGCCTTGTGCAGCAACAGAAGGTGACCAATACCTAATTACAAGTTCTCTGTTGAGACAGGAGCAACAAGATCCCATTGCTAGAGCAAAATGTCAAATGTCTGATCACTCCGCAAAGGTCTTAAACTGGTAAGGGGGGGGCATAATAGGCCCAGGAGGTTCAGATCCATGAAAAATATTCAGGACATCCACATAAGACACATTTACATAAAAATAACTCCTTATCATAGTCAGAGGTTATCCTTAACATCTGGCATGGGTACAGCACTGATGGACCAACACTGGACACTCTGGTTTTAGAGACCCTGCTGGTGAAGGTGTGCTGACTTCTCATGAGGATGCAGACCAGCAGGACTCACAGTCTATAAACTTGGGGTAAATGTGGTTATAGAAAGGGAGCCCAGGTACAAGTATGTGATCGCCAGCAGGCAAGTGAAAATCTTGTATACAGGCTCGCCTATTGTATGCTCCGAACCCAACACTCTCACCTCGTCTCACAGACAGTCAAAATATTGACTGTTCGTAATTAGGGTTCGAAAATGTTTTTGTTTTGAAAAAATGAACCACAGCACTGCTTAGCAGGGGAGGACTTCTCAGTGGACTAAAAGAAGGTAAGAATCAAGAGGAATGGATATTACCTACAAGAATGAGATGTGCTAATAAGGAATTACATTTTGCCATCTCAGAAAATATACAGGTCCGCCCAGTTTCTTGCCTAATTTTGTAGGCCATCATTAACAGCTTCAAATGTATTTTCTTTCACTTCTTTTCCAAGAGAAAACATTCAAAATCAACAATTTTGCAGCGCAAATTCACTCAGAACCACACTCTGAGTGCACCCAAACATCAACCTCATGCTGCTGGAGTACATTTCTTAAATTCAGTTTATTACCATTTTATTTTTCAGCTTTGGCGGCACTGGCAGCAGGGGGTGACGCTCCTCAGCCCTAATGGAGGGGCCACCACTGAGTCCAATATTGAGAAATGATACACATGTCTGTACGATGATGCTATGTTTCTCTGAATCACTCATTGTATGCCACACTGTGTTTAGTAAAGAGATTTATAAAAAACATATGTATATTGTCAGGCAGAGCCAACTAGGAAGCCCTCCAGACTGACCCTTCTAACAGGCTTTGCAGCAGAATAATTAACATGGCAGAGGAGGTGGATTGTGCAGATTGGATCACCAAAAAGGAGGCTGAGTTTTTCGTTCAAAAACATCTATGTATTCCATATTTTCACATTCTACCCAAGATTCAAAAACAGTAGAGACCATCTCCTGGTAGACCAATAATTTCAGGCATTGTCTCTCCGAGTTTTGCAACTGTTTTGTTTGCTCATTTGTGGGTTAAACCACCTTATACCTGAAAGACACTAAAAATGTGTTATTACTACTACAAGGCTTGCCCTTTAACCCGAATATTGATTTGTGATTGAGATTAGACAGCGAGGTTTTATTCTTCACAAGAACAGACCCTACGCTTTGTAGAGTGTCTGGAAAAAAAGGCAGAGTGGAATTACATTACCCCTATACATTCTGTGGTGACTGCCGTACTTGCTTTAACCGATAATTTCTTTCAATACAAGGGGACCATTTACCAGCAAATTGAAAGGGTCTTCCATTGGGAGCACTTTCGCCCCAGTGTTGCTTGTCTCTGTGTACAATGGTTTGAGCAGAATTTCATTACAAGAACAACCCTTTATAAGACACACATAAGACTATGTTGCTGCTACATAGACTACATATTGATTATATGGGCAGGCAGTACACCCTAAGCCTTAGATTTCACCAAAAGGCCCATTTAAAAGGTTGTTGGCTAACACATTTTCCTTAAATTCAACCACAACTTGAGGCAAACCTATTTAGCAATCCTTCATCTCAAGATCTTAAGGGATTCTGTGCCATTCACCTGAGGACATCATAGCACCCTGCCCCACTCAGAGACCTGAAGCAACCACAAACTGCCACCTACTTTATCCACCTCAATCTGCCACCCACTTTATCCATTGCTGCATATTGTACTCGTGTCATGCACGTTTCTGGTTCAAAATGTGACAGTAATATAAGAAAGTGTTCTAATACCACTGCAATAGCACTAGAATAGTGGTCTTCAAACGTTTTTATGCTATCTCCCTTCCCTTTCTCCTTCTAAAACTTGAATAGAACCATCTGTATTAACAGTAAGGCACATAGCAGTTCATCTGGCCATTTCGACTCCAAAGCGTTACCTCCTCAGGCTTCCTCCTCTGGAAACCTAGAGTGGAATCTGCAAAGCTGAGTTTTGGCCTTTGTTGAAAAAAATCCAGATAATGTCTGCCGAAACACCTGCATATCCTTTGAAGTGTTAGCCTGGGTAGTGTTAATACCTGGGAAGATGGAAACTCCCTGCCGAGATTGTCAGCTAACACATAGTGTTATTCCCTAATGAGAACAGTCAATAGGTTTGCCAAGTTCTGTTTCGTCCAAGTGCCCAACTGAACTGCAAATTTTTTGAGAGAGTTAGAACAAGTGCTCCCTTGCTAATGTGTATAGGATGCTGACATCAAGTTGCCCATCTTGATGGAAACATTCTTCCCCAAAAGAAGATGTTGAAAAACATGAAGTCTCCGAAGACTGCCATTAGCTCTTTCCAATTTGAGGACTTGCTTCTCTGTAGAAACGACCACCTGCACTGACAGGTCTGTCCAGCAGTTGTGCACCCCAGCCTAGACTTCTCGCATCCACAGTTATTGTTACTGGAGAATTCATATGTGTCTTCATTCCTTTGGAAAGATATTGGCCATCCAACCACCAAGGAAGGCTGCATATGACTTCAGCAGAGAGCGAGGATCCAACTTGTCTAATAAGTCCATTGCCTAGGGCCAATGACTGTTGAGATGCCACAGAAGAGAATGCGGTGAAGCCTCGCCCACTGAACTCTATGGACAGTTGCCACCATGTGTCATTGCACTTTCAATCACAGCTCTGCATCTGCTCTGCAGCCTGATCTCTGCATAGAAGGTCGAGAATTGATGATTGAAGGTGCAGGATCCTCTTTTCTAGAAGAAAAACTCTTCCTTCATCTGTAATGAACCAAGACCCAATGAACACCTGATGTCTCAAGGAAGGGAGCTGGCACATGGGAATGTTCAATAGGAGACTAAGGCCCTCATTCCGAGCCTGGCGGGCGGCGGAGGCCGCCCGCCAGGCTTCCCCCCTCCGAAATACCGCTCCGCGGTCGTAAGACCGCGGAGGGTATTCCGAGTTTTCCCCTGGGCTGGCGGGCGGTCTTCACAAGACCGCCCGCCAGCCCAGGGGAAAACTCCCTTCCCACGATGACGCCGGCTCGTAATAGAGCCGGCGGAGTGGGAAGGTGCGACGGGTGCAGTTGCACCCGTCGCGTATTTCAGTGTCTGCTTTGCAGACACTGAAATACTTTTAGGGGCCCTCTTACGGGGGCCCCTGCCGTGCCCATGCCATAGGCATGGGCACGGCAGGGGCCCCCAGGGGCCCCGCGACTCCCCCTCCCGCCATCCGGTTCCCGGCGGGAGAACCGCCAGGAACTGGATGGCGGGAGGGGGAGTCGGAATCCCCATGCCGGCGCAGCATGCTGCGCCGGCTTGGAGGATTCCTTTGGGGCAGCGGGAAACCGGCGGGAGACCGCCGGTTTCCCTTCTCTGACCGCGGCTGAGCCGCCGCGGTCAGAATGCCCCGCGGGGCACCGCCGGCCTGTCGGCGGTGCCACCGCGTCCCACGGCCCTGGCGGACTTGTTCCGCCAGGGTCGTAATGACCCCCTAAGACTGGAAATTATTTTCTTTGTCTGTCCCCAGTAGTGTTGGATCTGCTCCAGGTTTACCGCATGTAGTAGCCAGTTGTCCAGGAAGAGGAAGACGGGAATCCCTGAGAGATGAAGGTGCACCTCCACTGGAGCCATCACTTTTGTGAAGACCCTTGGGGCGAATGCAGCCCAAAGGGGAGAACCTTGAACTGCCAATGTCTATCCTCTATCGTAACCGTCAAATACTTGTGATGACTCTTTGCAATTAAAGTGTGCAGTAAGCATCCATGAGATAAAAGGTTATGAGAAAATGACCAGTCAGTTTCAGAGGAATAACCCTCTAGAGTTTCTCCATTTTGAACTTTATGCTCTGACTGAATTTATTGAGTTTCTTCAAAAAGACAACCAGACGATAAAGGGATTTGGAACAAGAAATACTATTGAGTACAATCCATGTTCTATTTCCCCTTTTGGGACTGGAATAATGGCTCCTTTTCTTGGAAGAGTCAAGACTCTCTCCAGCAAAGCCATCTTTTTGGCTGAGTCTTCACGAAGTGTAGTTCGTATGGTCCCAGTACAAGCTGGATCTAAGAGCAATTGTATCCAATAATTCTCTTGACAACTTGAAGAACCCAATGATCCGTTGTTATCCGTTCCCATTGTGAAAAGAATTTCTGAATCCATTCTCCAGCCATTGATAAAGAGTTGAGTGTCTTGGCATTGTCAGGAATGCTGATTCTTTGCTCCTATATCCGACTTCTGTTACCTAAAGAATTTAAAAGGAAATGACCTGCCTTGAGATTTAACAAATCATGTTGATTTCGCGGTCTTCTTCATGGTTGACGAAAAGACGACCTTGATCTTGAAGAATTGGAACTTCGATGACTGACACTGGAAGGAAGATTAATATTTCCTCTACTTGAACCTTAGCTAGAGCCTGTCCTCCAATTCAACACTAGACAAGCCTTGAACCTTTAAAGGGCATTCAAGTGCGGCTGCCCTCTGAGCGGCATCAGTGGTTCAATAGCCAAGATACAGAGTTCTCCTTGCCACAATGGTGGCTTCCTCTACGAAAGCTGCTTACTTGACCACATCAAAAGAAACAGCAAATGGCAATTATTAATGGTGCTCCCTCTCTACTAACAAGGACAAACAATCTGATTCATTTTGAACAGCTAAAAATAAATTCTGGAAATTC
The DNA here is from genome assembly GCF_031143425.1 of Pleurodeles waltl. Lineage (NCBI taxonomy): Eukaryota > Metazoa > Chordata > Amphibia > Caudata > Salamandridae > Pleurodeles > Pleurodeles waltl. The sequence continues at coordinate 42,335,813 of NC_090448.1, forward strand.
GTGTTCAGGGATTGGGCTATATAGGCTCCATAAATAATGGCCTTCATTGCTACATGGGTTCCTGGAAAAAAACTTCTTCAAAGCAGAGTCTACTTTTTTTTTTTATTCAGACGCACCTTTAAGAATTTTTCCTTCTGCCATGGATAAGCAGCCAATCAGACTTGCATGACTAAATCCACATGCACAATATCTTGTAAAATAGAGTCCATGTTTTAGACAGAATAGAGCATACTCATGAACCTCAACAAATTAATCCTATAAGGATCTTTCTACTGTTGTTTAACCACATCCATGACGAACTAGAAGGTTTCTAAAATTGCCTCAAGAGGGATTCATCCAAGGTTCCTGGTTTTGCAAGAGGAGAAACGTTCATATTCTCTCTAATATACCCCAACCAGCCCGCCATCATATCCTTAGATATGTATTTGCCCTTTACATTTGTGGAAGTAGACACTTCTTTCCCCGAATTTGAGGCTGCCAAATTAGAAACTGCCTCTACCATATTCTTTTTAAGGAAAAAAAGGAAGGAATCATCGTTAAATGTGGCAACAGTTTGGAGGACAATCCCCCAAATCTTCTTTGCCACACCTGCTGCTTTTGGGAGAATCAGTGCGACCTAAAGAATGAGAAGAGTTAGACAGCGATGGGGGAAATATGTTGCCTTTTAGAAGAATGTTTGCCCAGAAGAAAATAGCCAGCTTCAGATTACAGCAACACCACTCCTTTGCACAATAAATAATGGAAAACACTTGCCTGTGTTTCCATATATAGTACGTAAAGGTGCACCTGACCCGACATTCCTAAACAAAAAATGCACATGGGCAAACTAGATTTAAAGCAACGTGCATTCACAAGACTCAAATCCCACTGTGCATGCACGAAGCCGAGTAAGAACTCCCTCACCCAACACACAGCAAAGCGAAGCAGAGACAAAAACAAAAGCCTTCTTTCCAATAGATGGATGCCCCTCAATTGTCTCTCAGGTACAGTGATCCTACAGCAGATGCTCGCACCCCCACCAGGTCCAGCAGGGGAAGTTATGCGGTGCCTGGACTCAGCCCAAGCTGAGCAGGGGCATCCCACGTCCTCACAGCAGTCCCACAGGAAACCAAAAAAAAACATGAGAAATCAGGGGTACCAGCCCCTGTTATGGCATCCCAGTAGGTGGGGAGTAAGGAGGCTAGCATCTATGGATCCATCGTGTTTTTTGTTCCCATCATGAGGTAACATTACCTTACTTTGTAATGGTTGAAAAGGGCGAGATGAGCTAAGGGTAATGAAGATTTCAGGTATATAATCGGTGCATTACAGAGTGGCTTACTGCTGCTCATGTTTTGTTCTTTTTACTTAAAACAAAGCACTGTTATCTGCATGATGGTTCCGTTGGCCAGTGCCTGGGATACCCCTTGGGGTCAATTAATGCACCCCCCCCCCCCCTACAGGGCGCTTTCACCTCAGTTTGATGTCTTTGCATTACAAAGACACAAAGTAAATAAGTCTTTCAAAACTTTAATGTTGATTTCCCCCCACCACTCTGTGCATGTAAAAGGTCTCCCTGCCAATTATTAGTCCTAAAATGACAGTGGAAAGACAGATTAGTAGATTTTGGATTGTGGTTTTAGTTTGGTTCACTGAAAATATCATTTAATTTAATTTAAAACCCCATTCATATAGTGCAATTGCAGAGAATGATGCCAGTTTTACCACAGAGGATTCCCTGCACTAGGATGGAGTCGCTATAAATCGCAGAAACCTGATCCTTGATGAGACATACATCCACTATCATGAATTAGACTGATTTCAACTACTATGCAGTTCCTGGGTTGGAAGTGAGTAAAATAAGACAAGAAAGGGGAGTCATAATGTTATTATTGGGGGGGCAGATGAAACTGCCTCTATCACCACAGCAGTGAGGCCAGCCATAAAAACTAGGTCAAACACATGACATTGTTTTTAGCCACATGCCAGCCAAGACACTGAATAAATGACAAATTACCACCTGTGACACTTTCTTAAACTTTCCTTTTTTTAGGTTACTGTCATGCAAGTGTGAGGTCTGACTTGACAGTTGGACTAACATACAAAGAATAGACACAGTGACTGGCGAGGATTTAGCAAGCGCTACAGAGAACAGTATATTACAGTTATTCTCATAACATAGTTGAAGATAACTGTATAGTAGCACACAAATTGGCAGACCGAGTCTACCTCTCATGACAAGCCAGATGCACTGAATTCAGTGAGAAGTCTCATTTTACAATAAGATGATTATGTTTATCTAAGACATAAAAGGCGAACTGTAGGTTAGATTCTAAATCTTTATAATAGATCAGAACTATCCCTAAGCTGAAGGTATAGAGAGAGCTTCAACTGATTAAATCCTTTCCGTTTTCACTAATTAGGGTTTTGCAATTAAATGTTAAATTTGAGTAGAGGGTGTCCATTATTTTCCCTCTTTACTCCTATATAATGTTAACGCCGAAAACATAATTAAACGACAAGAAAATTCAGCTAGATGGGCAATACTAGGATGTTTTCTCAAAAGCAGCCCAGCATTTTAGGAAGTCAAGGGTATGGTCTGTTCTATGTAGCGCCATGCCAGACATCTAAGATACCTTTAGCTCAATTAGCCTCACCAAGTAATTACCAATACAGCATGATTTTAGCCGTACAGAAAAACATTATAAAATCACCCCGGAATTTAGAGTTCTGAGGAACACCCTCTAGTAAAACAAACAATGGAAAAAATGTTCCGGAGTTGAACAAATAACGCAGAAAGTTAATGCATTGACTTGTATCTATTAAGTTTCTACTCAAAGGTAAATGACCGTGCCTGGATTTTCAGTACTTTTCTTAAATGCAACAGCAAATTGGCAAATGCTGGCATGACAAAAAGGGCGGAGACACTCAAACGGGCACAGTAAGAGTAAAAGACACAAAACTATAACAGTAAAGAATACAGCATATCTGAAAATTTTACAACAATCTCAAGGGTGGGGGAAACTGATAAAAGGAAATAAGTTATTCTCGGGAGACACATAAAGTCATTGTTGGCATTCCAGCCTTTCCTTTCCTCGAATGAATTCACTCATCATTGGCCCAAGGGATGGAAAGGCCGCTTTAGACAGACGGTTGCCACAGCAAGGGATTCTGTTCCTGATAGCCGCATTCAGAAACATTTGCAGACCCTGGGCAGCTTGAAAGTCAGTTTACGTTTCTTTTTACACAGACAACGAACACGAGCCGGCCACTTAATTCACCACGAAAGGAAACGAGATCGGCTCGGGCTCAACGAAATGCCTGTGAGAATGGTAGTCTTTCTAACTGCACATAATGGGGGGAGTGTGTCACAGAAGTGACTCGCCCTTTCAGCAGACTTGCAGGTCTCCGATTACAGTGCAGTTCTCCTGAACACTAGTGCCTGTGAGTGCTGCCACATCAGAGCTACTAAACACACCCCGCACTGTGCGCGCTCACACAAATGAAGGGTTTAAACTGAATTGGAGTTGCTGTTAAATATTCATGAGCAGCTTACTTTTTTAGAAGGCAGAACAGCTTCGAGAGCGAGAAAGTGGATGTAATCAATGGACGTCAACAGAGGCATTTTATTTATACGTGGTGTTTACCACCTCGCAAATTACTCGCTCCCTAGTTGTCAGTGCCACAAACATGTAATGATTAGCCCCACCCAAAGACCTCGCAACAATTGCCCTCACTTTTTTCGCAAAACAGGTTCAGACTCATACTTCAGCGTAACTTTTAATTTCTCCTCCGTGCGATGCTTCTCCGCGGCCCGAAAACTAAACCTGTTCGTCTTACTAAAGTTAAAGGTTCGCTTCTATATGTTCAACTTACCCACAAATAAACCGCCGAGCTATATCAGGAACCGTCCACACTTCGCTAGAGACCGCCTGTCACGCTCAGCTTAAAAATGACTTCCGGGTCGTAAGAAAGGTCAGCCCCCAGCATGCCCGGTTCTGTAGTCCTCACAGTTTTGTGACTAATACACCAAGTGGAACATGCATATGACCCTCTATCTGGTTACAATGGTGGTCGATGGAACGTGTTAGCAACGCACGAACATCTTCTGACAACTACTGTTAGTGGAATACGGTTCACATAACATTGGCAGGAAATTTATAGCTCAAGTTGTACGTCACAAAAAATGTTAAGCCAATGTAGTGAAGTGAGTCGATGGGTTCTTCATTTCTTTTATCAATACATTTATTTAGATGAATTCATTGTGTCAGAGATACATGAAAACAGGTTGAATCCGTCTCCAACTCTCCCCAACATTCCCAAACCACATCAAAGCCCAGGTCATCACATTCCATCCACCCACGCCGATCCCATAAAATATATTACAACCATCATTACACCTCCCCTTTCCTTCCTTTTTTTTTAACATAAGGACAAAACATAGAACAAAAAAAAAACAATTGAATCACACACAAAATTTTCCAATACTTTAGGTTTTCTTAGAACTTTTTCCAAAAAAACTCTTCTTTACTTCACTACTTATTTATATTAATCTGACCACATTCTTGATTTCCAGTTTCATCAAACCCAATGTCAGTACCTGCTTCCTTGTTCATATGTTTTTCACTTTGTAACCACCAAAATTTGCTACCACTTTCCTCAAATAAATTATCCTGTATCATTTCCTCATTCCGCCTACAAGACTTAGCAATAGCAATGCGACTCATGTGACAAACATTTCCATCTTCCAATTCAACAGTATTTTTCATCACGTTCTTGATTCTTATGGATTTGCCAAACCTACTCTCACCTTGCCTACTTTCCTTACAGATTTCACTCTTACCCATTGTCTCACATTCAAATGTACTTCTGTGGTACCATATTTGTTATCATAATACTGTTTATTCTTTTCTTGCGAATTTCTTATGCACTTTCTAACATCTTCTTTATTCCAAACCACTTGTTTACTTCTCTGCATCCATCCTGGATTAATCCTTGAAAAATAAATTCTGCGTCTCATCCGATCAAGAGGGCTTTGACCAATGGTCAATTGAGCTCTTAGCATTCTTTTTAGCTCAAATTCCACATTCTTTTTATTACTATATTTATACGTTCAACAACAGCATTTCCCCTGGGATGATATAATGCTGTAAACTATTTTTCTATACCTGTTAGTTTAACAAAAGTTTTAATTTCCTCCGATTTAAATTGAACACCATTGTCCGTCAACAAAATCCTAGGAAAACCTTCTCTCAAAAATATTTCCCCCTAAAAAATCAATTACTGTCTGTGTATCAATCCTCTGTATTATTGAAAATTTTAACCACCTGGAAAACAAATCCACTAATACCACAGTGTATTTTGATGTACCATCAAGCCAAGTAATAGGGCCCATAATATCCAAAGCAACCTCATCCCATGGTAAATTAGGACAGCTTAAAGATGAAATGGGTGGATTCAAAGTTTTTTTTAGCTTTGTCACTGTTCTCACATTCCATACAGTCATGTACAAACCTTTCAATTTCCACATCAATATTTGGCCACCAATAGAGTACTTTGATTCCCCGTTTTGTGCGAGCAATGCCCGGATGCCCTTCATGTCCAATAGCTATGAGTTTATTTCTAATTCAATAAGGTGGAATAATCTTCCCACCTCTACATAAAAATTCACCTTCAACACTTAACTCGTCTCTCACTTCCCAATAGACTCTTAAATCGTCTCTGCTTTTAACTTTCTTTTCTTCAGTCCATCCAAGAATCACCATACTTTTCACTTCATTCGATATATCATCCTTCTCATACTCTTGCATCCATTCTTCTTTTTGTAATGAGCCTGTAGTATTATCATCAAAAATACCTGCTACACACCATTCATTCCAAAGATCTTGATCCAATTCTTTTAAAGTTAATTACATCCTGCTTAAAAAATCTGCAGTAACATTTTTAACACCAGGAACATATTGTACCTCATATAAGAAATCCTGCAATCTCATAGATAACCTTGCTATTCTAGCAGATGCTTTAAATAATCATTCTGTAGTTAACAATTTTGTAAGAGGTTTATGGTCAGACCTTATGATGCATTTTTGTCCCCAAATAAATTTGCAAAAATGTTCTAAAGCCCACACACATGCTAAAGTTTCTCTTTCTATTACTGAGTATTTTTCCTCTGTGGGAGATAATGAATGGGAAGCATATGCAACTACATATTCTTCACCCATCTCTTCAATTTGTGTCACAATACTTCCAAGCCCCTTCCCACTCGCATCAGTTGTGATAATAGAACAAGCTTTTAGATCATAACCTTGTAACGCTGGAGCATTTACAATCACATTCTTTACCTCTTGAAATGTCTTTTGACAACTTTTACTCCATTCAAATTTAACTTTGTTTTTAAGTAACAATCTCATTTGATGAGTTTTATGGGAAACATTTTCTACAAATTTCAAATAAAATTCAGCTAATCCCAAGAAGGATCTCAATTCATCTTTAGATTTAGGGGATGGAGCATTCACAATAGCTTCCACTAACTTTTTTTTAAGTTTGATACCCTCATGATTAATCTCGTGTCCTAAATAAGTCACCTTCCTCTGTGCAAATTTACATTTGCTGCTCTCCCTTCAATTGACCTACTTTACCATTGAAAACTCCAGGAAATTCTTGTAATACCCATTGTTTTGTGTCCTCTTCATCACACATTACTAAGACCTGCTCTACACTGTTAGGATCTAGAACAATATGAAGTTTCTTTTGGTCTTTCCAGCCTAAAACTGACAGACCTTCTTTAGCCACATATAACTTAAACACTGCTTTTCTGTGTTTAAATTTAAAAACAAGCAGTCTAAAGCCAATTATGTCTATGCTGTCACCAGTGTAACTTTCAGGAGAAATGTCTGGAGGTTCTAAACACTTCCCTATACTGTTCACAAAATACTTTTGCCACATGTTCACCAAAATAATAGTATATGGAGAACCAGAGTATGCTGCAAGTTGTAACATATCTCCACCAAAAGACACCCAACACAAAGGTTTGTTTGAAGTTTGTCCCGAAATGTTCAATACTACAGTTTTATGTCCCTTTTGCTTATAATTCGCTTCTTCATCACTATCTTCTGATAATTCTTCCTCCACTTCTTTAATACATGCTACTTTGCTATTGGCTTTCTTCATTTGTTTTCTCCTGAAAGCTCTTGCAAAATGACCTACTGTACCACATTCTAAACATTTAGCATTTTTAGCTGGACAACCATCAAATTTTGCAGAGGGAAATCCACTTCCACACCAGAAACATTCATTTTTTGTTCAATCTGACCAGTTTGTTTTTTTATTTTTTTGTTGAAGCGTGATATTTTTCCTTTCTAGAATCATTATCTCGTTTTTCCATGGATCCTTTGTTTTGCTTCCGATCAGCCACCTTGGCAACTACTTCTTCTATCTTCTTATCTTGTGCCAGTGTAATTTTCGCACATCTTTCAGATAACTCCGCTTTCTTTACAAAAGCAATGATATCTTTAAGACTGGATTCACCTTCAATCCACAACCTTTCTTATCCCCTTCGCTGCCAGGCCTTTTCCCCCTCCTGTGCCGAGACTTTTTTTGGCTATTTGGGGCAGTTCGCGCTTAGGCCCTCATAACTTTTTGTTCACATAAGCTACCCACGCCAAATTTGCGTTCTTTTTTTCCATCATCCTAGGGATTCTAGAGGTACCCAGACTTTGTGGGTTCCCCAGAAGGAGGCCAAGAAATTAGCCAAAATACAGTGAAAAGTTCGTTTTTTAAAAAAAAATGGGAAAAAGGGGCTGCAGAAGAAGGCTTGTGGTTTTTCCCCGAAAATGGCATCAACAAAGGGTTTGCGGTGCTAAAATCACCAGCTTACCAGCTTTTAGGAACAGGCAGACTTGAATCAGAAAACCCAATTTTTCAACACAATTTTGCCATTTTACTAGGACATACCCCATTTTTACGATTTTTTGTGCTTTCAGCCTCCTTCCAGTCAGTGACAGAAATGGGCATGAAACCAATGCTGGATCCCAGAAACCGAAACATGTCTGAAAAGTAGACAACATTCTGAATTCAGCAAGGGGTAATTTGAGTAGATCCTACAAGGGTTTCATACAGAAAATAACAACTGAAAAAAAAATATTGAAATTGAGGTGAAAAAATCTGAAATTTCTCTCTACGTTTTACCCTGTAACTTTTTCCTGCAATGTCAGATTTTTTAAAGCAATATACCGTTACGTCTGCTGGACTCTTCTGGTTGCGGGGATATATAGGGCTTGTAGGTTCATCAAGAGCTCTAGGTACCCAGAGCCAATAAATGACCTGCACCCTGCAGTGGGTTTTCATTCTATACCGGGTATACAGCAATTCATTTGCTGAAATATAAAGAGTAAAAAATAGCTATCAAGAAAACCTTTGTATTTCCAAAATGGGCACAAGATAAGGTGTTGAGAAGCAGTGGTTATTTGCACATCTCTGAATTCCGGGGTGCCCATACTAGCATGTGAATTACAGGGCATTTCTCAAATAGACGTCTTTTTTACACACTCTCTTATATTTGGAAGGAAAAAATGTAGCAATAACACTTGTTTTGCTATTCTATGTTCCTCCAAGTCTCCCGATAAAAATGATACCTCACTTGTGTGGGTAGGCCTAGCGCCCACGACAGGAAATGCCCCAAAACACAACGTGTACACATCCCATTTTTTGACAGAAAACAGAGGTGTTTTTTGCAAAGTGCCTACCTGTAGATTTTGGCCTCTAGCTCAGCCGGCACCTAGGGAAACCTACCAAACCTGTGCATTTGTGAAAACGAGAGACCTAGGGGAATCCAAGATGGGGTGACTTGTGGGGCTCTGACCAGGTTCTGTTACCCAGAATCCTTTGCAAACCTCAAAATTTGGCTAAAAGAACACATTTTCCTCACATTTCGGTGACAGAAAGTTCTGGAATCTAAGAGGAGCCACACATTTCCTTCCACCCAGCGTTCCCCCAAGTTTCCCGATAAAAATGTTACCACACTTGTGTGGGTAGGCCTAGCGCCCACGAAAGGAAATGGCCCAAAACACAACGTGGACACTTCCCATTTTTTTTACAGAAAACAGAGGTGTTTTTTGCAAAGTGCCTACCTGTACCTGTAGATTTTGGCCCCTAGCTCAGCCGGCACCTAGGGAAACCTACCAAACCAGCACATTTTTGAAAACTAGAGACCTAGGGGAATCCAAGACGGGGTGACTTGTGGGGCTCTGACCAGGTTCTGTTACCCAGAATCCTTTGCAAACCTCAAAATTTGGCTAAAAAAACACATTTTCCTCACATTTCGGTGACAGAAAGTTCTGGAATCTGAGAGGAGCCACAAATGTCCTTCCACCCAGCGTTCCCCCAAGTCTCCCGATAAAAATGGTACCTCACTTGTGTGGGTACGCCTAGTGCTCACGAAAGGAAATGGCCCAAAACACAACGTGGACACATCCCTTTTTTTTTTTACAGAAAACAGAGGTGTTTTTTGCAAAGTGCCTACCTGTAGATTTTGGCCCCTAGCTCAGCCGGCACCTAGGGAAACCTACCAAACCTGTGCATTTTTTAAAACTAGAGACCTAGGGGAATCCAAGATGGGGTGACTTGTGGGGCTCTGACCAGGTTCTGTTACCCAGAATCCTTTGCAAACCTCAAAATTTGGCTAAAAAAACACATTTTCCTCACATTTCGGTGACAGAAAGTTCTGGAATCTGAGAGGAGCCACAAATTTCCTTCCACCCAGCGTTCCCACAAGTCTCCCGATAAAAATGGTACCTCACTTGTGTGGGTAGGCCTAGCGCCCACGAAAGGAAATGGCCCAAAACACAACGTGGACACATCCCATTTTTTGACAGAAAACAGAGGTGTTTTTTGCAAAGTGCCTACCTGTAGATATTGTCCTCTAGCTCAGCCGGCACCTAGGGAAACCTACCAAACCTGTGCATTGTTGAAAACTAGAGACCTAGGGGAATCCAGGATGGGGTGACTTGTGGGGCTCTGACCAGGTTCTGTTACCCAGAATCATTTGCAAACCTCAAAATTTGGCTAAAAAAACACATTTTCCTCACATTTCGGTGACAGAAAGTTCTGGAATGTAAGAGGAGCCACACATTTCCTTCCACCCAGCGTTCCCCCAAGTCTCCCGATAAAAATGGTATCTCACTTGTGTGGGTAGGCCTAGCGCCCGCGACAGGAAATGCCCCAAAACACAACGTGGACACATCCCATTTTTTGACAGAAAACAGAGGTGTTTTTTGCAAAGTACCTACCTGTAGATATTGTCCTCTAGCTCAGCCGGCACCTAGGGAAACCTACCAAACCTGTGCATTTTTTAAAACTAGAGACCTAGGGGAATCCAAGATGGGGTGACTTGTGGGGCTCTGACCAGGTTCTGTTACCCAGAATCCTTTGCAAACCTCAAAATTTTGCTAAAAAAACACATTTTCCTCACATTTCGGTGACAGAAAGTTCTGGAATCTGAGAGGAGCCACAAATTTCCTTCCACCCAGCGTTCCCACAAGTCTCCCGATAAAAATGGTACCTCACTTGTGTGGGTAGGCCTAGCGCCCACGAAAGGAAATGGCCCAAAACACAACGTGGACACATCCCATTTTTTGACAGAAAACAGAGGTGTTTTTTGCAAAGTGCCTACCTGTAGATATTGTCCTCTAGCTCAGACGGCACCTAGGGAAACCTACCAAACCTGTGCATTGTTGAAAACTAGAGACCTAGGGGAATCCAGGATGGGGTGACTTGTGGGGCTCTGACCAGGTTCTGTTACCCAGAATCATTTGCAAACCTCAAAATTTGGCTAAAAAAACACATTTTCCTCACATTTCGGTGACAGAAAGTTCTGGAATCTAAGAGGAGCCACACATTTCCTTCCACCCAGCGTTCCCCCAAGTCTCCCGATAAAAATGGTATCTCACTTGTGTGGGTAGGCCTAGCGCCCACAAAAGGAAATGGCCCAAAACACAACATGGACACGTCACATTTTTTCACAGAAAACAGTGCCTACCTGTGGATTTTGGCCTCTAGCTCAGCCGGCACCTGGGGAAACCTAGCAAACCAGCACATTTCTGAAAACTAGACATCTAGGGGAATCCAAGATGGGGTGACTTGTGGGGCTCTGATCAGGTTCTGTTCCCCAGAATCCTTTGCAAACCTCAAAATTTGGCTAAAACAACACATTTTCCTCACATTTCGGTGACAGAAAGTTCTGGAATCTGAGAGGAGCCACAAATGTCCTTCCACCCAGCGTTCCCCCAAGTCTCCCGATAAAAATGGTACCTCACTTGTGTGGGTAGGCCTAGCGCCCACGAAAGGAAATGGCCCAAAACACAATGTGGACACATCCCATTTTTTTTTTTTACAGAAAACAGAGGTGTTTTTTGCAAAGTGCCTACCTTTAGATTTTGGCCCCTAGCTCAGCCGGCACCTAGGGAAACCTACCAAACCTGTGCATTTTTTAAAACTAGAGACCTAGGGGAATCCAAGATGGGGTGACTTGTGGGGCTCTGACCAGGTTCTGTTACCCAGAATCCTTCGCAAACCTCAAAATTTGGCTAAAAAAACACATTTTCCTCACATTTTGGTGACAGAAAGTTCTGGAATCTGAGAGGAGCCACAAATTTCCTTCCACCCAGCGTTCCCCCAAGTCTCCCGATAAAAATGGTACCTCACTTGTGTGGGTAGGCCTAGCGCCCACGAAAGGAAATGGCCCAAAACACAACGTGGACACATCCCATTTTTTTTTACAGAAAACAGAGGTGTTTTTTGCAAAGTGCCTATCTGTAGATTTTGGCCCCTAGCTCAGCCGGCACCTAGGGAAACCTACCAAACCTGTGCATTTGCAAAAACTAGAGACATAGGGGAATCCAAGATGGGGTGACTTGTGGGGCTCTGACCAGGTTCTGTTACCCAGAATCCTTTGCAAATCTCAAAATTTGGCTAAAAAAACACCTTTTCCTCACATTTCGGTGACAGAAAGTTCTGGAATCTGAGAGGAGCCACAAATTTCCTTCCACCCAGCGTTCCCCCAAGTCTCCCGATAAAAATTATACCTCACTTGTGTGGGTAGGCCTAGCGCCCGCGACAGGAAATGCCCCAAAACACAACGTGGACACATCCCATTTTTTGACAGAAAACAGAGGTGTTTTTTGCAAAGTGCCTACCTGTAGATATTGTCCTCTAGCTCAGCCGGCACCTAGGGAAACCTACCAAACCTGTGCATTTTTGAAAACTAGAGACCTAGGGGAATCCATGATGGGGTGACTTGTGTGGCTCTGACCAGGTTCTGTTACCCAGAATCATTTGCAAACCTCAAAATTTGGCTAAAAAAACACATTTTCCTCACATTTCGGTGACAGAAAGTTCTGGAATCTAAGAGGAGCCACACATTTCCTTCCACCCAGCGTTCCCCCAAGTCTCCCGATAAAAATGGTATCTCACTTGTGTGGGTAGGCCTAGCGCCCACAAAAGGAAATGGCCCAAAACACAACATGGACACATCAAATTTTTTCACAGAAAACAGTGCCTACCTGTGGATTTTGGCCTCTAGCTCAGCCGGCACCTGGGGAAACCTAGCAAACCAGCACATTTCTGAAAACTAGACATCTAGGGGAATCCAAGATGGGGTGACTTGTGGGGCTCTGATCAAGTTCTGATCCCCAGAATCCTTTGCAAACCTCAAAATTTGGCTAAAACAACACATTTTCCTCACATTTCGGTGACAGAAAGTTCTGGAATCTGAGAGGAGCCACAAATGTCCTTCCACCCAGCGTTCCCCCAAGTCTCCCGATAAAAATGGTACCTCACTTGTGTGGGTAGGCCTAGCGCCCACGAAAGGAAATGGCCCAAAACACAACGTGGACACATCCCATTTTTTTTTTTCTCCAGAAAACAGAGGTGTTTTTTGCAAAGTGCCTACCTTTAGATTTTGGCCCCTAGCTCAGCCGGCACCTAGGGAAACCTACCAAACCTGTGCATTTTTTAAAACTAGAGACCTAGGGGAATCCAAGATGGGGTGACTTGTGGGGCTCTGACCAGGTTCTGTTACCCAGAATCCTTCGCAAACCTCAAAATTTGGCTAAAAAAACACATTTTACTCACATTTTGGTGACAGAAAGTTCTGGAATCTGAGAGGAGCCACAAATTTCCTTCCACCCAGCGTTCCCCAAGTCTCCCGATAAAAATGGTACCTCACTTGTGTGGGTAGGCCTAGCGCCCACGAAAGGAAATGGCCCAAAACACAACGTGGACACATCCCATTTTTTTTTACAGAAAACAGAGGTGTTTTTTGCAAAGTGCCTATCTGTAGATTTTGGCCCCTAGCTCAGCCGGCACCTAGGGAAACCTACCAAACCTGTGCATTTGCAAAAACTAGAGACCTAGGGGAATCCAAGATGGGGTGACTTGTGGGGCTCTGACCAGGTTCTGTTACCCAGAATCCTTTGCAAATCTCAAAATTTGGCTAAAAAAACACCTTTTCCTCACATTTCGGTGACAGAAAGTTCTGGAATCTGAGAGGAGCCACAAATTTCCTTCCACCCAGCGTTCCCCCAAGTCTCCCGATAAAAATTATACCTCACTTGTGTGGGTAGGCCTAGCGCCCGCGACAGGAAATGCCCCAAAACACAACGTGGACACATCCCATTTTTTGACAGAAAACAGAGGTGTTTTTTGCAAAGTGCCTACCTGTAGATATTGTCCTCTAGCTCAGCCGGCACCTAGGGAAACCTACCAAACCTGTGCATTTTTGAAAACTAGAGACCTAGGGGAATCCATGATGGGGTGACTTGTGTGGCTCTGACCAGGTTCTGTTACCCAGAATCATTTGCAAACCTCAAAATTTGGCTAAAAAAACACATTTTCCTCACATTTCGGTGACAGAAAGTTCTGGAATCTAAGAGGAGCCACACATTTCCTTCCACCCAGCGTTCCCCCAAGTCTCCCGATAAAAATGGTATCTCACTTGTGTGGGTAGGCCTAGCGCCCACAAAAGGAAATGGCCCAAAACACAACATGGACACATCAAATTTTTTCACAGAAAACAGTGCCTACCTGTGGATTTTGGCCTCTAGCTCAGCCGGCACCTGGGGAAACCTAGCAAACCAGCACATTTCTGAAAACTAGACATCTAGGGGAATCCAAGATGGGGTGACTTGTGGGGCTCTGATCAAGTTCTGATCCCCAGAATCCTTTGCAAACCTCAAAATTTGGCTAAAACAACACATTTTCCTCACATTTCGGTGACAGAAAGTTCTGGAATCTGAGAGGAGCCACAAATGTCCTTCCACCCAGCGTTCCCCCAAGTCTCCCGATAAAAATGGTACCTCACTTGTGTGGGTAGGCCTAGCGCCCACGAAAGGAAATGGCCCAAAACACAACGTGGACACATCCCATTTTTTTTTTTCTCCAGAAAACAGAGGTGTTTTTTGCAAAGTGCCTACCTTTAGATTTTGGCCCCTAGCTCAGCTGGCACCTAGGGAAACCTACCAAACCTGTGCATTTTTTAAAACTAGAGACCTAGGGGAATCCAAGATGGGGTGACTTGTGGGGCTCTGACCAGGTTCTGTTACCCAGAATCCTTCGCAAACCTCAAAATTTGGCTAAAAAAACACATTTTACTCACATTTTGGTGACAGAAAGTTCTGGAATCTGAGAGGAGCCACAAATTTCCTTCCACCCAGCGTTCCCCAAGTCTCCCGATAAAAATGGTACCTCACTTGTGTGGGTAGGCCTAGCGCCCACGAAAGGAAATGGCCCAAAACACAACGTGGACACATCCCATTTTTTTTTACAGAAAACAGAGGTGTTTTTTGCAAAGTGCCTATCTGTAGATTTTGGCCCCTAGCTCAGCCGGCACCTAGGGAAACCTACCAAACCTGTGCATTTGCAAAAACTAGAGACCTAGGGGAATCCAAGATGGGGTGACTTGTGGGGCTCTGACCAGGTTCTGTTACCCAGAATCCTTTGCAAATCTCAAAATTTGGCTAAAAAAACACCTTTTCCTCACATTTCGGTGACAGAAAGTTCTGGAATCTGAGAGGAGCCACAAATTTCCTTCCACCCAGCGTTCCCCCAAGTCTCCCGATAAAAATGATACCTCACTTGTGTGGGTAGGCCTAGCGCCCGCGACAGGAAATGCCTCAAAACACAACGTGGACACATCCCATTTTTGACAGAAAACAGAGGTGTTTTTTGCAAAGTGCCTACCTGTAGATATTGTCCTCTAGCTCAGCCGGCACCTAGGGAAACCTACCAAACCTGTGCATTTTTGAAAACTAGAGACCTAGGGGAATCCAGGATGGGGTGACTTGTGGGGCTCTGACCAGGTTCTGTTACCCAGAATCATTTGCAAACCTCAAAATTTGGCTAAAAAAACACATTTTCCTCACATTTCGGTGACAGAAAGTTCTGGAATCTAAGAGGAGCCACACATTTCCTTCCACCCAGCGTTCCCCCAAGTCTCCCGATAAAAATGGTATCTCACTTGTGTGGGTAGGCCTAGCGCCCACAAAAGGAAATGGCCCAAAACACAACATGGACACATCACATTTTTTCACAGAAAACAGTGCCTACCTGTGGATTTTGGCCTCTAGCTCAGCCGGCACCTGGGGAAACCTAGCAAACCAGCACATTTCTGAAAACTAGACATCTAGGGGAATCCAAGATGGGGTGACTTGTGGGGCTCTGATCAAGTTCTGATCCCCAGAATCCTTTGCAAACCTCAAAATTTGGCTAAAACAACACATTTTCCTCACATTTCGGTGACAGAAAGTTCTGGAATCTGAGAGGAGCCACAAATGTCCTTCCACCCAGCGTTCCCCCAAGTCTCCCGATAAAAATGGTACCTCACTTGTGTGGGTAGGCCTAGCGCCCACGAAAGGAAATGGCCCAAAACACAACGTGGACACATCCCATTTTTTTTTTTCTCCAGAAAACAGAGGTGTTTTTTGCAAAGCGCCTACCTTTAGATTTTGGCCCCTAGCTCAGCCGGCACCTAGGGAAACCTACCAAACCTGTGCATTTTTTAAAACTAGAGACCTAGGGGAATCCAAGATGGGGTGACTTGTGGGGCTCTGACCAGGTTCTGTTACCCAGAATCCTTCGCAAACCTCAAAATTTGGCTAAAAAAACACATTTTACTCACATTTTGGTGACAGAAAGTTCTGGAATCTGAGAGGAGCCACAAATTTCCTTCCACCCAGCGTTCCCCAAGTCTCCCGATAAAAATGGTACCTCACTTGTGTGGGTAGGCCTAGCGCCCACGAAAGGAAATGGCCCAAAACACAACGTGGACACATCCCATTTTTTTTTACAGAAAACAGAGGTGTTTTTTGCAAAGTGCCTATCTGTAGATTTTGGCCCCTAGCTCAGCCGGCACCTAGGGAAACCTACCAAACCTGTGCATTTGCAAAAACTAGAGACCTAGGGGAATCCAAGATGGGGTGACTTGTGGGGCTCTGACCAGGTTCTGTTACCCAGAATCCTTTGCAAATCTCAAAATTTGGCTAAAAAAACATCTTTTCCTCACATTTCGGTGACAGAAAGTTCTGGAATCTGAGAGGAGCCACAAATTTCCTTCCACCCAGCGTTCCCCCAAGTCTCCCGATAAAAATGATACCTCACTTGTGTGGGTAGGCCTAGCGCCCGCGACAGGAAATGCCTCAAAACACAACGTGGACACATCCCATTTTTGACAGAAAACAGAGGTGTTTTTTGCAAAGTGCCTACCTGTAGATATTGTCCTCTAGCTCAGCCGGCACCTAGGGAAACCTACCAAACCTGTGCATTTTTGAAAACTAGAGACCTAGGGGAATCCAGGATGGGGTGACTTGTGGGGCTCTGACCAGGTTCTGTTACCCAGAATCATTTGCAAACCTCAAAATTTGGCTAAAAAAACACATTTTCCTCACATTTCGGTGACAGAAAGTTCTGGAATCTAAGAGGAGCCACACATTTCCTTCCACCCAGCGTTCCCCCAAGTCTCCCGATAAAAATGGTATCTCACTTGTGTGGGTAGGCCTAGCGCCCACAAAAGGAAATGGCCCAAAACACAACATGGACACATCACATTTTTTCACAGAAAACAGTGCCTACCTGTGGATTTTGGCCTCTAGCTCAGCCGGCACCTGGGGAAACCTAGCAAACCAGCACATTTCTGAAAACTAGACATCTAGGGGAATCCAAGATGGGGTGACTTGTGGGGCTCTGATCAGGTTCTGTTCCCCAGAATCCTTTGCAAACCTCAAAATTTGGCTAAAACAACACATTTTCCTCACATTTCGGTGACAGAAAGTTCTGGAATCTGAGAGGAGCCACAAATGTCCTTCCACCCAGCGTTCCCCCAAGTCTCCCGATAAAAATGGTACCTCACTTGTGTGGGTAGGCCTAGCGCCCACGAAAGGAAATGGCCCAAAACACAACGTGGACACATCCCATTTTTTTTTTCTCCAGAAAACAGAGGTGTTTTTTGCAAAGTGCCTACCTTTAGATTTTGGCCCCTAGCTCAGCCGGCACATAGGGAAACCTACCAAACCTGTGCATTTTTTAAAACTAGAGACCTAGGGGAATCCAAGATGGGGTGACTTGTGGGGCTCTGACCAGGTTCTGTTACCCAGAATCCTTCGCAAACCTCAAAACTTGGCTAAAAAAACACATTTTGGTGACAGAAAGTTCTGGAATCTGAGAGGAGCCACAAATTTCCTTCCACCCAGCGTTCCCCCAAGTCTCCCGATAAAAATGGTACCTCACTTGTGTGGGTAGGCCTAGCGCCCACGAAAGGAAATGGCCCAAAACACAACGTGGACACATCCCATTTTTTTTAACAGAAAACAGAGGTGTTTTTTGCAAAGTGCCTATCTGTAGATTTTGGCCCCTAGCTCAGCCGGCACCTAGGGAAACCTACCAAACCTGTGCATTTGTAAAAACTAGAGACCTAGGGGAATCCAAGATGGGGTGACTTGTGGGGCTCTGACCAGGTTCTGTTACCCAGAATCCTTTGCAAATCTCAAAATTTGGCTAAAAAAACACCTTTTCCTCACATTTCGGTGACAGAAAGTTCTGGAATCTGAGAGGAGCCACAAATTTCCTTCCACCAAGCGTTCCCCCAAGTCTCCCGATAAAAATGATACCTCACTTGTGTGGGTAGGCCTAGCGCCCGCGACAGGAAATGCCCCAAAACACAACGTGGACACATCCCATTTTTTGACAGAAAACAGAGGTGTTTTTTGCAAAGTGCCTACCTGTAGATATTGTCCTCTAGCTCAGCCGGCACCTAGGGAAACCTACCAAACCTGTGCATTTTTGAAAACTAGAGACCTAGGGGAATCCAAGATGGGGTGACTTGTGGGGCTCTGACCAGGTTCTGTTACCCAGAATCATTTGCAAACCTCAAAATTTGGCTAAAAAAACACATTTTCCTCACATTTCGGTGACAGAAAGTTCTGGAATCTGAGAGGAGCCACACATTTCCTTCCACCCAGCGTTCCCCCAAGTCTCCCGATAAAAATGGTATCTCACTTGTGTGGGTAGGCCTAGCGACCACAAAAGGAAATGGCCCAAAACACAACATGGACACATCACATTTTTTCACAGAAAACAGTGCCTACCTGTGGATTTTGGCCTCTAGCTCAGCCGGCACCTGGGGAAACCTAGCAAACCAGCACATTTATGAAAACTAGACATCTAGGGGAATCGAAGATGGGGTGACTTTTGGGGCTCTGACCAGGTTCTGTTACCCAGAATCCTTTGCAAACCTCAAAATTTGGCTAAAAAAACACATTTTCCTCACATTTCGGTGACAGAAAGTTCTGGAATCTGAGAGGAGCCCAAATGTCCTTCCACCCAGCGTTCCCCCAAGTCTCCCGATAAAAATTGTACCTCACTTGTGTGGGTAGGCCTAGCGCCCACGAAAGGAAATGGCCCAAAACACAACGTGGACACATCCCATTTTTTTACAGAAAACAGAGGTGTTTTTTGCAAAGTGCCTACCTGTAGATATTGTCCTCTATCTCAGCCGGCACCTAGGGAAACCTACCAAACCTGTGCATTTTTTAAAACTAGAGACCTAGGGGAATCCAAGATGGGGTGACTTGTGGGGCTCTGACCAGGTTCTGTTACCCAGAATCCTTTGCAAACCTCAAAATTTGGCTAAAAAAACAAATTTTCCTCACATTTCGGTGACAGAAAGTTCTGGAATCTGAGAGGAGCCACAAATTTCCTTCCACCCAGCGTTCCCCCAAGTCTCCCGATAAAAATGGTACCTCACTTGTGTGGGTAGGCCTAGCGCCCACGAAAGGAAATGGCCCAAAACACAACGTGGACACATCCCATTTTTTGATAGAAAACAGAGATGTTTTTTGCAAAGTGCCTACCTTTAGATATTGTCCTCTAGCTCAGCCGGCACCTAGGGAAACCTACCAAACCTGTGCATTTTTGAAAACTAGAGACCTAGGGGAATCCAGGATGGGGTGACTTGTGGGGCTCTGACCAGGTTCTGTTACCCAGAATCATTTGCAAACCTCAAAATGTGGCTAAAAAAACAAATTTTCCTCACATTTCGGTGACAGAAAGTTCTGGAATCTAAGAGGAGCCACACATTTCCTTCCACCCAGCGTTCCCCCAAGTCTCCCGATAAAAATGGTATCTCACTTGTGTGGGTAGGCCTAGCGCCCACAAAAGGAAATGGCCCAAAACACAACATGGACACATCACATTTTTTCACAGAAAACAGTGCCTACCTGTGGATTTTGGCCTCTAGCTCAGCCGGCACCTGGGGAAACCTAGCAAACCAGCACATTTCTGAAAACTAGACATCTAGGGGAATCCAAGATGGGGTGACTTGTGGGGCTCTGATCAGGTTCTGTTACCCAGAATCCTTTGCAAACCTCAAAATTTGGCTAAAAAAACACATTTTCCTCACATTTCGGTGACAGAAAGTTCTGGA
This sequence comes from Pleurodeles waltl, assembly GCF_031143425.1. NCBI lineage: Eukaryota > Metazoa > Chordata > Amphibia > Caudata > Salamandridae > Pleurodeles > Pleurodeles waltl. The sequence goes on from NC_090448.1 coordinate 42,355,761, forward strand.
ATCTGAGAGGAGCCACAAATGTCCTTCCACCCAGCGTTCCCCCAAGTCTCCCGATAAAAATGGTACCTCACTTGTGTGGGTAGGCCTAGCGCCCACGAAAGGAAATGGCCCAAAACACAACGTGGACACATCACATTTTTTCACAGAAAACAGTGCCTACCTGTGGATTTTGGCCTCTAGCTCAGCCGGCACCTGGGAAAACCTAGCAAACCAGCACATTTCTGAAAACTAGACATCTAGGGGAATCCAAGATGGGGTGACTTGTGGGGCTCTGATCAGGTTCTGTTACCCAGAATCCTTTGCAAACCTCAAAATTTGGCTAAAAAAACACATTTTCCTCACATTTCGGTGACAGAAAGTTCTGGAATCTGAGAGGAGTCACAAATGTCCTTCCACCCAGCGTTCCCCCAAGTCTCCCGATAAAAATGGTACCTCACTTGTGTGGGTAGGCCTAGCGCCCACGAAAGGAAATGGCCCAAAACACAATGTGGACACATCCCATTTTTTTTTTTTACAGAAAACAGAGGTGTTTTTTGCAAAGTGCCTACCTTTAGATTTTGGCCCCTAGCTCAGCCGGCACCTAGGGAAACCTACCAAACCTGTGCATTTTTTAAAACTAGAGACCTAGGGGAATCCAAGATGGGGTGACTTGTGGGGCTCTGACCAGGTTCTGTTACCCAGAATCCTTCGCAAACCTCAAAATTTGGCTAAAAAAACACATTTTCCTCACATTTTGGTGACAGAAAGTTCTGGAATCTGAGAGGAGCCACAAATTTCCTTCCACCCAGCGTTCCCCCAAGTCTCCCGATAAAAATGGTACCTCACTTGTGTGGGTAGGCCTAGCGCCCACGAAAGGAAATGGCCCAAAACACAACGTGGACACATCCCATTTTTTTTTACAGAAAACAGAGGTGTTTTTTGCAAAGTGCCTATCTGTAGATTTTGGCCCCTAGCTCAGCCGGCACCTAGGGAAACCTACCAAACCTGTGCATTTGCAAAAACTAGAGACATAGGGGAATCCAAGATGGGGTGACTTGTGGGGCTCTGACCAGGTTCTGTTACCCAGAATCCTTTGCAAATCTCAAAATTTGGCTAAAAAAACACCTTTTCCTCACATTTCGGTGACAGAAAGTTCTGGAATCTGAGAGGAGCCACAAATTTCCTTCCACCCAGCGTTCCCCCAAGTCTCCCGATAAAAATTATACCTCACTTGTGTGGGTAGGCCTAGCGCCCGCGACAGGAAATGCCCCAAAACACAACGTGGACACATCCCATTTTTTGACAGAAAACAGAGGTGTTTTTTGCAAAGTGCCTACCTGTAGATATTGTCCTCTAGCTCAGCCGGCACCTAGGGAAACCTACCAAACCTGTGCATTTTTGAAAACTAGAGACCTAGGGGAATCCATGATGGGGTGACTTGTGTGGCTCTGACCAGGTTCTGTTACCCAGAATCATTTGCAAACCTCAAAATTTGGCTAAAAAAACACATTTTCCTCACATTTCGGTGACAGAAAGTTCTGGAATCTAAGAGAAGCCACACATTTCCTTCCACCCAGCGTTCCCCCAAGTCTCCCGATAAAAATGGTATCTCACTTGTGTGGGTAGGCCTAGCGCCCACAAAAGGAAATGGCCCAAAACACAACATGGACACATCAAATTTTTTCACAGAAAACAGTGCCTACCTGTGGATTTTGGCCTCTAGCTCAGCCGGCACCTGGGGAAACCTAGCAAACCAGCACATTTCTGAAAACTAGACATCTAGGGGAATCCAAGATGGGGTGACTTGTGGGGCTCTGATCAAGTTCTGATCCCCAGAATCCTTTGCAAACCTCAAAATTTGGCTAAAACAACACATTTTCCTCACATTTCGGTGACAGAAAGTTCTGGAATCTGAGAGGAGCCACAAATGTCCTTCCACCCAGCGTTCCCCCAAGTCTCCCGATAAAAATTGTACCTCACTTGTGTGGGTAGGCCTAGCGCCCACGAAAGGAAATGGCCCAAAACACAAAGTGGACACATCCCATTTTTTTTTTTCTCCAGAAAACAGAGGTGTTTTTTGCAAAGTGCCTACCTTTAGATTTTGGCCCCTAGCTCAGCCGGCACCTAGGGAAACCTACCAAACCTGTGCATTTTTTAAAACTAGAGACCTAGGGGAATCCAAGATGGGGTGACTTGTGGGGCTCTGACCAGGTTCTGTTACCCAGAATCCTTTGCAAACCTCAAAATTTGGCTAAAAAAACAAATTTTCCTCACATTTCGGTGACAGAAAGTTCTGGAATCTGAGAGGAGCCACAAATTTCCTTCCACCCAGCGTTCCCCCAAGTCTCCCGATAAAAATGGTACCTCACTTGTGTGGGTAGGCCTAGCGCCCACGAAAGGAAATGGCCCAAAACACAACGTGGACACATCCCATTTTTTGATAGAAAACAGAGATGTTTTTTGCAAAGTGCCTACCTTTAGATATTGTCCTCTAGCTCAGCCGGCACCTAGGGAAACCTACCAAACCTGTGCATTTTTGAAAACTAGAGACCTAGGGGAATCCAGGATGGGGTGACTTGTGGGGCTCTGACCAGGTTCTGTTACCCAGAATCATTTGCAAACCTCAAAATGTGGCTAAAAAAACACATTTTCCTCACATTTCGGTGACAGAAAGTTCTGGAATCTAAGAGGAGCCACACATTTCCTTCCACCCAGCGTTCCCCCAAGTCTCCCGATAAAAATGGTATCTCACTTGTGTGGGTAGGCCTAGCGCCCACAAAAGGAAATGGCCCAAAACACAACATGGACACATCCCATTTTTTCACAGAAAACAGTGCCTACCTGTGGATTTTGGCCTCTAGCTCAGCCGGCACCTGGGGAAACCTAGCAAACCAGCACATTTCTGAAAACTAGACATCTAGGGGAATCCAAGATGGGGTGACTTGTGGGGCTCTGATCAGGTTCTGTTACCCAGAATCCTTTGCAAACCTCAAAATTTGGCTAAAAAAACACATTTTCCTCACATTTCGGTGACAGAAAGTTCTGGAATCTGAGAGGAGCCACAAATGTCCTTCCACCCAGCGTTCCCCCAAGTCTCCCGATAAAAATGGTACCTCACTTGTGTGGGTAGGCCTAGCGCCCACGAAAGGAAATGGCCCAAAACACAACGTGGACACATCACATTTTTTCACAGAAAACAGTGCCTACCTGTGGATTTTGGCCTCTAGCTCAGCCGGCACCTGGGAAAACCTAGCAAACCAGCACATTTCTGAAAACTAGACATCTAGGGGAATCGAAGATGGGGTGACTTGTGGGGCTCTGATCAGGTTCTGTTACCCAGAATCCTTTGCAAACCTCAAAATTTGGCTAAAAAAACACATTTTCCTCACATTTCGGTGACAGAAAGTTCTGGAATCTGAGAGGAGTCACAAATGTCCTTCCACCCAGCGTTCCCCCAAGTCTCCCGATAAAAATGGTACCTCACTTGTGTGGGTAGGCCTAGCGCCCACGAAAGGAAATGGCCCAAAACACAATGTGGACACATCCCATTTTTTTTTTTTACAGAAAACAGAGGTGTTTTTTGCAAAGTGCCTACCTTTAGATTTTGGCCCCTAGCTCAGCCGGCACCTAGGGAAACCTACCAAACCTGTGCATTTTTTAAAACTAGAGACCTAGGGGAATCCAAGATGGGGTGACTTGTGGGCTCTGACCAGGTTCTGTTACCCAGAATCCTTCGCAAACCTCAAAATTTGGCTAAAAAAACACATTTTCCTCACATTTTGGTGACAGAAAGTTCTGGAATCTGAGAGGAGCCACAAATTTCCTTCCACCCAGCGTTCCCCCAAGTCTCCCGATAAAAATGGTACCTCACTTGTGTGGGTAGGCCTAGCGCCCACGAAAGGAAATGGCCCAAAACACAACGTGGACACATCCCATTTTTTTTTACTGAAAACAGAGGTGTTTTTTGCAAAGTGCCTATCTGTAGATTTTGGCCCCTAGCTCAGCCGGCACCTAGGGAAACCTACCAAACCTGTGCATTTGCAAAAACTAGAGACATAGGGGAATCCAAGATGGGGTGACTTGTGGGGCTCTGACCAGGTTCTGTTACCCAGAATCCTTTGCAAATCTCAAAATTTGGCTAAAAAAACACCTTTTCCTCACATTTCGGTGACAGAAAGTTCTGGAATCTGAGAGGAGCCACAAATTTCCTTCCACCCAGCGTTCCCCCAAGTCTCCCGATAAAAATTATACCTCACTTGTGTGGGTAGGCCTAGCGCCCGCGACAGGAAATGCCCCAAAACACAACGTGGACACATCCCATTTTTTGACAGAAAACAGAGGTGTTTTTTGCAAAGTGCCTACCTGTAGATATTGTCCTCTAGCTCAGCTGGCACCTAGGGAAACCTACCAAACCTGTGCATTTTTGAAAACTAGAGACCTAGGGGAATCCATGATGGGGTGACTTGTGTGGCTCTGACCAGGTTCTGTTACCCAGAATCATTTGCAAACCTCAAAATTTGGCTAAAAAAACACATTTTCCTCACATTTCGGTGACAGAAAGTTCTGGAATCTAAGAGGAGCCACACATTTCCTTCCACCCAGCGTTCCCCCAAGTCTCCCGATAAAAATGGTATCTCACTTGTGTGGGTAGGCCTAGCGCCCACAAAAGGAAATGGCCCAAAACACAACATGGACACATCACATTTTTTCACAGAAAACAGTGCCTACCTGTGGATTTTGGCCTCTAGCTCAGCCGGCACCTGGGGAAACCTAGCAAACCAGCACATTTCTGAAAACTAGACATCTAGGGGAATCAAAGATGGGGTGACTTGTGGGGCTCTGATCAAGTTCTGATCCCCAGAATCCTTTGCAAACCTCAAAATTTGGCTAAAACAACACATTTTCCTCACATTTCGGTGACAGAAAGTTCTGGAATCTGAGAGGAGCCACAAATGTCCTTCCACCCAGCGTTCCCCCAAGTCTCCCGATAAAAATGGTACCTCACTTGTGTGGGTAGGCCTAGCGCCCACGAAAGGAAATGGCCCAAAACACAACGTGGACACATCCCATTTTTTTTTTTCTCCAGAAAACAGAGGTGTTTTTTGCAAAGTGCCTACCTTTAGATTTTGGCCCCTAGCTCAGCCGGCACCTAGGGAAACCTACCAAACCTGTGCATTTTTTAAAACTAGAGACCTAGGGGAATCCAAGATGGGGTGACTTGTGGGGCTCTGACCAGGTTCTGTTACCCAGAATCCTTCGCAAACCTCAAAATTTGGCTAAAAAAACACATTTTACTCACATTTTGGTGACAGAAAGTTCTGGAATCTGAGAGGAGCCACAAATTTCCTTCCACCCAGCGTTCCCCAAGTCTCCCGATAAAAATGGTACCTCACTTGTGTGGGTAGGCCTAGCGCCCACGAAAGGAAATGGCCCAAAACACAACGTGGACACATCCCATTTTTTTTTACAGAAAACAGAGGTGTTTTTTGCAAAGTGCCTATCTGTAGATTTTGGCCCCTAGCTCAGCCGGCACCTAGGGAAACCTACCAAACCTGTGCATTTGCAAAAACTAGAGACCTAGGGGAATCCAAGATGGGGTGACTTGTGGGGCTCTGACCAGGTTCTGTTACCCAGAATCCTTTGCAAATCTCAAAATTTGGCTAAAAAAACACCTTTTCCTCACATTTCGGTGACAGAAAGTTCTGGAATCTGAGAGGAGCCACAAATTTCCTTCCACCCAGCGTTCCCCCAAGTCTCCCGATAAAAATGATACCTCACTTGTGTGGGTAGGCCTAGCGCCCGCGACAGGAAATGCCCCAAAACACAACGTGGACACATCCCATTTTTGACAGAAAACAGAGGTGTTTTTTGCAAAGTGCCTACCTGTAGATATTGTCCTCTAGCTCAGCCGGCACCTAGGGAAACCTACCAAACCTGTGCATTTTTGAAAACTAGAGACCTAGGGGAATCCAGGATGGGGTGACTTGTGGGGCTCTGACCAGGTTCTGTTACCCAGAATCATTTGCAAACCTCAAAATTTGGCTAAAAAAACACATTTTCCTCACATTTCGGTGACAGAAAGTTCTGGAATCTAAGAGGAGCCACACATTTCCTTCCACCCAGCGTTCCCCCAAGTCTCCCGATAAAAATGGTATCTCACTTGTGTGGGTAGGCCTAGCGCCCACAAAAGGAAATGGCCCAAAACACAACATGGACACATCACATTTTTTCACAGAAAACAGTGCCTACCTGTGGATTTTGGCCTCTAGCTCAGCCGGCACCTGGGGAAACCTAGCAAACCAGCACATTTCTGAAAACTAGACATCTAGGGGAATCCAAGATGGGGTGACTTGTGGGGCTCTGATCAGGTTCTGTTCCCCAGAATCCTTTGCAAACCTCAAAATTTGGCTAAAACAACACATTTTCCTCACATTTCGGTGACAGAAAGTTCTGGAATCTGAGAGGAGCCACAAATGTCCTTCCACCCAGCGTTCCCCCAAGTCTCCCGATAAAAATGGTACCTCACTTGTGTGGGTAGGCCTAGCGCCCACGAAAGGAAATGGCCCAAAACACAACGTGGACACATCCCATTTTTTTTTTCTCCAGAAAACAGAGGTGTTTTTTGCAAAGTGCCTACCTTTAGATTTTGGCCCCTAGCTCAGCCGGCACATAGGGAAACCTACCAAACCTGTGCATTTTATAAAACTAGAGACCTAGGGGAATCCAAGATGGGGTGACTTGTGGGGCTCTGACCAGGTTCTGTTACCCAGAATCCTTCGCAAACCTCAAAACTTGGCTAAAAAAACACATTTTGGTGACAGAAAGTTCTGGAATCTGAGAGGAGCCACAAATTTCCTTCCACCCAGCGTTCCCCCAAGTCTCCCGATAAAAATGGTACCTCACTTGTGTGGGTAGGCCTAGCGCCCACGAAAGGAAATGGCCCAAAACACAACGTGGACACATCCCATTTTTTTTAACAGAAAACAGAGGTGTTTTTTGCAAAGTGCCTATCTGTAGATTTTGGCCCCTAGCTCAGCCGGCACCTAGGGAAACCTACCAAACCTGTGCATTTGTAAAAACTAGAGACCTAGGGGAATCCAAGATGGGGTGACTTGTGGGGCTCTGACCAGGTTCTGTTACCCAGAATCCTTTGCAAATCTCAAAATATGGCTAAAAAAACACCTTTTCCTCACATTTCGGTGACAGAAAGTTCTGGAATCTGAGAGGAGCCACAAATTTCCTTCCACCAAGCGTTCCCCCAAGTCTCCCGATAAAAATGATACCTCACTTGTGTGGGTAGGCCTAGCGCCCGCGACAGGAAATGCCCCAAAACACAACGTGGACACATCCCATTTTTTGACAGAAAACAGAGGTGTTTTTTGCAAAGTGCCTACCTGTAGATATTGTCCTCTAGCTCAGCCGGCACCTAGGGAAACCTACCAAACCTGTGCATTTTTGAAAACTAGAGACCTAGGGGAATCCAAGATGGGGTGACTTGTGGGGCTCTGACCAGGTTCTGTTACCCAGAATCATTTGCAAACCTCAAAATTTGGCTAAAAAAACACATTTTCCTCACATTTCGGTGACAGAAAGTTCTGGAATCTGAGAGGAGCCACACATTTCCTTCCACCCAGCGTTCCCCCAAGTCTCCCGATAAAAATGGTATCTCACTTGTGTGGGTAGGCCTAGCGACCACAAAAGGAAATGGCCCAAAACACAACATGGACACATCACATTTTTTCACAGAAAACAGTGCCTACCTGTGGATTTTGGCCTCTAGCTCAGCCGGCACCTGGGGAAACCTAGCAAACCAGCACATTTATGAAAACTAGACATCTAGGGGAATCGAAGATGGGGTGACTTTTGGGGCTCTGACCAGGTTCTGTTACCCAGAATCCTTTGCAAACCTCAAAATTTGGCTAAAAAAACACATTTTCCTCACATTTCGGTGACAGAAAGTTCTGGAATCTGAGAGGAGCCCAAATGTCCTTCCACCCAGCGTTCCCCCAAGTCTCCCGATAAAAATTGTACCTCACTTGTGTGGGTAGGCCTAGCGCCCACGAAAGGAAATGGCCCAAAACACAACGTGGACACATCCCATTTTTTTTTTTTAAAGAAAACAGAGGTGTTTTTTGCAAAGTGCCTACCTGTAGATTGTGGCCCCTAGCTCAGCCGGCACCTAGGGAAACCTACCAAACCTGTGCATTTTTTTAAACTAGAGACCTAGGGGAATCCAAGATGGGGTGACCTGTGGGGCTCTGACCAGGTTCTGTTACCCAGAATCCTTTGCAAACCTCAAAATTTGGCTAAAAAAACACATTTTCCTCACATTTCAGTGACAGAAAGTTCTGGAATCTGAGAGGAGCCACAAATTTCCTTCCACCCAGCGTTCCCCCAAGTCTCCCGATAAAAATGGTACCTCACTTGTGCGGGTAGGCCTAGCGCCCACGAAAGGAAATGGCCCAAAACACAACGTGGACACATCCCATTTTTTTACAGAAAACAGAGGTGTTTTTTGCAAAGTGCCTACCTTTAGATATTGTCCTCTAGCTCAGCCGGCACCTAGGGAAACCTACCAAACCTGTGCATTTTTGAAAACTAGAGACCTAGGGGAATCCAGGATGGGGTGACTTGTGGGGCTCTGACCAGGTTCTGTTACCCAGAATCATTTGCAAACCTCAAAATGTGGCTAAAAAAACAAATTTTCCTCACATTTCGGTGACAGAAAGTTCTGGAATCTAAGAGGAGCCACACATTTCCTTCCACCCAGCGTTCCCCCAAGTCTCCCGATAAAAATGGTATCTCACTTGTGTGGGTAGGCCTAGCGCCCACAAAAGGAAATGGCCCAAAACACAACATGGACACATCACATTTTTTCACAGAAAACAGTGCCTACCTGTGGATTTTGGCCTCTAGCTCAGCCGGCACCTGGGGAAACCTAGCAAACCAGCACATTTCTGAAAACTAGACATCTAGGGGAATCCAAGATGGGGTGACTTGTGGGGCTCTGATCAGGTTCTGTTCCCCAGAATCCTTTGCAAACCTCAAAATTTGGCTAAAACAACACATTTTCCTCACATTTCGGTGACAGAAAGTTCTGGAATCTGAGAGGAGCCACAAATGTCCTTCCACCCAGCGTTCCCCCAAGTCTCCCGATAAAAATGGTACCTCACTTGTGTGGGTAGGCCTAGCGCCCACGAAAGGAAATGGCCCAAAACACAACGTGGACACATCCCATTTTTTTTTTCTCCAGAAAACAGAGGTGTTTTTTGCAAAGTGCCTACCTTTAGATTTTGGCCCCTAGCTCAGCCGGCACATAGGGAAACCTACCAAACCTGTGCATTTTATAAAACTAGAGACCTAGGGGAATCCAAGATGGGGTGACTTGTGGGGCTCTGACCAGGTTCTGTTACCCAGAATCCTTCGCAAACCTCAAAACTTGGCTAAAAAAACACATTTTGGTGACAGAAAGTTCTGGAATCTGAGAGGAGCCACAAATTTCCTTCCACCCAGCGTTCCCCCAAGTCTCCCGATAAAAATGGTACCTCACTTGTGTGGGTAGGCCTAGCGCCCACGAAAGGAAATGGCCCAAAACACAACGTGGACACATCCCATTTTTTTTAACAGAAAACAGAGGTGTTTTTTGCAAAGTGCCTATCTGTAGATTTTGGCCCCTAGCTCAGCCGGCACCTAGGGAAACCTATCAAACCTGTGCATTTGTAAAAACTAGAGACCTAGGGGAATCCAAGATGGGGTGACTTGTGGGGCTCTGACCAGGTTCTGTTACCCAGAATCCTTTGCAAATCTCAAAATATGGCTAAAAAAACACCTTTTCCTCACATTTCGGTGACAGAAAGTTCTGGAATCTGAGAGGAGCCACAAATTTCCTTCCACCAAGCGTTCCCCCAAGTCTCCCGATAAAAATGATACCTCACTTGTGTGGGTAGGCCTAGCGCCCGCGACAGGAAATGCCCCAAAACACAACGTGGACACATCCCATTTTTTGACAGAAAACAGAGGTGTTTTTTGCAAAGTGCCTACCTGTAGATATTGTCCTCTAGCTCAGCCGGCACCTAGGGAAACCTACCAAACCTGTGCATTTTTGAAAACTAGAGACCTAGGGGAATCCAAGATGGGGTGACTTGTGGGGCTCTGACCAGGTTCTGTTACCCAGAATCATTTGCAAACCTCAAAATTTGGCTAAAAAAACACATTTTCCTCACATTTCGGTGACAGAAAGTTCTGGAATCTGAGAGGAGCCACACATTTCCTTCCACCCAGCGTTCCCCCAAGTCTCCCGATAAAAATGGTATCTCACTTGTGTGGGTAGGCCTAGCGACCACAAAAGGAAATGGCCCAAAACACAACATGGACACATCACATTTTTTCACAGAAAACAGTGCCTACCTGTGGATTTTGGCCTCTAGCTCAGCCGGCACCTGGGGAAACCTAGCAAACCAGCACATTTATGAAAACTAGACATCTAGGGGAATCGAAGATGGGGTGACTTTTGGGGCTCTGACCAGGTTCTGTTACCCAGAATCCTTTGCAAACCTCAAAATTTGGCTAAAAAAACACATTTTCCTCACATTTCGGTGACAGAAAGTTCTGGAATCTGAGAGGAGCCCAAATGTCCTTCCACCCAGCGTTCCCCCAAGTCTCCCGATAAAAATTGTACCTCACTTGTGTGGGTAGGCCTAGCGCCCACGAAAGGAAATGGCCCAAAACACAACGTGGACACATCCCATTTTTTTTTTTTAAAGAAAACAGAGGTGTTTTTTGCAAAGTGCCTACCTGTAGATTGTGGCCCCTAGCTCAGCCGGCACCTAGGGAAACCTACCAAACCTGTGCATTTTTTTAAACTAGAGACCTAGGGGAATCCAAGATGGGGTGACCTGTGGGGCTCTGACCAGGTTCTGTTACCCAGAATCCTTTGCAAACCTCAAAATTTGGCTAAAAAAACACATTTTCCTCACATTTCAGTGACAGAAAGTTCTGGAATCTGAGAGGAGCCACAAATTTCCTTCCACCCAGCGTTCCCCCAAGTCTCCCGATAAAAATGGTACCTCACTTGTGCGGGTAGGCCTAGCGCCCACGAAAGGAAATGGCCCAAAACACAACGTGGACACATCCCATTTTTTTACAGAAAACAGAGGTGTTTTTTGCAAAGTGCCTACCTGTAGATATTGTCCTCTAGCTCAGCCGGCACCTAGGGAAACCTACCAAACCTGTGCATTTTTTAAAACTAGAGACCTAGGGGAATCCAAGATGGGGTGACTTGTGGGGCTCTGACCAGGTTCTGTTACCCAGAATCCTTTGCAAACCTCAAAATTTGGCTAAAAAAACAAATTTTCCTCACATTTCGGTGACAGAAAGTTCTGGAATCTGAGAGGAGCCACAAATTTCCTTTCACCCAGCGTTCCCCCAAGTCTCCCGATAAAAATGGTACCTCACTTGTGTGGGTAGGCCTAGCGCCCACGAAAGGAAATGGCCCAAAACACAACGTGGACACATCCCATTTTTTGATAGAAAACAGAGATGTTTTTTGCAAAGTGCCTACCTTTAGATATTGTCCTCTAGCTCAGCCGGCACCTAGGGAAACCTACCAAACCTGTGCATTTTTGAAAACTAGAGACCTAGGGGAATCCAGGATGGGGTGACTTGTGGGGCTCTGACCAGGTTCTGTTACCCAGAATCATTTGCAAACCTCAAAATGTGGCTAAAAAAACAAATTTTCCTCACATTTCGGTGACAGAAAGTTCTGGAATCTAAGAGGAGCCACACATTTCCTTCCACCCAGCGTTCCCCCAAGTCTCCCGATAAAAATGGTATCTCACTTGTGTGGGTAGGCCTAGCGCCCACAAAAGGAAATGGCCCAAAACACAACATGGACACATCACATTTTTTCACAGAAAACAGTGCCTACCTGTGGATTTTGGCCTCTAGCTCAGCCGGCACCTGGGGAAACCTAGCAAACCCAGCACATTTCTGAAAACTAGACATCTAGGGGAATCCAAGATGGGGGTGACTTGTGGGGCTCTGATCAGGTTCTGTTACCCAGAATCCTTTGCAACCTCAAAATTTGGCTAAAAAAACACATTTTCCTCACATTTCGGTGACAGAAAGTTCTGGAATCTGAGAGGAGCCACAAATGTCCTTCCACCCAGCGTTCCCCCAAGTCTCCCGATAAAAATGGTACCTCACTTGTGTGGGTAGGCCTAGCGCCCACGAAAGGAAATGGCCCAAAACACAACGTGGACACATCACATTTTTTCACAGAAAACAGTGCCTACCTGTGGATTTTGGCCTCTAGCTCAGCCGGCACCTGGGAAAACCTAGCAAACCAGCACATTTCTGAAAACTAGACATCTAGGGGAATCCCAAGATGGGGGTGACTTGTGGGGCTCTGATCAGGTTCTGTTACCCAGAATCCTTTGCAAACCTCAAAATTTGGCTAAAAAAACACATTTTCCTCACATTTCGGTGACAGAAAGTTCTGGAATCTGAGAGGAGTCACAAATGTCCTTCCACCCAGCGTTCCCCCAAGTCTCCCCGATAAAAATGGTACCTCACTTGTGTGGGTAGGGCCTAGCGCCCACGGAAAGGGAAATGGCCCAAAACACAACGTGGACACATCCCATTTTTTGACAGAAAACAGAGATGTTTTTTGCAAAGTGCCTACCCTGTAGATATTGTCCTCTAGCTCAGCCGGCACCTAGGGAAACCTACAAACCTGTGGCATTTTTTAAAACTAGAGACCTAGGGGAATCCAAGATGGGGTGACTTGTGGGGCTCTGACCAGGTTCTGTTACCCAGAATCCTTTGCAAACCTCAAAATTTGGCTAAAAAAACAAATTTTCCTCACATTTCGGTGACAGAAAGTTCTGGAATCTGAGAGGAGCACACAAATTTCCTTCCACCCAGCGTTCCCCCAAGTCTCCCGATAAAAATGGTACCTCACTTGTGTGGGTAGGCCTAGCGCCCACGAAAGGAAATGGCCCAAAACACAACGTGGACACATCCCATTTTTTGACAGAAAACAGAGATGTTTTTTGCAAAGTGCCTACCTTTAGATATTGTCCTCTAGCTCAGCCGGCACCTAGGGAAACCTACCAACCTGTGCATTTTGAAAACTAGAGACCAAGGGGAATCCAGGATGGGGTGACTTGTGGGGCTCTGACCAGGTTCTGTTACCCAGAATCATTTGCAAACCTCAAAATTTGGCTAAAAAAACAATTTTCCTCACATTTCGGTGACAGAAAGTTCTGGGAATCTAAGAGGAGCCACACATTTCCTTCCACCCACGTTCCCCCAAGTCTCCCGATAAAAATGGTATCTCACTTGTGTGGGTAGGCCTAGCGCCCACAAAAGGAAATGGCCCAAAACACAACATGGACACATCACATTTTTTCACAGAAAACAGTGCCTACCTGTGGATTTTGGCCTCTAGCTCAGCCGGCACCTGGGGAAACCTAGCAAACCAGAACATTTCTGAAAACTAGACATCTAGGGGAATCCAAGATGGGGTGACTTGTGGGGCTCTGATCAGGTTCTGTTACCCAGAATCCTTTGCAAACCTCAAAATTTGGCTAAAAAACACATATTCCTCACATTTCGGTGACAGAAAGTTCTGAATCTGAGAGGAGTCACAAATGTCCCTTCCACCCAGCGTTCCCCCAAGTCTCCCGATAAAAATGGTACCTTCACTTGTGTGGGTAGGCCTAGCGCCCACGAAAGGAAATGGCCCAAAACACAACGTGGACACATCCCATTTTTTTTTTAACAGAAAACAGAGGTGTTTTTTGCAAAGTGCCTACCTGTAGATTTTGGCCCCTAGCTCAGCCGGCACCTAGGGAAACCTACCAAACCTGTGCATTTTTTAAAACTAGAGACCTAGGGGAATCCAAGATGGGGTGACTTGTGGGGCTCTGACCAGGTTTTGTTACCCAGAATCCTTTGCAAACCTCAAAATTTGGCTAAAAAAACACATTTTCCTCACATTTTGGTGACAGAAAGTTCTGGAATCTGAGAGGAGCCACAAATTTCCTTCCACCCAGCGTTCCCCCAAGTCTCCCGATAAAAATGGTACCTCACTTGTGTGGGTAGGCCTAGCGCCCACGAAAGGAAATGGCCCAAAACACAACGTGGACACATCCCATTTTTTTTTTACAGAAAACAGAGGTGTTTTTTGCAAAGTGCCTATCTGTAGATTTTGGCCCCTAGCTCAGCCGGCACCTAGGGAAACCTACCAAACCTGTGCATTTGTAAAAACTAGAGACCTAGGGGAATCCAAGATGGGGTGACTTGTGGGGCTCTGACCAGGTTCTGTTACCCAGAATCCTTTGCAAATCTCAAAATTTGGCTAAAAAAACACATTTTCCTCACATTTTGGTGACAGAAAGTTCTGGAATCTGAGAGGAGCCACAAATTTCCTTCCACCCAGCGTTCCCCCAAGTCTCCCGATAAAAATGATACCTCACTTGTGTGGGTAGGCCTAGCGCCCGCGACAGGAAATGCCCCAAAACACAACGTGGACACATCCCATTTTTTAACAGAAAACAGAGGTGTTTTTTGCAAAGTGCCTACCTGTAGATATTGTCCTCTAGCTCAGCCGGGCACCTAGGGAAACCTACCAAACCTGTGCATTTGTGAAAACTAGAGACCTAGGGGAATCCAAGATGGGGTGACTTGTGGGGCTCTGACCAGGTTCTGTTACCCAGAATCATTTGCAAACCTCAAAATTTGGCTAAAAAAACACATTTTCCTCACATTTCGGTGACAGAAAGTTCTGGAATCTGAGAGGAGCCACACATTTCCTTCCACCCAGCGTTCCCCCAAGTCTCCCGATAAAAATGGTATCTCACTTGTGTGGGTAGGCCTAGCGCCCACAAAAGGAAATGGCCCAAAACACAACATGGACACATCACATTTTTTCACAGAAAACAGTGCCTACCTGTGGATTTTGGCCTCTAGCTCAGCCGGCACCTGGGGAAACCTAGCAAACCAGCACATTTCTGAAAACTAGACATCTAGGGGAATCCAAGATGGGGTGACTTTTGGGGCTCTGACCAGGTTCTGTTACCCAGAATCCTTTGCAAACCTCAAAATTTGGCTAAAAAAAACACATTTTCCTCACATTTCGGTGACAGAAAGTTCTGGAATCTGAGAGGAGCCACAAATGTCCTTCCACTCAGCGTTCCGCCAAGTCTCCCGATAAAAATGGTACCTCACTTGTGTGGGTAGGCCTAGCGCCCACGAAAGGAAATGGCCCAAAACACAACGTGGACACATCCCATTTATTTTTTTTAAAGAAAACAGAGGTGTTTTTTGCAAAGTGCCTACCTGTAGATTTTGGCCCCTAGCTCAGCCGGCACCTAGGGAAACCTACCAAACCTGTGCATTTTCTAAAACTAGAGACCTAGGGGAATCCAAGATGGGGTGACTTGTGGGGCTCTGACCAGGTTCTGTTACCCAGAATCCTTTGCAAACCTCAAAATTTGGCTAAAAAAACACATTTTCCTCACATTTCGGTGACAGAAAATTCTGGAATCTGAGAGGAGCCACAAATTTCCTTCCACCCAGCGTTCCCCCAAGTCTCCCGATAAAAATGGTACCTCACTTGTGTGGGTAGGCCTAGCGCCCACGAAAGGAAATGGCCCAAAACACAACGTGGACACATCCCATTTTTTTTTACAGAAAACAGAGGTGTTTTTTTGCAAAGTGCCTATCTGTAGATTTTGGCCCCTAGCTCAGCCGGCACCTAGGGAAACCTACCAAACCTGTGCATATGTAAAAACTAGAGACCTAGGGGAATCCAAGATGGGGTGACTTGTGGGGCTCTGACCAGGTTCTGTTACCCAGAATCCTTTGCAAATCTCAAAATTTGGCTAAAAAAACACATTTTCCTCACATTTTGATGACAGAAAGTTCTGGAATCTGAGAGGAGCCACAAATTTCCTTCCACCCAGCGTTCCCCCAAGTCTCCCGATAAAAATGATACCTCACGTGTGTGGGTAGGCCTAGCGCCCGCGACAGGAAATGCCCCAAAACACAACGTGGACACATCCCATTTTTTGACAGAAAACAGAGGTGTTTTTTGCAAAGTGCCTACCTGTAGATATTGTCCTCTAGCTCAGCCGGCACCTAGGGAAACCTACCAAACCTGTGCATTTTTGAAAACTAGAGACCTAGGGGAATCCAAGATGGGGTGACTTGTGGGGCTCTGACGAGGTTCTGTTACCCAGAATCATTTGCAAACCTCAAAATTTGGCAAAAAAAACACATTTTCCTCACATTTCGGTGACAGAAAGTTCTGGAATCTGAGAGGAGCCACACATTTCCTTCCACCCAGCGTTCCCCCAAGTCTCCCGATAAAAATGGTATCTCACTTGTGTGGGTAGGCCTAGCGCCCACAAAAGGAAATGGCCCAAAACACAACATGGACACATCACATTTTTTCACAGAAAACAGTGCCTACCTGTGGATTTTGGCCTCTAGCTCAGCCGGCACCTGGGTAAACCTAGCAAACCAGCACATTTCTGAAAACTAGACATCTAGGGGAATCCAAGATGGAGTGACTTTTGGGGCTCTGACCAGGTTCTGTTACCCAGAATCCTTTGCAAACCCCAAAATTTGGCTAAAAAAACACATTTTCCTCACATTTCGGTGACAGAAAGTTCTGGAATCTGAGAGGAGCCACAAATGTCCTTCCACCCAGCGTTCCCCCAAGTCTCCCAATAAAAATGGTACCTCACTTGTGTGGGTAGGCCTAGCGCCCACGAAAGGAAATGGCCCAAAACACAACGTGGACACATCCCATTTTTTTTTTACAGAAAACAGAGGTGTTTTTTGCAAAGTGCCTATCTGTAGATTTTGGCCCCTAGCTCAGCCGGCACCTAGGGAAACCTACCAAACCTGTGCATTTGTAAAAACTAGAGACCTAGGGGAATCCAAGATGGGGTGACTTGTGGGGCTCTGACCAGGTTCTGTTACCCAGAATCCTTTGCAAACCTCAAAATTTGGCTAAAAAAACACATTTTCCTCACATTTTGGTGACAGAAAGTTCTGGAATCTGAGAGGAGCCACAAATTTCCTTCCACCCAGCGTTCCTCCAAGTCTCCCGATAAAAATGGTACCTCACTTGTGTGGGTAGGCCTAGCGCCCACGAAAGGAAATGGCCCAAAACACAACGTGGACACATCCCATTTTTTTTTACAGAAAACAGAGGTGTTTTTTGCAAAGTGCCTATCTGTAGATTTTGGCCCCTAGCTCAGCCGGCACCTAGGGAAACCTACCAAACCTGTGCATTTGTAAAAACTAGAGACCTAGGGGAATCCAAGATGGGGTGACTTGTGGGGCTCTGACCAGGTTCTGTTACCCAGAATCCTTTGCAAATCTCAAAATTTGGCTAAAAAAACACATTTTCCTCACATTTCGGTGACAGAAAGTTCTGGAATCTGAGAGGAGCCACAAATTTCCTTCCACCCAGCGTTCCCCCAAGTCTCCCGATAAAAATGGTACCTCACTTGTGTGGGTAGGCCTAGCGCCCACAAAAGGAAATGGCCCAAAACACAACGTGGACACATCCCATTTTTTTTTACAGAAAACAGAGGTGTTTTTTGCAAAGTGCCTATCTGTAGATTTTGGCCCCTAGCTCAGCCGGCACCTAGGGAAACCTACCAAACCTGTGCATTTGCAAAAACTAGAGACCTAGGGGAATCCAAGATGGGGTGACTTGTGGGGCTCTGACCAGGTTCTGTTACCCAGAATCCTTTGCAAATCTCAAAATTTGGCTAAAAAAACACATTTTCCTCACATTTCGGTGACAGAAAGTTCTGGAATCTGAGAGGAGCCACAAATTTCCTTCCACCCAGCGTTCCCCCAAGTCTCCCGATAAAAATGATACCTCACTTGTGTGGGTAGGCCTAGCGCCCGCGACAGGAAATGCCCCAAAACACAACGTGGACACATCCCATTTTTTGACAGAAAACAGAGGTGTTTTTTGCAAAGTGCCTACCTGTAGATATTGTCCTCTAGCTCAGCCGGCACCTAGGGAAACCTACCAAACCTGTGCATTTGTGAAAACTAGAGACCTAGGGGAATCCAAGATGGGGTGACTTGTGGGGCTCTGACCAGGTTCTGTTACCCAGAATCATTTGCAAACCTCAAAATTTGGCTAAAAAAACACATTTTCCTCACATTTCAGTGACAGAAAGTTCTGGAATCTGAGAGGAGCCAAACATTTCCTTCCACCCAGCGTTCCCCCAAGTCTCCCGATAAAAATGGTATCTCACTTGTGTGGGTAGGCCTAGCGCCCACAAAAGGAAATGGCCCAAAACACAACATGGACACATCACATTTTTTCACAGAAAACAGTGCCTACCTGTGGATTTTGGCCTCTAGCTCAGCCGGCGCCTGGGGAAACCTAGCAAACCAGCACATTTCTGAAAACTAGACATCTAGGGGAATCCAAGATGGGGTGACTTTTGGGGCTCTGACCAGGTTCTGTTACCCAGAATCCTTTGCAAACCTCAAAATTTGGCTAAAAAAACACATTTTCCTCACATTTCGGTGACAGAAAGTTCTGGAATCTGAGAGGAGCCACAAATGTCCTTCCACTCAGCGTTCCCCCAAGTCCCCCGATAAAAATGGTACCTCACTTGTGTGGGTAGGCCTAGCGCCCACGAAAGGAAATGGCCCAAAACACAACGTGGACACATCCCATTTATTTTTTTAAAAGAAAACAGAGGTGTTTTTTGCAAAGTGCCTACCTGTAGATTTTGGCCCCTAGCTCAGCCGGCACCTAGGGAAACCTACCAAACCTGTGCATTTTCTAAAACTAGAGACCTAGGGGAATCCAAGATGGGGTGACTTGTGGGGCTCTGACCAGGTTCTGTTACCCAGAATCCTTTGCAAACCTCAAAATTTGGCTAAAAAAACACATTTTCCTCACATTTCGGTGACAGAAAGTTCTGGAATCTGAGAGGAGCCACAAATTTCCTTCCACCCAGCGTTCCCCCAAGTCTCCCGATAAAAATGGTACCTCACTTGTGTGGGTAGGCCTAGCGCCCACGAAAGGAAATGGCCCAAAACACAACGTGGACACATCCCATTTTTTTTTACAGAAAACAGAGGTGTTTTTTTGCAAAGTGCCTATCTGTAGATTTTGGCCCCTAGCTCAGCCGGCACCTAGGGAAACCTACCAAACCTGTGCATATGTAAAAACTAGAGACCTAGGGGAATCCAAGATGGGGTGACTTGTGGGGCTCTGACCAGGTTCTGTTACCCAGAATCCTTTGCAAATCTCAAAATTTGGCTAAAAAAACACATTTTCCTCACATTTCGATGACAGAAAGTTCTGGAATCTGAGAGGAGCCACAAATTTCCTTCCACCCAGCGTTCCCCCAAGTCTCCCGATAAAAATGATACCTCACGTGTGTGGGTAGGCCTAGCGCCCGCGACAGGAAATGCCCCAAAACACAACGTGGACACATCCCATTTTTTGACAGAAAACAGAGGTGTTTTTTGCAAAGTGCCTACCTGTAGATATTGTCCTCTAGCTCAGCCGGCACCTAGGGAAACCTACCAAACCTGTGCATTTGTGAAAACTAGAGACCTAGGGGAATCCAAGATGGGGTGACTTGTGGGGCTCTGACCAGGTTCTGTTACCCAGAATCATTTGCAAACCTCAAAATTTGGCTAAAAAAACACATTTTCCTCACATTTCGGTGACAGAAAGTTCTGGAATCTGAGAGGAGCCACACATTTCCTTCCACCCAGCGTTCCCCCAAGTCTCCCGATAAAAATGGTATCTCACTTGTGTGGGTAGGCCTAGCGCCCACAAAAGGAAATGGCCCAAAACACAACATGGACACATCACATTTTTTCACAGAAAACAGTGCCTACCTGTGGATTTTGGCCTCTAGCTCAGCCGGCACCTGGGGAAACCTAGCAAACCAGCACATTTCTGAAAACTAGACATCTAGGGGAATCCAAGATGGGGTGACTTTTGGGGCTCTGACCAGGTTCTGTTACCCAGAATCCTTTGCAAACCTCAAAATTTGGCTAAAAAAACACATTTTCCTCACATTTCGGTGACAGAAAGTTCTGGAATCTGAGAGGAGCCACAAATGTCCTTCCACTCAGCGTTCCCCCAAGTCTCCCGATAAAAATGGTACCTCACTTGTGTGGGTAGGCCTAGCGCCCACGAAAGGAAATGGCCCAAAACACAACGTGGACACATCCCATTTATTTTTTTTAAAGAAAACAGAGGTGTTTTTTGCAAAGTGCCTACCTGTAGATTTTGGCCCCTAGCTCAGCCGGCACCTAGGGAAACCTACCAAACCTGTGCATTTTCTAAAACTAGAGACCTAGGGGAATCCAAGATGGGGTGACTTGTGGGGCTCTGACCAGGTTCTGTTACCCAGAATCCTTTGCAAACCTCAAAATTTGGCTAAAAAAACACATTTTCCTCACATTTCGGTGACAGAAAATTCTGGAATCTGAGAGGAGCCACAAATTTCCTTCCACCCAGCGTTCCCCCAAGTCTCCCGATAAAAATGGTACCTCACTTGTGTGGGTAGGCCTAGCGCCCACGAAAGGAAATGGCCCAAAACACAACGTGGACACATCCCATTTTTTTTTACAGAAAACAGAGGTGTTTTTTTGCAAAGTGCCTATCTGTAGATTTTGGCCCCTAGCTCAGCCGGCACCTAGGGAAACCTACCAAACCTGTGCATATGTAAAAACTAGAGACCTAGGGGAATCAAAGATGGGGTGACTTGTGGGGCTCTGACCAGGTTCTGTTACCCAGAATCCTTTGCAAATCTCAAAATTTGGCTAAAAAAACACATTTTCCTCACATTTCGATGACAGAAAGTTCTGGAATCTGAGAGGAGCCACAAATTTCCTTCCACCCAGCGTTCCCCCAAGTCTCCCGATAAAAATGATACCTCACGTGTGTGGGTAGGCCTAGCGCCCGCGACAGGAAATGCCCCAAAACACAACGTGGACACATCCCATTTTTTGACAGAAAACAGAGGTGTTTTTTGCAAAGTGCCTACCTGTAGATATTGTCCTCTAGCTCAGCCGGCACCTAGGGAAACCTACCAAACCTGTGCATTTTTTAAAACTAGAGACCTAGGGGAATCCAAGATGGGGTGACTTGTGGGGCTCTGACCAGGTTCTGTTACCCAGAATCATTTGCAAACCTCAAAATTTGGCAAAAAAAACACATTTTCCTCACATTTCGGTGACAGAAAGTTCTGGAATCTGAGAGGAGCCACACATTTCCTTCCACCCAGCGTTCCCCCAAGTCTCCCGATAAAAATGGTATCTCACTTGTGTGGGTAGGCCTAGCGCCCACAAAAGGAAATGGCCCAAAACACAACATGGACACATCACATTTTTTCACAGAAAACAGTGCCTACCTGTGGATTTTGGCCTCTAGCTCAGCCGGCACCTGGGTAAACCTAGCAAACCAGCACATTTCTGAAAACTAGACATCTAGGGGAATCCAAGATGGAGTGACTTTTGGGGCTCTGACCAGGTTCTGTTACCCAGAATCCTTTGCAAACCCCAAAATTTGGCTAAAAAAACACATTTTCCTCACATTTCGGTGACAGAAAGTTCTGGAATCTGAGAGGAGCCACAAATGTCCTTCCACCCAGCGTTCCCCCAAGTCTCCCAATAAAAATGGTACCTCACTTGTGTGGGTAGGCCTAGCGCCCACGAAAGGAAATGGCCCAAAACACAACGTGGA
Organism: Pleurodeles waltl; assembly: GCF_031143425.1. Taxonomy (NCBI): domain Eukaryota; kingdom Metazoa; phylum Chordata; class Amphibia; order Caudata; family Salamandridae; genus Pleurodeles; species Pleurodeles waltl. The sequence goes on from NC_090448.1 coordinate 42,377,500, forward strand.
CACATCCCATTTTTTTTTTACAGAAAACAGAGGTGTTTTTTGCAAAGTGCCTATCTGTAGATTTTGGCCCCTAGCTCAGCCGGCACCTAGGGAAACCTACCAAACCTGTGCATTTGTAAAAACTAGAGACCTAGGGGAATCCAAGATGGGGTGACTTGTGGGGCTCTGACCAGGTTCTGTTACCCAGAATCCTTTGCAAACCTCAAAATTTGGCTAAAAAAACACATTTTCCTCACATTTTGGTGACAGAAAGTTCTGGAATCTGAGAGGAGCCACAAATTTCCTTCCACCCAGCGTTCCCCCAAGTCTCCCGATAAAAATGGTACCTCACTTGTGTGGGTAGGCCTAGCGCCCACGAAAGGAAATGGCCCAAAACACAACGTGGACACATCCCATTTTTTTTTACAGAAAACAGAGGTGTTTTTTGCAAAGTGCCTATCTGTAGATTTTGGCCCCTAGCTCAGCCGGCACCTAGGGAAACCTACCAAACCTGTGCATTTGTAAAAACTAGAGACCTAGGGGAATCCAAGATGGGGTGACTTGTGGGGCTCTGACCAGGTTCTGTTACCCAGAATCCTTTGCAAATCTCAAAATTTGGCTAAAAAAACACATTTTCCTCACATTTCGGTGACAGAAAGTTCTGGAATCTGAGAGGAGCCACAAATTTCCTTCCACCCAGCGTTCCCCCAAGTCTCCCGATAAAAATGGTACCTCACTTGTGTGGGTAGGCCTAGCGCCCACAAAAGGAAATGGCCCAAAACACAACGTGGACACATCCCATTTTTTTTTACAGAAAACAGAGGTGTTTTTTGCAAAGTGCCTATCTGTAGATTTTGGCCCCTAGCTCAGCCGGCACCTAGGGAAACCTACCAAACCTGTGCATTTGTAAAAACTAGAGACCTAGGGGAATCCAAGATGGGGTGACTTGTGGGGCTCTGACCAGGTTCTGTTACCCAGAATCCTTTGCAAATCTCAAAATTTGGCTAAAAAAACACATTTTCCTCACATTTCGGTGACAGAAAGTTCTGGAATCTGAGAGGAGCCACAAATTTCCTTCCACCCAGCGTTCCCCCAAGTCTCCCGATAAAAATGATACCTCACTTGTGTGGGTAGGCCTAGCGCCCGCGACAGGAAATGCCCCAAAACACAACGTGGACACATCCCATTTTTTGACAGAAAACAGAGGTGTTTTTTGCAAAGTGCCTACCTGTAGATATTGTCCTCTAGCTCAGCCGGCACCTAGGGAAACCTACCAAACCTGTGCATTTGTGAAAACTAGAGACCTAGGGGAATCCAAGATGGGGTGACTTGTGGGGCTCTGACCAGGTTCTGTTACCCAGAATCATTTGCAAACCTCAAAATTTGGCTAAAAAAACACATTTTCCTCACATTTCAGTGACAGAAAGTTCTGGAATCTGAGAGGAGCCACACATTTCCTTCCACCCAGCGTTCCCCCAAGTCTCCCGATAAAAATGGTATCTCACTTGTGTGGGTAGGCCTAGCGCCCACAAAAGGAAATGGCCCAAAACACAACATGGACACATCACATTTTTTCACAGAAAACAGTGCCTACCTGTGGATTTTGGCCTCTAGCTCAGCCGGCGCCTGGGGAAACCTAGCAAACCAGCACATTTCTGAAAACTAGACATCTAGGGGAATCCAAGATGGGGTGACTTTTGGGGCTCTGACCAGGTTCTGTTACCCAGAATCCTTTGCAAACCTCAAAATTTGGCTAAAATAACACATTTTCCTCACATTTCGGTGACAGAAAGTTCTGGAATCTGAGAGGAGCCACAAATGTCCTTCCACTCAGCGTTCCCCCAAGTCCCCCGATAAAAATGGTACCTCACTTGTGTGGGTAGGCCTAGCGCCCACGAAAGGAAATGGCCCAAAACACAACGTGGACACATCCCATTTATTTTTTTTAAAGAAAACAGAGGTGTTTTTTGCAAAGTGCCTACCTGTAGATTTTGGCCCCTAGCTCAGCCGGCACCTAGGGAAACCTACCAAACCTGTGCATTTTCTAAAACTAGAGACCTAGGGGAATCCAAGATGGGGTGACTTGTGGGGCTCTGACCAGGTTCTGTTACCCAGAATCCTTTGCAAACCTCAAAATTTGGCTAAAAAAACACATTTTCCTCACATTTCGGTGACAGAAAGTTCTGGAATCTGAGAGGAGCCACAAATTTCCTTCCACCCAGCGTTCCCCCAAGTCTCCCGATAAAAATGGTACCTCACTTGTGTGGGTAGGCCTAGCGCCCACGAAAGGAAATGGCCCAAAACACAACGTGGACACATCCCATTTTTTTTTACAGAAAACAGAGGTGTTTTTTTGCAAAGTGCCTATCTGTAGATTTTGGCCCCTAGCTCAGCCGGCACCTAGGGAAACCTACCAAACCTGTGCATATGTAAAAACTAGAGACCTAGGGGAATCCAAGATGGGGTGACTTGTGGGGCTCTGACCAGGTTCTGTTACCCAGAATCCTTTGCAAATCTCAAAATTTGGCTAAAAAAACACATTTTCCTCACATTTCGATGACAGAAAGTTCTGGAATCTGAGAGGAGCCACAAATTTCCTTCCACCCAGCGTTCCCCCAAGTCTCCCGATAAAAATGATACCTCACGTGTGTGGGTAGGCCTAGCGCCCGCGACAGGAAATGCCCCAAAACACAACGTGGACACATCCCATTTTTTGACAGAAAACAGAGGTGTTTTTTGCAAAGTGCCTACCTGTAGATATAGTCCTCTAGCTCAGCCGGCACCTAGGGAAACCTACCAAACCTGTGCATTTGTGAAAACTAGAGACCTAGGGGAATCCAAGATGGGGTGACTTGTGGGGCTCTGACCAGGTTCTGTTACCCAGAATCATTTGCAAACCTCAAAATTTGGCTAAAAAAACACATTTTCCTCACATTTCGGTGACAGAAAGTTCTGGAATCTGAGAGGAGCCACACATTTCCTTCCACCCAGCGTTCCCCCAAGTCTCCCGATAAAAATGGTATCTCACTTGTGTGGGTAGGCCTAGCGCCCACAAAAGGAAATGGCCCAAAACACAACATGGACACATCACATTTTTTCACAGAAAACAGTGCCTACCTGTGGATTTTGGCCTCTAGCTCAGCCGGCACCTGGGGAAACCTAGCAAACCAGCACATTTCTGAAAACTAGACATCTAGGGGAATCCAAGATGGGGTGACTTTTGGGGCTCTGACCAGGTTCTGTTACCCAGAATCCTTTGCAAACCTCAAAATTTGGCTAAAAAAACACATTTTCCTCACATTTCGGTGACAGAAAGTTCTGGAATCTGAGAGGAGCCACAAATGTCCTTCCACTCAGCGTTCCCCCAAGTCTCCCGATAAAAATGGTACCTCACTTGTGTGGGTAGGCCTAGCGCCCACGAAAGGAAATGGCCCAAAACACAACGTGGACACATCCCATTTATTTTTTTTAAAGAAAACAGAGGTGTTTTTTGCAAAGTGCCTACCTGTAGATTTTGGCCCCTAGCTCAGCCGGCACCTAGGGAAACCTACCAAACCTGTGCATTTTCTAAAACTAGAGACCTAGGGGAATCCAAGATGGGGTGACTTGTGGGGCTCTGACCAGGTTCTGTTACCCAGAATCCTTTGCAAACCTCAAAATTTGGCTAAAAAAACACATTTTCCTCACATTTCGGTGACAGAAAATTCTGGAATCTGAGAGGAGCCACAAATTTCCTTCCACCCAGCGTTCCCCCAAGTCTCCCGATAAAAATGGTACCTCACTTGTGTGGGTAGGCCTAGCGCCCACGAAAGGAAATGGCCCAAAACACAACGTGGACACATCCCATTTTTTTTTACAGAAAACAGAGGTGTTTTTTTGCAAAGTGCCTATCTGTAGATTTTGGCCCCTAGCTCAGCCGGCACCTAGGGAAACCTACCAAACCTGTGCATATGTAAAAACTAGAGACCTAGGGGAATCAAAGATGGGGTGACTTGTGGGGCTCTGACCAGGTTCTGTTACCCAGAATCCTTTGCAAATCTCAAAATTTGGCTAAAAAAACACATTTTCCTCACATTTCGATGACAGAAAGTTCTGGAATCTGAGAGGAGCCACAAATTTCCTTCCACCCAGCGTTCCCCCAAGTCTCCCGATAAAAATGATACCTCACGTGTGTGGGTAGGCCTAGCGCCCGCGACAGGAAATGCCCCAAAACACAACGTGGACACATCCCATTTTTTGACAGAAAACAGAGGTGTTTTTTGCAAAGTGCCTACCTGTAGATATTGTCCTCTAGCTCAGCCGGCACCTAGGGAAACCTACCAAACCTGTGCATTTTTGAAAACTAGAGACCTAGGGGAATCCAAGATGGGGTGACTTGTGGGGCTCTGACCAGGTTCTGTTACCCAGAATCATTTGCAAACCTCAAAATTTGGCAAAAAAAACACATTTTCCTCACATTTCGGTGACAGAAAGTTCTGGAATCTGAGAGGAGCCACACATTTCCTTCCACCCAGCGTTCCCCCAAGTCTCCCGATAAAAATGGTATCTCACTTGTGTGGGTAGGCCTAGCGCCCACAAAAGGAAATGGCCCAAAACACAACATGGACACATCACATTTTTTCACAGAAAACAGTGCCTACCTGTGGATTTTGGCCTCTAGCTCAGCCGGCACCTGGGTAAACCTAGCAAACCAGCACATTTCTGAAAACTAGACATCTAGGGGAATCCAAGATGGAGTGACTTTTGGGGCTCTGACCAGGTTCTGTTACCCAGAATCCTTTGCAAACCCCAAAATTTGGCTAAAAAAACACATTTTCCTCACATTTCGGTGACAGAAAGTTCTGGAATCTGAGAGGAGCCACAAATGTCCTTCCACCCAGCGTTCCCCCAAGTCTCCCAATAAAAATGGTACCTCACTTGTGTGGGTAGGCCTAGCGCCCACGAAAGGAAATGGCCCAAAACACAACGTGGACACATCCCATTTTTTTTTTACAGAAAACAGAGGTGTTTTTTGCAAAGTGCCTATCTGTAGATTTTGGCCCCTAGCTCAGCCGGCACCTAGGGAAACCTACCAAACCTGTGCATTTGTAAAAACTAGAGACCTAGGGGAATCCAAGATGGGGTGACTTGTGGGGCTCTGACCAGGTTCTGTTACCCAGAATCCTTTGCAAACCTCAAAATTTGGCTAAAAAAACACATTTTCCTCACATTTTGGTGACAGAAAGTTCTGGAATCTGAGAGGAGCCACAAATTTCCTTCCACCCAGCGTTCCCCCAAGTCTCCCGATAAAAATGGTACCTCACTTGTGTGGGTAGGCCTAGCGCCCACGAAAGGAAATGGCCCAAAACACAACGTGGACACATCCCATTTTTTTTTACAGAAAACAGAGGTGTTTTTTGCAAAGTGCCTATCTGTAGATTTTGGCCCCTAGCTCAGCCGGCACCTAGGGAAACCTACCAAACCTGTGCATTTGTAAAAACTAGAGACCTAGGGGAATCCAAGATGGGGTGACTTGTGGGGCTCTGACCAGGTTCTGTTACCCAGAATCCTTTGCAAATCTCAAAATTTGGCTAAAAAAACACATTTTCCTCACATTTCGGTGACAGAAAGTTCTGGAATCTGAGAGGAGCCACAAATTTCCTTCCACCCAGCGTTCCCCCAAGTCTCCCGATAAAAATGGTACCTCACTTGTGTGGGTAGGCCTAGCGCCCACAAAAGGAAATGGCCCAAAACACAACGTGGACACATCCCATTTTTTTTTACAGAAAACAGAGGTGTTTTTTGCAAAGTGCCTATCTGTAGATTTTGGCCCCTAGCTCAGCCGGCACCTAGGGAAACCTACCAAACCTGTGCATTTGTAAAAACTAGAGACCTAGGGGAATCCAAGATGGGGTGACTTGTGGGGCTCTGACCAGGTTCTGTTACCCAGAATCCTTTGCAAATCTCAAAATTTGGCTAAAAAAACACATTTTCCTCACATTTCGGTGACAGAAAGTTCTGGAATCTGAGAGGAGCCACAAATTTCCTTCCACCCAGCGTTCCCCCAAGTCTCCCGATAAAAATGATACCTCACTTGTGTGGGTAGGCCTAGCGCCCGCGACAGGAAATGCCCCAAAACACAACGTGGACACATCCCATTTTTTGACAGAAAACAGAGGTGTTTTTTGCAAAGTGCCTACCTGTAGATATTGTCCTCTAGCTCAGCCGGCACCTAGGGAAACCTACCAAACCTGTGCATTTGTGAAAACTAGAGACCTAGGGGAATCCAAGATGGGGTGACTTGTGGGGCTCTGACCAGGTTCTGTTACCCAGAATCATTTGCAAACCTCAAAATTTGGCTAAAAAAACACATTTTCCTCACATTTCGGTGACAGAAAGTTCTGGAATCTGAGAGGAGCCACACATTTCCTTCCACCCAGCGTTCCCCCAAGTCTCCCGATAAAAATGGTATCTCACTTGTGTGGGTAGGCCTAGCGCCCACAAAAGGAAATGGCCCAAAACACAACATGGACACATCCCATTTTTTCACAGAAAACAGTGCCTACCTGTGGATTTTGGCCTCTAGCTCAGCCGGCGCCTGGGGAAACCTAGCAAACCAGCACATTTCTGAAAACTAGACATCTAGGGGAATCCAAGATGGGGTGACTTTTGGGGCTCTGACCAGGTTCTGTTACCCAGAATCCTTTGCAAACCTCAAAATTTGGCTAAAAAAACACATTTTCCTCACATTTCGGTGACAGAAAGTTCTGGAATCTGAGAGGAGCCACAAATGTCCTTACACTCAGCGTTCCCCCAAGTCCCCCGATAAAAATGGTACCTCACTTGTGTGGGTAGGCCTAGCGCCCACGAAAGGAAATGGCCCAAAACACAACGTGGACACATCCCATTTATTTTTTTTAAAGAAAACAGAGGTGTTTTTTGCAAAGTGCCTACCTGTAGATTTTGGCCCCTAGCTCAGCCGGCACCTAGGGAAACCTACCAAACCTGTGCATTTTCTAAAACTAGAGACCTAGGGGAATCCAAGATGGGGTGACTTGTGGGGCTCTGACCAGGTTCTGTTACCCAGAATCCTTTGCAAACCTCAAAATTTGGCTAAAAAAACACATTTTCCTCACATTTCGGTGACAGAAAGTTCTGGAATCTGAGAGGAGCCACAAATTTCCTTCCACCCAGCGTTCCCCCAAGTCTCCCGATAAAAATGGTACCTCACTTGTGTGGGTAGGCCTAGCGCCCACGAAAGGAAATGGCCCAAAACACAACGTGGACACATCCCATTTTTTTTTACAGAAAACAGAGGTGTTTTTTTGCAAAGTGCCTATCTGTAGATTTTGGCCCCTAGCTCAGCCAGCACCTAGGGAAACCTACCAAACCTGTGCATATGTAAAAACTAGAGACCTAGGGGAATCCAAGATGGGGTGACTTGTGGGGCTCTGACCAGGTTCTGTTACCCAGAATCCTTTGCAAATCTCAAAATTTGGCTAAAAAAACACATTTTCCTCACATTTCGATGACAGAAAGTTCTGGAATCTGAGAGGAGCCACAAATTTCCTTCCACCCAGCGTTCCCCCAAGTCTCCCGATAAAAATGATACCTCACGTGTGTGGGTAGGCCTAGCGCCCGCGACAGGAAATGCCCCAAAACACAACGTGGACACATCCCATTTTTTGACAGAAAACAGAGGTGTTTTTTGCAAAGTGCCTACCTGTAGATATTGTCCTCTAGCTCAGCCGGCACCTAGGGAAACCTACCAAACCTGTGCATTTTTGAAAACTAGAGACCTAGGGGAATCCAAGATGGGGTGACTTGTGGGGCTCTGACCAGGTTCTGTTACCCAGAATCATTTGCAAACCTCAAAATTTGGCAAAAAAAACACATTTTCCTCACATTTCGGTGACAGAAAGTTCTGGAATCTGAGAGGAGCCACACATTTCCTTCCACCCAGCGTTCCCCCAAGTCTCCCGATAAAAATGGTATCTCACTTGTGTGGGTAGGCCTAGCGCCCACAAAAGGAAATGGCCCAAAACACAACATGGACACATCACATTTTTTCACAGAAAACAGTGCCTACCTGTGGATTTTGGCCTCTAGCTCAGCCGGCACCTGGGTAAACCTAGCAAACCAGCACATTTCTGAAAACTAGACATCTAGGGGAATCCAAGATGGGGTGACTTTTGGGGCTCTGACCAGGTTCTGTTACCCAGAATCCTTTGCAAACCTCAAAAGTTGGCTAAAAAAACACATTTTCCTCACATTTCGGTGACAGAAAGTTCTGGAATCTGAGAGGAGCCACAAATGTCCTTCCACCCAGCGTTCCCCCAAGTCTCCCGATAAAAATGGTACCTCACTTGTGTGGGTAGGCCTAGCGCCCACGAAAGGAAATGGCCCAAAACACAACGTGGACACATCCCATTTTTTTTTTACAGAAAACAGAGGTGTTTTTTGCAAAGTGCCTATCTGTAGATTTTGGCCCCTAGCTCAGCCGGCACCTAGGGAAACCTACCAAACCTGTGCATTTGTAAAAACTAGAGACCTAGGGGAATCCAAGATGGGGTGACTTGTGGGGCTCTGACCAGGTTCTGTTACCCAGAATCCTTTGCAAACCTCAAAATTTGGCTAAAAAAACACATTTTCCTCACATTTTGGTGACAGAAAGTTCTGGAATCTGAGAGGAGCCACAAATTTCCTTCCACCCAGCGTTCCCCCAAGTCTCCCGATAAAAATGGTACCTCACTTGTGTGGGTAGGCCTAGCGCCCACGAAAGGAAATGGCCCAAAACACAACGTGGACACATCCCATTTTTTTTTACAGAAAACAGAGGTGTTTTTTGCAAAGTGCCTATCTGTAGATTTTGGCCCCTAGCTCAGCCGGCACCTAGGGAAACCTACCAAACCTGTGCATTTGTAAAAACTAGAGACCTAGGGGAATCCAAGATGGGGTGACTTGTGGGGCTCTGACCAGGTTCTGTTACCCAGAATCCTTTGCAAATCTCAAAATTTGGCTAAAAAAACACATTTTCCTCACATTTCGGTGACAGAAAGTTCTGGAATCTGAGAGGAGCCACAAATTTCCTTACACCCAGCGTTCCCCCAAGTCTCCCGATAAAAATGATACCTCACTTGTGTGGGTAGGCCTAGCGCCCGCGACAGGAAATGCCCCAAAACACAACGTGGACACATCCCATTTTTTGACAGAAAACAGAGGTGTTTTTTGCAAAGTGCCTACCTGTAGATATTGTCCTCTAGCTCAGCCGGCACCTAGGGAAACCTACCAAACCTGTGCATTTTTGAAAACTAGAGACCTAGGGGAATCCAAGATGGGGTGACTTGTGGGGCTCTGACCAGGTTCTGTTACCCAGAATCCTTTGCAAACCTCAAAATTTGGCTAAAAAAACACATTTATCTCACATTTCGGTGACAGAAAGTTCTGGAATCTGAGAGGAGCCACACATTTCCTTCCACCCAGCGTTCCCCCAAGTCTCCCGATAAAAATGGTATCTCACTTGTGTGGGTAGGCCTAGCGCCCACAAAAGGAAATGGCCCAAAACACAACATGGACACATCACATTTTTTCACAGAAAACAGTGCCTACCTGTGGATTTTGGCCTCTAGCTCAGCCGGCACCTGGGGAAACCTAGCAAACCAGCACATTTCTGAAAACTAGACATCTAGGGGAATCCAAGATGGGGTGACTTGTGGGGCTCTGACCAGGTTCTGTTACCCAGAATCCTTTGCAAACCTCAAAATTTGGCCAAAAAAACACTTTTTCCTCTCATTTCGGTGACAGAAAGTTCTAGAATCTGAGAGGAGCCATAAATGTCCTTCCACCCAGCGTTCCCCCAAGTCTCCCGATAAAAATGGTACCTCACTTGTGTGGGTGGGCCTAGCGCCAACGAAAGGAAATGGCCCAAAACGCAACGTGGACACATCACATTTTTTCACAGAAAACAGAGGTGTTTTTTGCAAAGTGCCTACCTGCGGATTTTGGCCTCTAGCTCAGCCGGCCCAAGGGGGGGCAGAAAGGGCCTAAAATAAATTTGCCCCCCCCCCACACTCCCTGGGGAGTGACCCTTGCCTACGGAGTCGCTCCCCTTGCGTGACGGCGCAAAAAAAAGATCCCCAGTGCCTAGTGGTTTCTGCCCCCCTTGGGGGCAAATTCACCTAAAATCGTCCGATTTGCTCCAAAGGGGGGCAGAAATGGTCTAAATACAATTTGCCCCTCCAGGGGAGCGACCCTTGCCTAAGGGGTCGCTCCCCATCTCTAAAAAAACAAACAAACAAAAAAAAAACACAAAGAAAAATTTGCCCTGGCGTCTAGAGGTTTCTGCCCCCCCAGGGGCAGATCGCCTAATAACAATAGGCCGATCTGCCCCCTGGTGGGGCAGAAATGGCCTAAAATAAATTTGCCCCCCTCACTCCCCCAGGGAGCGACCCTTGCCTACGGGGTCGCTCCCCTTGCGTGACGGCGAAAAAAAAAAGATCCCTGGTGCCTAGTGGTTTCTGCCTCCTTTGGGGGCAGATTGACCTTAAATCGGCCGATCTGCCCCCAAAGCGGGCAGAAATGGCCTAAATACAATTTGCCCCTCCAGGAGAGCGACCCTTGCCTAAGGGGTCGCTCCCCATCTCTAAAAAAACAAACAAAAAAAAAAGATTGCCCTGGCGCCTAGAGGTTTCGGCCCCCCCCGGGGGCAGATCGGCCTAATAACAATAGGCCGATCTGCCCCCTAAAATAAATCCCCCCCCACCCCTCTTGGTGAGCGACCCTTGCCTACAAGGTCGCTCCCCTTGCGTGACGGCGCAAAAAAAAAGATCCCTGGTGCCTAGTGGTTTCTGCCCCCCTTGGGGGCAGATTGACCTAAAATCGGCCGATCTGCCCCCAAAGCGGGCAGAAATGGCCTAAATACAATTTGCCCCTCCAGGTGAGCGACCCTTGCCTAAGGGGTCGCTCCCCATCTCTAAAAAAACAAACAAACTAAAAAAAAAATTGCCCTGGCGCCTAGAGGTTTCTGCCCCCCCCCCGGGGGCAGATCGGCCTAATAACAATAGGCCGATCTGCCCCCTAAAATAAATCCCCCCCCCACCCCTCTTGGTGAGCGACCCTTGCCTACAAGGACGCTCCCCTTGTGTGACGGCGCAAAAAAAAAGATCCCTGGTGCCTAGTGGTTTCTGCCCCCTTTGGGGGCAGATTGACCTAAAATCGGCCGATCTGCCCCCAAAGCGGGCAGAAATGGCCTAAATACAATTTGCCCCTCCAGGGGAGCGACCCTTGCCTAAGGGGTCGCTCCCCATCTCTAAAAAAACAAACAAACAAAAAAAAAAAACACACAATTTTTTTTAGCCCTGGCGCCTAGAGGTTCCTGCCCCCCCCCGGGGGCGCCTAATAACAATAGGCCGATCTGCCCCCAGGGGGGGCAGAAATGGCCTGAAATAAATGTGACCCCCCAACCCCCGGTGAGCGACCCTTGCCCACGGGGTCGCTCCCCTTGCATGACGGCGCAAAAAAAAAAAGATCCCTGGTGCCTAGTGGTTTCTGCCCCCCTTGGGGGCAGATTGACCTAAAATCGGCCGATCTGCCCCCAAAGCGGGCAGAAATGGCCTAAATACAATTTGCCCCTCCAGGGGAGCGACCCTTGCCTAAGGGGACGCTCCCCATCTGTAAAACAACAAAAAAAATAAAATCCCCGGTGCCTAGTGGTTTCTGCCCCCCTTGGGGGCAGATCGGCCTAATCAAAATAGGCTGATCAGCCCCCCTGGGGGGCAGAAATGGCCTAAAATAAATTTGCCTCCCAGGGGAACGACCCTTGCCTAAGGGGTCACTCCCCTTACGTGAAATTCACGAACAAAAAAAAAAACTCCCTGGTGTCTAGTGGTTTCTGTCCCCCTTGGGGGCAGATTGGCCTCATAAAAATAGGCCAATCTGCCCCCAAGGGGGGCAGAAATGGCCTAAATATAATTTGCCTCCTATGGGAGCGACCCTTGCCTAAGGGGTCGCTCCCCACCTCTAAAACAAAAAACTAAACAAAAACAAAACAACATTTTTTTTTTATCCCTGGTGCCTAGAGGTTTCTAGCCCCATGGGGGGCAGAAAAGGCCTTAAAAAAAATGCCCCCCCCCCTGGGAGCGACCCTTGCCCAAGAGGTCGCTCCCTTATGTCAATTTCATTTTAAAAAAAACATCCCTGGTGTCTAGTGGGCGTTTTGATAGCCGGATTGCTTTCAATCCGGCTGCCAAAACGCAGAGAGAGACTTCCAAGGGAAGGAAATAACTTTCCTTCCCTTTGAAGCCTCCCTCGGTCTCCCCCACGTGATCGGAAGAGAAATGCAAAGCATTTCTCTTCCGATCTTGCTGGAAGCTGAGCTTCCAGCGCAATGGGAGGAGGCTCCGTGACAATCAGCGCGCGCTCGCTCGCTGACGTCACGGGGGGTGGGCGGAGGGGGGTCGGGGGTGGAAGGGGAAGGGCTTCCCCTTCCATCCCTGACTTGGGGGGTTGGGTGGGAACCCCACAGAGGGAGCGCTAGTGCTACTTCTGGGCTGTGTGCCCAGGACGTAATGGTTACTTCCTGGGCACAGCAGCACTGTGCCGCAGGACGTAACCATTACGTCCGCGGCACAGAAGGGGTTAAATAGAATTGTTTTTGTATACATTACTATTTCATCACACACCAGTTCATCATGTAAACCAGCAAATCTACATGAGCTAGCTAACTGTTTCAAAGCAGATACATAGCTTTCTATGTCCTCATGTTTTTCTTGTTTCCTTTGGAAAAATGCATGACATGTAACAGCAATGCAAACTGCATGTGAAAAATTAGCATTTAAGTCCAGAATTGCATTCTGAAACAAGTCTCCATCACTTCTTTCACGTTTTTGTAATTGGTTGTATATGCGAAGACCCTCAGGACCTAAACAGTGCATTAAAATCCTTTTTCTCCTTTCAGCAGTGAATGAACCATTACTATCTTCCAAATATGCAATGTAATTAAAAAAATACTCCTTCCACTCCTTCCATTGTACAACTGGTTCTCCTGGAGATGCTAAAAATTCCTTTGGCGCACTCAGTTGAAGGGGAAGTAACATCCCCATCCTTGTAGAATCTCCACTTGATGACATGGTACCGTAATTACCACAGCTGTCAAATATAAATATTTTATTATTATACTTGTCACTAAAAAAAGTATTCCACGTATCTCTGTTATTCTAATGGAATGTGCATATATATATATACATAATATATATATATGTATATATATATATATTTTAAATGTGCTGGTTACGTAATAAAAATTTCCAATTTCCTTGAGGAAACCAATTAATAGTGACAATTACCGATTCACTGCTCAACTGTATTCCCAATGCACAATAAAAAAATTGTTTGCCGGTATCTGGTTCCTTAAAATAGCTGTGACGAACAGAAACTGACAGAAACTACAATCAAGATGGCCGCATGTGTCATCCGACATTATTTTCTAGTGGAAGTAGGGCATAGCCTATGATTCTGTGCAGTAGAATGTAGACGTGAGAGCCAGCGCGTGAATACCCGATCCAACGTCCTTGAAGCTCGCGCTGATTAACGGTCCACTCTCATAGTAAAACACACAGGACAAATATGTCGGTAAGATGCGCTTGCACCTTACTGGCATGTCCAGAGTCGTTGTTAAATTGCAGGATCTAAATAAAATCACTTGCCCTTAAAAAGTAGCTGCAGAAAATGCACCATTTCATCGCAGACCCAGTTCCTGAAAATCCACGATCCTGCTCCTCGCCATTTCTGTAGTGAAGTGATTTGACGGGTTCTTCATTTCTTTTATCAATACATTTATTTAGATGAATTCATTGTATAAATCGAATACAGAGATACATGAAAACACAAACGGCACAGTTGAATCCGTCTCTGACTCTCCCCAACATTCCCAACCCACGTCAAAGCCCAGGTCATCACATTCTATTCCATCCACCCTGTGCCCAGATCCCATAAAATATATTACAATCATCCAACCATCACTACAGCCAGCACTGTCATTTTTTTTACTAAAGCTACTTTGCATGTTTGTGGTTATAAGTGTACCATTGTCCACAGGCAAACGACTAAGACCACACTATTATACTGAGAGACCAATGGTCTTAGGTCAGCTCATTAGTGAACCTTCACTAGGGAGTGTTCAGGGTGAGGACCCTGCAAGTAAGGAAACACAGATTGATGTGTTAATGGGAAAGAATAAAAGAGCTGGACGACCCCCCCGCCCAGCACAGAAATCAACTAAGTGGTGTGTGGTCTGCTTCAGCCTTTGTAAGTGTGTGTTGTCCGGGGCTTCTATTCTGCCCAGCAAGCAACCCCACTGGCTTCACATGCAACATTGGTGATGAGGGTCACCTTCTCCACGTGCAGTCCTCGCCTAGCGTGCACCTTCTGCCTCTTTGTGGCCGCCACTACGCACCTCTCATTGCGGCCTCCGCCGCCACGACCCTTACCTCGGAGCTTGCCGCCAGCTGGACCGCACTGTCTGCCTCCAGCAAGGTGCTTTCCTGCGCCCCACGCTGCTTGCTCTGCTGACCCCCGGGGAGACTCACTTGGCTGCCATTGCGTCAGTGATCGACGCTCATCCACCCCTGGATCTCACCCAACACCCCAGCCACTTAGGGCCGGTAAAACTCCTAGTGCTCTACCCACTAGGGGCTGGCACAGCTCGTCGATCTTCGCAGTCCCAGCTACCAAGGGCTGGCCCAGCTCGTTCGTCTTCTCAGAAAGCTAGAACTCTTACTCACTGTGCTCCGGGAGCTTCTGCACGCCAGCCACACACCCCACACCCCTTTGTGTACCTGGTGAGTCTCTGGCCTACTCCATTACAGACTTTTCTCCAGGTGCAGTTGTCCCAGGGCCATGCTCCAGGTACTTCCAGCACATTAATCCTGCACTTACGACTCTAGCTGCAGTCTCCACAGACACCCTATCATCAGTCAGGCGCGTGCTTTTGCCTGCCGCTGTGCCCCCATGCTCCGAATTCCTCTGAGAAGAATGGACATTTTAAAGAAGTAAGACACGCAACCCCGTGACCATTCTGATTTTCATGCTCATTTTGTCACCACACAACCTGGACAACTGATGGCCTCCATTCCGATACTTGAGCAATTCACATGTGACGTCCCTCCATTGTTGCAGGCAGCTAAATGAAAAGAGTGGGTGAGCTGCCTAGAAACATACTTCGCCATGATAGTGTTGGAAAACAACAGATGATGTCTAATGCTCCTGCATCTGGATGGCCCGGAGTTTCACAAAATTACCAAATCAGTAGCATAAGAAGGGCCCCTGTTCTCCTACACTACGTTAAAGAATGCCCTAACGGCCCATTTTGAACCACTTGCTAACCCAGACTACGAACGGTTCCTACTGCGGCACAGGAGACAACAACCCAAGGAGTCGGTTGACACCTTCTATGCCCTTTAGTAACTGGCTAGCCCTGCACCCTACCAAACACCCAGTATTAAATCCATGTGCAGTTCATCCAAGGACTACGAGAAAACATCCTTCAAGTGCCCGGAATGTCCTTGGCGAGTATACTGACCCTTGGCCGATCAAATGTACTCTCTAAGGCACGTGCCGCCCACATGGAAGCAGATTGGTAATAGCATGTCAAGACTGAGCCCCTCAATACTTTCGCCACTCCCAGCATTGACAAGAAGAAGACAAGCATCAAGGCACCAACAGGTCCAAGAGTCTGTCACTGGTGCAGAGGACAATACCCACACCAAGGTGTCTGTCCAGTGCAAGAAATAAAATGCACATAGTGTGGAAAACTAAACCATTTTGCTAAAGTTTGCCGTTACACGTCGACCAAAAAGCCCTCTAAACCCAAGTTGGTGAACTCTATGGAGAGATCGGATACCCCAGACGAAGAACAAGACATGGACGACGACACCGAAGGGACCGTACATGTCATACAAACAAGCCAGTCGGGCATCACACTCCTAAGTCCACCATCGCTGTAGCAGGACACTCCCTATTGACACTCACTGACACCGGGGCATCAATCAACGTTATGGCACACTCGTCTTCCAGAGTCTCCCACACAAGTGGGACCTACGCACCACTACCATGCAAACTCACCTCTGTCACTAGCTGGTGTCTTAATGAGTGATATTGCCCATGAAGGTTGCACTGCCAAAGTGTACATCACCCGAGGAGGCATAGGGATGCTGCTGAGCTGTAAAACGGCTGAACAACTCCAACTGGTCAACTTCGTGTTCAGTATACACCTGTCAGCCGTTGACGCTCTGGTGAAGAATTTCACAAAACTGTCTGAAGGAATAGGATGCCTCAAAGGCCACATGGTTCACCTTCACATCGACTAATCGGTTCAGCCAATCGCTCTCTGCCATCGACGAGTGGCATTCCAACTCTGCCCAAAAGTTGAAGAAGAACTCCAGAAACTGGAAGCAGCTGACATAATCGAGAAGGTGGAGGGTTCAACCCCTTGGGTGTCCCTGATAGTTGGTGCAAGAAAACCCAGGCAGCACGGGGAGGTTCAGATCTGTGTGGACATGCGCCTTCCCAAAATGGCGATACAGTAATAATGACATCTTACCCCCACAGTCAACGATCTGGTGGTGGAAGTGAGCGGATCAAAATAGTTCTCGAAGGTAGACCTCCGAGCAGGGTACCACCAATTGAAGCTGGTGCCAGAGTTAAGGGCGAGCACGACATTCTCCACTCATGTTGGTTTGAGGAGGTACAAGCGCCTCAGTTTTGGAGTATCCAGCGCATCAGAAGCGTTCCAGGACACCCTCCGGGGAGTCATAGCTGCGATTCTCGGCATCATCAATGTAAGCAATGACATAATGGTGCACGCCTCATCATTAGATGAACACCTTAAAAGGCTTTGAGCGGTGTTCCAATGCCTGCTTGACAATGGACACACTCTCCACCAGAAAAAATGTGCATTCCTCCAAAAGGAGAACAGTTTTGTGGGGTATCGATTCTCAGAGAGTGGAGTCACGCCTGATCCCACCAAAGTCAGAGACATTCAGTCAGCCTCAGCCCCAGTGTCGTGGGTGTATGTTTGGGTCAGGGTTTTAGTAGACACTCTGTTTATGCAAATTGTTGTTGATTTGTCTTTCTTTATTGATTATAAATAACTAAACAGTTTGTTAGTCTTCTCTTTTAGATTGTCTTTTTCTTGTTCTTATTTCATCGTTGATCTGGTCCTTCTCTGTCTTTTTATATGAGGTCTACTTTTCCTCCATGTGATTGATTCTTTTATGTCTTCTTTCCTACAGGTCTCTCCGTGGTCGATACGTCACTCTCCATGGTATGGAACCCAAGAGACACAAAATAGGAAAAGGTAAATACTTTACTCTTCCCTGGGGTTTCTATTTTCTTTATTTCTAAGGGAGGGGGGGGCGTGAGGGCTGTGGCTAAACCAGGTGCAGATAACTTCCTTACTTATGTGCTTCCGGTGGCAGTGCTGTGCTCAAACAGTCTCTTTTACTGTGTTTGCTTTCCCTGTTGTGACCCTTCCTTTCCCCCTCCCTCCCTTCCCATAACCAAGTAATATAAGTTTGACAGGTGCGCTCGTATCTCGAATAGCCACGTCCCTCCTGGGACGTGGCGGGCAGTGTTGGCATTGTCCTCCTCCCTTTTGTCCTTTGTGGAATGCTCTGGGTCGAGGGCCTCCCCCGTTGTTTTGCTTCCTCCGGGTCGATCCTTTGGTTGCACTTCTTCTCCGTCCTCATCTCCGACGGGGTCGTTCTTTGTCCTCTCGTCTGCGATGTGGTAGTTCTCTTTTTTCTTCTCTCTGGCTCTCTCCCCACGTGTTTTCTCCAGCGTCTTTTTGTCCTCCCCTCTCGTCCCGGCATAACCCTCTACTTTCGAGTTTACACACGTCGGGACAGATGCCTCCACTTCCGAGGCGCCCCCGGGGTTCCTGTCTCTAAGTCCTGTGGGAACAAGAGGAGCACCCGTAACAGCTAGACTGTTACATCCAGTTAACATCTCAGGGATCCGCAGCTTCCTGGCCATGGCAACATAGTGCGGCCATTTTATCCAAAACCTGAAGGCCCTTACAAAACCCCTACGTGACCTGACCAAAGCCAACGCCATTTGGAAGTGGGATGCACCCCAAGAGG
The DNA here is from genome assembly GCF_031143425.1 of Pleurodeles waltl. Lineage (NCBI taxonomy): Eukaryota > Metazoa > Chordata > Amphibia > Caudata > Salamandridae > Pleurodeles > Pleurodeles waltl. Next base: position 42,395,595 of record NC_090448.1, read on the forward strand.
AAGCTTTTCAGGCTACAAAAGGAGCACTCTAGGAGCACACCACACTGGCATACTCTGACCCCCGCCGCGAGTCGAAGTTATCAGTCAACGTGAGCTCCACTGACCTCGAGCAGTACTGCCCCAAAAACAAGACAACAGTGCGTGGGCTCCCATAGCCAATGCCAGTCGGGCGCTGACTGACACAGAACAAAGCTACTCTTGCATAGAAAAAGAGGCCATATACATCCAATGGGGTTGTTGCCATTTTCATCTGTATCTTTATGGACACAATTTCACGATACATACAAACCACGCGCTGTTACTTCCTCTGTTCACTGGCTCCTCCTTAAAGCCGTCACCAAGGATCAAAAAACAGATAATCCAGCAGCAAGAATATGAATTCTACGTGGTCACAAAACCCTGCGGACTACCTATCCAGGCATGCGAGACCTGCCACAGTTGGAGAAGAGTCTGATGCCAAAGAGGTTGAACAGTATGTACGACTAGTGGTTGAGAGAGCGCACCCTCTACCAATATAATTATCGGAGATACTGGAGGCAACGCAGGAGGATGAATGCCTTCAGTCAGCACTATCTGCGGTCATTTCAGGAAACTGAAGCAGGATGAACCAAAACCTGTCCTGTCGTACCAATGAAGCCAAACAGACTCTGCTATCTCTGCAACATGTTCAAAATGAGTTGGCAATTTCCCCAGGAGGGTGTCTCCTGCCACGGCCTCGCCTAGTGATCCTTAAGTGGCTTCAAAAACAAATATTTGACCTAGAACACTCATCTCATCAAGGAATTGTCAAAACAAAGACGAGGCTCCGATGCAAAGTGTGGTTTGCCGGTCTCGATGACATGGTTGAAAGGACTGTTAGCCAGTGCTCCATATGTCAAGCTGCCAGTTCTGCAGAGCCATCAGCGCCCATCACCACACCCAACATCACTCCCATTCCCTGGCATACTGCCAGTGCTGACTTCGGGAGTCGACCCAATGGCTGACACATGCTGGTCGTGATTGACGATTTTTCCCAGTATAGAAATCGTGGACTCCCTATCAGTCAGGCAAACCATTCCTCGACTAAAGAAAATCATGACCACGCATGGCCTCTTGCATGTACTTCAAACAGACAATGGACCTTCGTTCTCCAGGCAGGAGTTTGCACAATATATGAAGTTACATAGCATGCGACATTTGAAAACCATGCCCAGATGGCCCTAGGCAAGTAGAGAAGCAGCATTACTGCTGTCTGGGGTGTGGAAAAAGTCATGCGGAACATTGCAGACTTTAAGTCCTACCAACCTCCCCTTTGCAACTCCAGTGAGGACGTTTCCACACCTTGGGAGGGGTGCTCTGAACCGGACATTGACAGCCCAAGAGGGATTGCGCAGAGTGAAGTAACATTGCCTGAGACTCCACAGAGAGGTAATGAAGGAAATGAACAAGGAGGACTGCGGCTGAGTCAAGGGGATCTGAGCCCCAGCTCCGGACCAAGAGACAGACCAAGTCACCTCGAGGCTCCCAACCAACGGAGAGGGACTTCCAGATATCACCTTCGGGCACATCCTGCTGTCTCCACAAGGCTAAAGGATTTCATTCTGCAATTGAATCCCCATGAGTGACAGTCTGCACAGGAGTACTTGGTGACACCAATGTCATGGTCGGAAGGTTTTTCTGTGTCTCTGGTGTTTGAGTCTCTCTTTCTCTCTTTTCCTTTTTACCATTAGGTTTTCTAGCTCAATATTGGTGGGAAGGGATGTTATATAGCAAGACCGATGATCTTAGGTCAGAACATTAGTGAATACCCACTAGGGGTGTTCGGGGCGAGGACCCTGCAAATAAGGAAACATAGACACGTCAGGTGACATGTTAATGTGATAGAATATAAGATCTGGGTGACCCCCGCTCAGTAGAGAAATCAATGAAGTGGTGTGTGGTCGTGCCTTTAGCCTTTGTAAGAGCTTGTTGCCCTAAGGCATCTATTCCACCTAGCAAGCAGCTCTGCTGGCTTCACACGCAACACACACCAGGTTCTTTGAATAAAGTTAAACTGCATGTTTATATGGGAAGGTAATTAGCTCATTTACAGCCGATCCAAGGGCAGGCAGTATATATCTGACCTAAGATGGCTGCCTGCCTGATTAGCCTATGAGAACCAGGAATACAACATTTAGGGCCACGTGTATGAAACTTTTGCAACAAAGGGGTTTGCAACTGTAAAAATTGCATCTCGCGATGCACACAGTGGCGGCCGGCAGCTTTAGGAGGGAGGAGACGGGAGGGAAGCACACACACAATCATTCTTTCACACGCATGCGCATCCATTAACAACACTCATAACATTCAAACATGCACGCACGCACCAAACATTCATTTTAAATGATCACACACACACTCATTCTTTAACACTCACACATGCATGCACATCCATTAACAACACTCATAACATTCTAACATGCACGCATGCACCAAACATTCATTTTAAAAGATCACACACACACTCATTCTTTCAAACACACGCACGCACATCCATTAACAACACTCATAATATTCAAACATGCACGAATGCACCAAACATTCATTTGAAAAGATCACACACACACAGACATACACACACAGACACACACTTACCTTCAGCCTCAGCAGTACCAGGAGGGTTGGGACTGCTGCCTTCCCTCATTGGCTGACCCTAGGTCAGCCAATGAGGGGAGGCAGCAGTCCCAGCTTCATCACAGAGTGGGATGGAGTCAGTGAGACTGCTGACCCCACCCCACCCCACTCTGTGACGAAGTGTCACTGATTGACACTCGCCCTGGGCGCTTCAGGGCTTAAACCTGAAGCACCCAGGTCGAAGTCAATGGGTGATGCTTTCCTCGTCACCCAGGGGAGGGTCTTGAGGCACCTTTGCTGAGCCGAGGAGGTCACGCCCATAGGAGCTGTGACCTCCTCATCCCAGCAAATTTCAGCTCAGGCAGCCAGGAGTCTGCGCAAATCGCGCATGTCTGCTCCTAGCTGCCTGACCTGAACATGAAGAGTGTCTGTCAGGCTGACCTTTGTTCAGCCTGACAGACACTCTTCATGAGGGGCAAAAGGTGGGGGGGCATGGCCCCTACGCCCTAAAGGACGGGCCGTGTCTGGATGTACAGAAGCCATTCGCAAACCCCAAAATGCAAGGTGAATGTTTTGTGAGTCACAAACATTTGCAGTTGCAAATTCCGAATCGGAAATCACTATTTGCGGTTTGCAAAGTGTATGTTCAATTCATTTGTAAATAGCAAACAGTTGCAAAACAAAGATTTTGCACGTGCAATTTAGCCCAAATTTGGAACAGGTGCTAAATGGCTGAAGAGTAAGTAAACTGGTGTAGAATGCATCAGGGATCACCACAATGGCTGCTCTTTACCTTATTGCACGGAGGATGCAAATACTGGCTGTTTGGAGGAGGCAGAAACGAGTGAATTTTCAGAGTCATACTCACCCTCTTTCAACAAACTGAGGAAGAGATAAATGAAGAATAGAGGCTAAGTAGTACTGTCATATTGGAGTTTGTTACACTCCTACACCCACATCTTGAAAGCAGGAGCATACACAGTACTGCACCTATTTGCCACTGGCAGTTATCAGCATGTGATTGCTGTAGCAGGAGGAGTGTCCCAAAGTGCGCTTTCATGGTTCTTCTGTGCATTCCTCGATGTCATGCTGATTTACATTCACCAACACATAAACCTACCTAGGAATGCCAGGAAATTCATTCTAGCAAATAAGAGTTTTACAGTACTACTAATGTTTACAATGTCATAGCGTGTACAGATGGGATACATGTGCCCATATGTCCCCCGTGTCATCTGGAATAAATTTTGAAAAACAGGAAAAGTACACATTCCCTCAACATTCAGGTAGTATGCAATGCCCACAGTATCATAACTGATATTGTGTCACAATATCCAGGAAGCACCCATGACTCCTCCATATTTAGACCCATCGGAATAAACAGATGGCTCGAAGGAGGGGAATTTGTTGGCAGTTATGAAATGAGTTACTTACCTGTAACTGCAGTTATCCAGTATTGGTATCTTTCATAGATTCACATGCTTGAATCTTCCCCGTCATCGAAGTGGGAGTCCCACGGTATCCTATAAAGCAGTATATAATAATAACCATAGAGTCTACAATGCAAATAGGCCTGAAATTTGCTAGTCTATCCATGTCATTTTTTAAAATGGACCAAAACTGAACTATAACCAATCAGGCGACAGCACCCTCTAGAACACTCCCAAGAGAATCTCCCTTCCTCAGATTTTCAGCATTAGAGTGAATTAAGTTACCTGTGTCAGTAAAAGGGAGCCTCTAAGGGGAGGAGGGCGGGTCGCATGTGAATCTATGAAAAATACCAATACTGGATAACTGCAGTTACAGGTAAGTACCTCATTTCTTATCCAGTATTGGACCTTCATAGATTCACATGCTTGAATCAGAATAACAAGCAGTATAATAAAACTGAAGCGGATGGTGAATATGAAAGAATTTTCTATTTCATATATCATCAGTTATACATAGCAGTCATAGTAACACAACACTGTATCCAGAGATGTTTAACTTGTAATAGTAATAATAATAAAATTACAAGAACAATAGATATAATTACCAGTAATAGAAATAAAATTCTTCATTACCATAGAGACTAACCTTACTGGAACAGGTGTCATAGAACTGCTTGGTCCACCGCTGCATTTGTCATATTCATGGACTGAAGGCAGTAGTGCTTTGTGACGGAGTGGGTACTCTTCCAAATAGCACCAAGGCATATTTGTTCTAACGGAACTCCAGCAAACAGAGCCGCGGAGGTAGAAACTGCCCTTGTTGAATGTGCTCTAGGCCGCCTTTCTAGAGGTTTTCCTGCTGCAGAATGGCAGAACTGAATGGTTGCCGATAGCCACCTTGCTATCGTTGTCTTTGTTACTGCAGAACCCAGTCGCCCAGGTCCGTAGGAGAGTAACAATTGATCTGACTTGCGAAAAGTTTTAGTTTGTTGAAGAAAGCACTTAAGACATCTCTTCACACCCAATGTGTGGAGGGATTTTTGTGCTGGCGATGCAGGCTTGGAAAAATATGTTCAGAGAATAACTGGTTGATTGAGATGAAATTGAGAAGGAACTTTAGGAATTAATTTTGGATTTGTTTTGAGAATGACGAAATCCTCAGTAAAACGTAGAAAACTGTTTTTGTGTAGTGAAAGCTTGGATTTCACTGACCCTTCTAGTGGAAGTGATTGCTAGGAGGAAAGCTATCTTCCACGTAAGGAACTTGAGGTCTGCCTTATGTTTAGGGTCAAACGCGGATTTCATTAATGTTGAGAGTACAACGTTAAGGTGCCACTCAGGAGGAGGCAAAATTTCTGGAGGAAAGACCTTGAATAAACATCTCAAGAATTGCTTAATTAATCGTGAGTCAGTGTCTGAAAAGCGTCTGTATGTGGAAACTACTGCCAAGTGCACTTTTCACTGAGGAATGCACGAGTCGGGATTCCGCTAGCATTAAAAGGTAAGGTAATATTTGTTCCGGAGAGGTCTCATACGGGTGTAAGTTACGTTGCTGACACCAACAGCAGAACTGCTTCCATTTAAGTCGACACGTTTTGTTTGTGCTGTCTGCTCTCACTTTAGAAAGTATGTTTCTACATTCTGGGGTAATCCTGAGATGCTGGAACTCATGGAATTCAGGAGCCATGCATACAAGTGCAGTGACGTTAGATCTGGATGTAATATTTTCTCATGACGCATTGATAGTAGCACTGGAGTTGGAGGGAGACGTATCGGTGTGGTTTCCAACATCAGAAGAAGCTCTGTGTACCAGTATTACCTGGGCCATCTGGGAGCGATTAGTAGTAGGCGAAAGGACTCCGTCTACATCTTGGCTATGACTTTGGGAATTAGTGGGGTGGCGGGGAAAGCGTATGCATAGATCCTGGACCATTGCATCAAAAGGGCATTCCCCCAAGACCATGGGAGGGGATACCGACTTGCGTAAAATTGGCATTTGGTATTGCAGTTTGTTGCAAAAAGAGCTAGAGGTGGCCTCCCCCATGTTGCAAATATTTTGTCCAGTTGGGCTTAATCCCGCTCCCATTCGTGACAATTGCTGTTGGTCCTGCTGAGTGCATCTGCTAAAGTGTTGCGCACTCCTAGAACATGTTTGGCCTTCAGGGAGATGTTGTGTTTTGTTAGCCAGTCCCATAGCACCTGAGATTCCTGTGAGAGCGTTAAGGATATCGTGCCTCCCTGCTTGTTTATATAATACATGCTGGTTGTGTTGTCTGTCCGCACCAGCACTCAAGACCCTTGTAGCCTGGGGAGGAATGCCTGTAACGTGAGGAAAATGGCTTTGAGTTCTAAGCTGTTGATATGCATCAGCTTTTGATGGCTTGACCATTTCCCCTGGATATGCAGATCTTGGAGATAACCTCCCCATCCTTCTATTGAAGCATCCGTCGTAATTATAAACTGTGGGGCTAATGGAGTGTATGTAAGGTCTTGAGAAAAATGAGACTGGTGAGCCCACCAGTCTAATACCTTTATCATCTTTGGCATAATAAAAATGCGATCCTCAAACGATCCTTGCGATTGGTTCCACTGAACTTGTAATTCTTCCTGCAACGGTCTCATTTTGAGACGTGCATTCAGTACCAGGTTGATTTTGGAAGATATCATACCTAGGAGTGATTTGTTCAACCTCACTGAAATGAACTTTCTTTTTTATATTATTTTGGCCAAAGAGGCTAGCCGATTTTGTTGTTCCTGTGTAAGGAAAGCCTTGTTCTGCTGCATGTCCAGGATAGCTCAGAGAAAGGTCATTCTCTGAGTGGGTATGGTGAAAGATTTTCTCTCGTTGACTGTGAGACCTAGTTTTTGAAAAAGTGCAATGCAGTCTTTTGTCACTGCTAGTGTTCCTTGTGGAGTTGACACTTTTAGTAGCCAGTCGTCTAGGTATGGAAAGATCTGGTGACCTTGCTTCCTGAGAATGGCTGCTACTGGGGCTAGAGTCTTGGTGAATATGCGTGGAGCAGATCTGAATCTGAAGGGAAGGACTCTAAACTGATAGTGAGTACCAGCCACTGTGAATCGAAGATATTTGGGATGAATGGGGATATGAAAATAAGCATCCTCCAAGTCTAGAGATATCATATAGTCTCCATTGTTTAGGAGATTTAGGGCCTCATTCTGACCCTGGCGGACGGCAGAGGCCGTCCGCCAGGGTCCCGCCGCTGAATGACCGCACCGCGGTCAAAAGACCGCAGCGGCCATTCAGACATTTCCTCTGGGCCGGCGGGCGCTCTCCAAAAGAGCGCCCGCCGGCCCAGAGGAAATGCCCCTGCAACGAGGACGCCGGCTCAGAATTGAGCCGGCGTAGTTGCAGGGGTGCGACGGGTGCAGTTGCACCCGTCGCGTATTTCAGTGTCTGCTAACTGAAAGTCTGAAATACTTTTCGGGGCCCTCTTACGGGGGAAATTCCATATTTCAAGCTGGTTCAGCAAATTCGATCAGTATCTCAAATAGATACGTACGTCAGACACGGCACTTGAACTAAACAACGTACGGACCGGCAACAGACTTATCATGGTCCCGTAATTCCTTTCATCTATTTGAGATACTGATCGAATTTGCTGAACCAGCTTGAAATATGGAATTTCTTTCATGCAACTTGACCTTTCTAAACATAAATGAGCCTTGAGAAAGTCAAGAATGACGAAACACGTGTCGGCTGTTTTCTTACCATTCTGGAATCTATCTACAAGCAACCTCATGAATTTATTTCATTGAATCGGGATATTGTGTTCTTCCTGCAACATCATTAAATAATAGAATGTTTTATACTATGTTCATGTGATGTGCCGTGGTTTTCTTATCATTTACATGGACTGGACTGGACCCACATGGGCAAAAGCTTTCCACACCCTGTGGCTGGGTGTTTAACCACTTGAGCACTCCTTTTCTCTACAAAGAGACTTTGCTGTCATGACTTCTGTATTCTATTAAACAAAAGCCTTTGGAAGTGCGCACCTTTCACACACAGCCACGCTTCGCTTTGTTTGATATTGTATGTATACCCTCATAATATTCTTCTTCCTCTTCCTGATATTTTATATGGAGTTCCGAAGGACTATGAGCCGGCCCAAAAGGTCCTTCATCCTCTGACTCACCCATGTCTAGAAGGTGACTTAGGAGAAGGGGTGAAATGTTTGTCGTGTATGCCAGAGTGGGTTTAAGGCAAGCTTTTATTTTTAGCCTTGTCGACGGCGTTGTCGTTGGTGGGGCCATTGGCGGTGGGAGTGTCACTGATGGTGATGTTGTTGACGGTGCCGTAGGCGAAGTCTTAGGCATCTCCGAGGTTCTCGTAGACGAAATTGGAACCTGCATGGAAGATGTTGTCGTCGTCGTCGACGCAGATGGTCTCGGTGGTCATCGACGATGTTGTCGTCGATGGTGATGTCATCGACGGAATGAAGACAGGAGGTTTTTGTCTTTTTTGCTTTAGTGGTTTAGAGGGGGGTAGCTGGGGCAGATGAAGCTACCTCTAAAGAGGATTGCTTTTCTTTGTCTCTCTTTTTTTAATCCTTTGACTGGTGATGAATGTTGAGGGATTTTCTGCTCTCCTTAGAAGTTCCATCTAGAGATCTAGCCCTTTTATGAGACTTAGGGAAAGAGTCACTATTCTCATCAAAATATGTTTTTGGGGCTTTAGTTCTCTGTAGCCACAGCAACAATCTGCCTTCTCTGTCTCTCAAAGTTTTTGGTGGGAAAGTTCAACAGAATTTGCATTCTTTTGCCTTATGAGTATGGTGAAGGCAATAGATAAAAATTTTATGTGGATCACCCACATGAACTCTCTTTTTCCGACAGGTCTTGCAGGGACGAAAGAGGCCTTTAGAATCAGACATAATTGGATTTTAATGAAAGTTCAAACCTTATCTGAAGTAATCTGTGGAAAGAACTGAGCAGAGCTCAGGAAGACTCCCTTCACACTCGATGTGCGGTGACAATCTGAGGGAGGGAGCTTCTCTTGGGAGTGTTCTAGAGGGTGCTGTCGCCTGATTGGTTATAGTTCAAGTTTGGTCCATTTAAAAAAATGTCATGGATACACTAGCAAATGTCAGGCCTATTTGCATCGTAAACTCTATGGTTACTATATACTGCTTTATAGGATACCGTGGGGCTCCTATTTCGACGGGAAAGATTCAAGCATATGAATCTATGAAAGATCCAATACTGGATAACTATTAGGTACTGATTTCAAAGTAAATATGAGATATATGTGTGCAGTTAACTATTTGTCATGTCATGTAGTCTCACAGCTATGGGCCTGATTACGAGTTTGGCGGTTCAGGGACCACCGTATTTCGATACATGCTGTTGCGTAGATGAAAGACCGCCGCGGTCCCGCCCTCACCACCAGCAAATCTAGACCGCAGGGTTGGCGAGATAGGCCAATGTGTCTATTGGAGGGCGGAACACCCATGCAACCGCCATCCCAATTACACTGTTGCTTCCCGCTGACGTGACCTTGGCGGTCCAACCACCACATTTGAGTTGGTGGAAACAGAGGGATATATGGCCGAACCTCACCTGTAGGTAGCCTCAAACATACGGTGCCGCCATGAAGCCGATCATACATGTCCTGCCGATGCTCATGCTGCTCGATGGTGCACAAAATCGATGTCATCGTGGACGCAATTGACGGTAAGTCAAACACCTACCCGTTTCTTCCAACTCCACAGCAACTCAACGGGCCACCTTTGACTTGGTATGTGTGCTGTGCTCTGTGCCACAAATATATTTTGTGTGCCCTGGTTCCGAGTTGTACACAACGTATGTCTCAACACAGCCCTATGGTACCCCCTTTAGCCAGGTTATTGACACTGTACCACCACACTCTATAAAACTTGATATGTGTGCACTTCCCAGTTTAAGGGATAGTGATGAGTTCATAACATTGTGTTACACAACAGCAAATCCACATCAATATCACACCCTAAAATCAAAGTGACACCCTCACATTGTACACATGCCATGACCTGTCGTGACAGAACACATACATCTGTATGGATGTGTCATTGAACCCAAACACACCTTCCCTGCAAAATCCTTGTCATGGACTCACACATATCACCCACATTGCAATAGAATATAAGGTAAACGGGATACAGAATAATTTTTGTCACAAACATCCAAAGCACATAATGAAAACAATTCCTGCAGAATAGGTATGGCGGCATCGGGGGACCCCAGGAATGCTGCTGCCATGGGTCACATTTCACTTTGCACATGTCTCAAAAACACTATTTGCACAGGAACTGTGACCTGATGAATATCAGGCACAACCAATAACATAACCAAGTGCCATGCCCATGTGGCAAATGTGTAAGCGCAAGTCTAGAAAGCAAATACACCAGTAAACAGCATGGGTCACACATTTAGATAAAGTAGGTGTAAAGTACACACATTAAAATTGACACATGTCCATTCAATTGTATAGAAAGGTAGCACAATTGAACACCCTCCATGTGTGGACAAACATACCTCTAGCTTGCACACATTAAACAAATTTCCTATCTACATTAGGGGGAGAAATGTAACCCAAAGTTGTTGACAGTGGTCAAGCCAATAAGAAGTACTTACCATATGAAACAACACCCAATGCAATGCCAACCCAATTGGCTCACATCCCACACAACCATCCATAGAACAATTTCCCTTGCCCTGGGTGACTCCAACACTGGTTCCAAAGTCAAATATTACCAACCTCAGCAATCAGGGTGAAACAAACACAACTGTAGTCATACCTTACATGTTAATCATGAACATCAAACAGGTAGAAAAGTAAGGGCAGGACCAATGTATAGGAAAGCAAACAACTGAACTTTATTTACAAGTCTCCAAAAATGGAGAAGAGGCCAATGGCCAGTCCTTGGTGGAAGGGGTGCTGAGCACACTGCTGTGCCCCACAACTTTCATCACAGACCACAGACCACTGCCACAGAAACCTCCACAGGAAGGGACATTTAGTGGGCATTCCAGGCACCTCAATGATCACCCTTGTGTGTGGTGGGGTTGGGTTTAGGATGGGTGGGTTTGGTTTTGTGAGGGGTGGGCTTCACTTTGGGAGCTGACACTTTTTTCTTGGGCTTGGGTGGGGTATGGCAGGGTCCAGGGGGAGGTGGGGGAGTCAGGTGCCACAGGGGAGGACTTGGATGTAGAAGGGATGAGTTGGGGTGTGGTCGTGGCCCTTTTTGCTTTGGGAGTGTAGGGAGGGAGGTTTCCACAGGGGTAAGGGCAAGGGCAAACATAAATCTTTCTTTGATAAAAAATGGGGAGGGTGTACAGGAGGGATTAGGGGTTGGGAGGCTGAGGAAGTACCTGTGTCAGGTGTGGCTTTGGGTGTTGTTGGTGCTGGTGCGTGTGTGCATGAAGTATGTTTGTGTTTAGTTGGTGTCTGTTGCATGTGTGAGTGTGGGCGTTTGTGTCTCTTGGTGGGCTGTGATGTGGATGTGATGGGCATGGCGGGAGTGGTGGATGTCTATGTGGGTGGGGGTGGTGTCTGGAGGCATGGTGGATGTGGTGGCTGTGTCTATGGGTGTTGGGGTGGTGTCTGGGGGATATGGTGGATGTGGTGGCTGTGTTTGTGGGTGTTGGGGTGGTGTCTGGGGGTATGGTGGATGGGGTGGTTGTGTCTGAGGGTGTTGGGGCGGTATCTGGGGGTATGGTGGATGTGATGGTGGTTGTAAGTGGGGTGAGTGACTGTTAAGTTCTTGCATGCTTGTGTGTCTTGTGGTGTTTGTGTTGCTGCTTGTGGCTGTTGAGGTCTGTGCGTGCCTATGTGTGAATGTGCTTTCGACAGGAATGGGAACAGGGAAATTGGATGGGGAAGAGGAAGGTGGTGGGGCAGAGGATTGTCAGGAGAGGAAAGCTGCTGTGAGGAAGGAGGCCAGAGCCTGAGAAGATCTCTGTAGGTCAGACATAGCACTGTGAATGCCTTCCAAGTATGCAACTATCTGTTGGAGCTGTGTGTCCTTCACCTGGTTGGCATTCGGAATGGTAGTCTGTCCCACAGAAATGCTCCTTAGGAGGTCAATAGCCTCCTCATTAAGGGTAGCAGGAGTAACAGGGGCAAGGGGTGAAGTGCCTGGCACGAATGGAAGAGTGGGCCCGGACAACTGGGTGTGAAGCAACAGGGAGGTTGGAGATGGAACTCGGGGTAGCAGACAAGTATAGAGCAGGCGCAGGTCCTGAGTTTTCTGCCACTAATAAGGAGTGTCCACTGGAGGTCGACTCAGAAGAAGATGAAGTGGAGTCGGTCTCCTGCGTGGCACTCTTCTCACCCTCTGGGCCACTAGGTCCCTCTGTGTTGGATGTCTCGTGACCAGAGGTACTAAGGCCAGCTTCTTCCCTACTGATATCAGCCCTGTCTCCTCTGCTTGCCTGTGATGATGCTGAAATAACAAAGACAAATAGGGTAAGTCCATGTGCCAGAACACACTTGAACAACCGCTTTGATTACAAACCATTACCATAATGTACCACAGCCACAAGGTCCTCCAAAGTGCCTCCAACATTTGTAACACCACACGCATGCAAGCTACATGAACTGTAAACATTTGCCCACACAGGACAATCAGAATCACAGACAACTTTAGTTGCATGAGTGAAGTTGTCCAATCACAATACCAATGGTTCAAGTAGGGGACCTTGTCACCTTGAATGGTTTGGTTCTTGTAGCACCTCTCACTAACCTGTTGGCATCAAATATAATGGCAATACCAAGGACATTCTCATAGATTCCACACAAGGTCCAGCAATCAGCAAGAGTTCATATACACAATACCATCTCAGTATGTAATGATGGGCAAATAATCCAGCCAAGTACAGTATTCCAAATAAGGTGACATGGAAACACCCACGTCACACTGTAAAAAGTCACTAATGGTAATTTTACAATATGCATATTGTCAGAATAGTGTAATGAAAGTTGTTGAAATGTTGCTTTGCTAGATAACACATATTTCACAGAAAAGTACACTAGAGACAATCTGATCAAAATGTCTGGAAGATGTGTCGTCAAATATCCACAGCACAATGAATCAGCTAGGCCTAAGGAAATCATCTGTTTCGATTGGTACTGCTGAGGACACCTTTCTAATATTGCTTTACTAAAAGGCAATAGTCCATGGAATGTTGTTGTGGCTCGGGGAATTTACAAAATCTGAAGATGGTCTTTAACATGTTTCTCAATGGGAAGGCACATCTCTGTACCTTTATGTCATGCAAACATAGATTCAATTTGATTACTGAGTATACACACTCGCATAAGATTCCAACATTTCCGCATGTCACTCCCTGATGCATGTCAATAGTCAGGTAATGCACCTTCTACAAATGACATGTACAAAGCACTTAGCCAAATGATCCAACATCAATGGCATGGAAAGGCACATTGAGAGGAAATAAGTTCTGTAGGTCTACCTGTCATGTCCTTCCTTGCTTCTGCAATTGTTCATGATAAATGACATGTTGACACACTCCTGTATGTGATAACACAGGAACTGTATACCCATAATATAAAACTATTTAACAAGAGATTTTGGCATGTACACATATGTGATGGAATCATTCATCATCCCATGAAGACAGGTAGATCATGTATGAAACAGTAGTATAAACACTACAAAAGTGCAAGGTACAGATGCTAACATGTAAGCATAATTACTGATGCCAACAGTGATGTTACACAAGTTATTTAACGTTACATTCCCTATTTACCAGGGAAAAGTATTACTCAGTGACTGCACACAAAGGAAAATGTCTGCTATGTCACATGTATAATGGCCACCACCACATGAGAGACAGTAGCGAGGTACCAGCACTCTTAACAACCTGAAGACAAGTGGCCTTTTGGGTACAGATGTCAATAAACTCCCTTAACCAGAGACATGGTTGAGTACAGTGATCTACTACCTCATGTTGTTTGATGTTGGGGATGGCACATTGAAGACAAGTGAACTGGTGGGTAAAAATGACACCCACAACATGAGATGATTGACCACTGCACCCAGCCATGTGTGTTTTCAAGAGAGCATGTTGTTAGTGGACAATACTCTGTTGTTTCCCTGGTCACTAGGACAAGAGTCAAGGCACATCACCATGCACTAACTACCATATCTACACAAACAATAACTCATCGTGTGTATTGCACATTGGCCATCGCCAATATTCATGATGAGACAGCTGCCTCAAACACATCAACCTGGCAATGTAACAGGTTTGAATCTGCCCAGGACTCACTTCCTTGTAGCTGATGTGCTCCCATCAAACGCCCATCAAGCTTGGGGTAGGCCACCCCGCTATGTGGGCCATCAAGGGGGTCAGGGTCCAGCGTTCACCCTGCACACGTTGGAAGGACAGTCCCAGCTGAACGTCCGTGTTCTTCAGACCCAGCGTCTCAGGTCCTCCCACCTTTTCTGACAGTGGACGCTCCACCGGCGATAGACCCCCCAGGTTCCCCATCCTCCAGGCGATGGTTCTCCAAATCCCTTGCTTCTGATGGGCATTGGCATGTATGGATGCAATAGACAAGTGAAGAGTTTACAACTGCACTTTTTTAGGGTAACTGGTTGTGTAACACACATTTTTGAAACTACTAGCACAAGCATCTTGTAACTGTCAATACACATGTGTAAAGCACAGTAGGTGATACGTACAGGGACATAAATGCACACTTTTGGAGTCATCTGCCGACTATCCACAATCCTGGTCATGGCCTACACTGATTAAGCAACCCCACGGACATACTGTAGTCCAGGGCTAAACAACATATACTGTGATGTGAGCCACTAGAAAGCACAATATACCATTGTGACCTGCGGAAGGGTGCATGACTGTACGGACACCTTTACATCCCGACATACTGATTCGCTGCATATGGTCCATAAAGGCAACTACCATGGTGCAGTCCACACCGTAAGACTTGGGTCACAATGAAAAGGCTGGCATGGGTGTCACTGGAAGCTTCTCTGTGGATGTGTGGAATTCTGGTCTACATAATGGAATCTCAGGAAACACCTCTTGCCATTTGTGGCACTCCTACAGAGATGACATTCAACATACCAAGGTATGTTTGGTCTGATTGGTTGCATGTAACAAAGCTTACGATTCACATGTCATGCTCTCCCCCGCATCAACCAACAATCTGCACTGTGGGATTTTCACTTGTGCAATAGGCCTGTACTGTACAAACATAACTCATGGAAAGGTGACAACAGATGTGGGGGAGTAAGGGACCTGCCATTAGGCATTAACACACACTGACAATGAGGGGTGGTTACCTAAGCCCCCATTCCCAATACAGTCAATGCAAAAGCATGCAATTTAAATCTTGCTTAAGAAGACTTATTTTGGTCGACATCCAAGGATCAGAAGTCTACAGGGAGTAGGCCCATTGTCTCAGCTGCATAGCCACAGTTACTGTGCACCAGCCTGTGCTATGTCCCACACTGTGAAAAGACTTTGACCAGCCTTGTTCTATGCAGGCTAAGCATACAGAACCTACATGAACAGCACATTACCAATACATCCATGCATGACAGCACATTCTGTGGCCATCCCTATATGTGAGTTCAGGGTTGTGTGGCACTCTGAAGGGCCCAGTGAGTTTTGCATGGGTCTCATACCACAGTTTGCCAAGGCCTGATCTGGGCGGAGTGATTTGTGGGACGTTACACTTTGCAGACAACATCCTCAACTGACTCAAACAGTATACATACCCACACATACTGTAATGTAAATACATGTACTGTGCTATTTACCATCATCAGACAATTCATTGTTTGGCTGTAAAGTGTACTTGCATAGATAGTTGAATGCCACAGAAGGAGATTCTAGTGCTTATCACACATCACAAAACACAATGATCATTTGAAATACTCAGAGTACCGGGCTCCACAATCCATAACGTCAATCCACAATCGTAAATCCTATGCATGGAACACAGATTGTGACAACAGGCACCCAAATGACTCACTGGGACTCAGAGGCACATTGTAGCCTGTGAGGAAGGAAAGGATGGTTTTGAAAATAGTTAAATATGTATGTGAGATAGTTACCTGTTCCTCTGCTGACCATACAGGGGAAGTACCTTTTCAACAAGTTTCTCCAGCTCCTCTGGAGAGAAGGCAGGGGCCCTTTCACCTGTTTGGCCTGGCATGATTGCTCCCAGAGGCAGTACACAGCAGCTGAAGTGGTGGAAGTGTTGATGGCAGCATTATCAGGAGGCGAGTTGTTTTCCAAACTGCAGTGTACATGTACACCATGTACAAGGTCATCATCCTCAACGGGCACATCCACTGGGCCTCGACCGTCACAGTCAACAACGTTAGCCTATGGCTGTGTCTGTCGGGGTTGGAACCGCCCACCGTGCGTTCGACTTCCGCCGGTATTGGGATGTTCCTAAAATCCAACGAACGACGTGAGGCATCCCCCATTTTGGCAGTTGAAACTACAGTTTTGTTGCATTATAAATGCGTCACAACATCTATTAATGTGCAGTAACATCACAAAAGATGTAAAGCTCCCTTGATATGTAGATTCTCCTACACAGTCATCAGTGTAGTGCGTTGCTGGTCACAGATGCCATAGAATTGCAGTGCACTGTACCCTATCGGTGACTGTATTTAAGCTTCACAATATCAAGGGGCACAAGAGGAGCAGATAGGTGTGTTATGTGCACATATATGTAGTAGACACATGTCTAGAAAACCATGGGAAGCATAGGTGGACCTTGAGTAGAAGACATTTTTGATGTGTAATGGGTGTAATGCATTTCCAGTCAGTAATGTTTTGTCACATGACCTTGGTCTTAATCATCAGATATGTTGGTCTGGACATAGTTACTAATGCTCCAACTCATTTAATTCTACAAATAAGTACCCTGGGAGAGGGAGGGTGCAACAACCTCCAGTCTACCATCTATTTCCAGACCTCCAGACTAGGGAAGTATGTGACATAATAAAGCAGTTCTGTCTGAATAGGCAAACAATCCAAGATCTATGTTGTCTTTTGGAGCCAGATCTCATGCCTCAAAACGCTAATCCAACATGTATACCACGGTTGTGAGACTCATGGCAGTATCACATTTTCTGGCCATAGAGTCATTTCAATATACAGTGGCTACATCTGGTGGTATCGTACAACCTATGTTCAGTGGTGTTTTAAGAGATGTGTCATCAGCAATGATGAAACACATTGACAGCTCTATCATGTTCCCCAGACATGAGGATTTAGCCAATGTGAAGCTTGACTTCTATGGATCTGGTTGCCTCCCACATGTTGTGGGGGACATTGATGGCACCCGTTTTGCAACTGTGCTACAGCATGCCAGTGAACAAGTTGATCTCAACAGAAAACACTTCCATTCGATCAACGTGCGAGTTGACTGCTTGTCAGATCTGTACATTTCAAAATGTCTGTGCCCGGTTCCCAGGTTCAGTCCATGATTCCTTTGTAATGTGGAACATTATCATACCCCAGGTGATGTCACAACTGCAACCAAAGAAGGCCTTGCTTATTTGTAAGTAATATCTGTTGTGATCTTGTGTATGCAATGTCAGGTGCTAGAATCAGGAAATGTGTGACACACTGTGGCACTTATGTCTCATTACAAAACAGGAGAATCAGCATATCCCAACCACCCTTGGTTGTTAACACAGCTGAGGAATTAAACTACGCCAGGGAACTTCTGCTTCAATGAGGCCCATGGACAAACACAGCAGCCAGTTGAGTGGGCTTTTGGGCTCCTGAAGGCCAGATTTTGCTGTCTGGACAAGACTGAGGGAGCACTCCTCTACTCAACCAGGAAGTTGTGTCAAATCACTGTGGCGTGGTGCGTGCTCCATAACATCGGCCTGCGAAGGAATATCCCTTACATCCCAGATGAGGAGGAGCTTGCGGTACCACCGGGAGAGAATCCAGAAATGCCAAATTAAGATGATAGCGGTGAAGAGGACAGAGCTGTCCTGCGACAAGATGTCATCAACAGCTTCTTCTCAAGAGTGTAAGTATGTCATAAGATGTCATGACTTTGACTGGACAAGGAACTCTTGTTGAGATGATGTGAGGACTATAAGTTTTGGAACAGTTCTGAAGCTCTGGCAAATATTGGCAAAGTGTGTCTGATGAGGAACCTTTTGACACAATAACATTTAGGAGATGTTGCTTTGTTTGTGTGAGATATATGAAATGGTTCTCTATATGTTGCTATGTATGGCTTCAAAACTATACTGCTTGATTTTGTGTTTGTTCAGGTACCTTCACCATGTCATCTTCACTGGGACATTTCAAAGTTGCGACATTGGCAGATATATGATGCTGTTTGGACACATGAAGTGGACATGGATTGTTCCTGGGAATGTAGATCACAGACTTTGGGTGTACAAGACCTGTGCCAGGACAGCCTGCACAGTGATAGGATGGAAGTTTGGAAGACTCCATTTGACTTGTTCCTTGTTGTGTGGTGGCCCTGATGCATCATGTGGTCAGACAATAAGCAGTCCTAGACCAAATTCATGTTAGTTTCCCTTCACATCGGCTAAACACTCTTTTTGTATGAACGGTACATAGCTGTTGGGAGGTTTCATCGTTGTAGGTCAAAGTACCTGTGGCACATCACTGACATTTGTTTGTGTCATGCAAAGGAGAAAGCACAACCAGGGCACTCAACGAGTCAATAAAAAGTCCATAGAAGTCCAGTTGTCGGAGAAGATTTATTCTTTTGCAAGCAAGACCTGATATAATGGTTCAAGAAGTAAATAAGTCTGTATATGAAAACAACAGAAAACAGCCAACACGTGTTTCGTCCTATTGGACTTTTTCAAGGCTGAAAACAAAATAAGAAGGCATCTATTTTTAAAAATAATATACATCCACTGACAATGAGTAAAAAATCACATCAAACTGTGAACCTAGTTACACAAAGGAAAAGAAATGCACAAACATAGTGCTCATATTTCAAAATTGTGTGCACAAATAATCACTAAGAAATATTTATTTACTAAATACTTGATCAACATAACAGATGTCAATTTCGGCTGAAATGTTAAAGTATATCAAGAAGATAGAATAGAGAAAAGTATGGTGGGAAACAGATGCATAGAATCACCGCGTGTATAAATGTTACCTATTCTTACAGCAAAAAACATAAAAGAAGTGAGATAGTGCACTAATTAAGAGAGAGTGGGATAACGCAGTGTCCAAAAAATAAGAAAAACATAAAGTACCTCAGAAAACATGGTAGAGGAAAGGTGCTGACCATAAATACTATTCCCGTTGGGATGGCACAACGTATTAACCTGTGTCCATGAGAAAAATAAATGGGAAGGCAATAAGAATCAATAAGAGACAAAATTAATGCCAATACCATAGAAGTAACTCATGACAGCAAGCAACCTGAAAAAGGACCTACCCAGATTAGGAAAGTCGCCGTATGGGGGTTGAAATATGTCATCAAAAAACGGCGGGGTTCAAATGCCCCTAAGAATAAGGAGAAGTGTAGAAATAATTAGTCTAACGTATGGAAAGTTAGAACGTACCTAAGCCCTGTGTGTATAGACCATTTGTAAACAGCTATCACAAAGGATCCCTCTGAGCAACTAGAAAATTAAAACATGAGTCCCTCGAGAAGAAAACTTCTCCAAAACCGCAAATAAACCGTTAAGAACACCTAATACGGAGGAACTCATTTGGGCGCCTAAAAGTTATTAGTTAAGTCCTTCCAGAAGAAAATAAGCAACCGCGTTCAGTGTAACATACTATGTCACTGAAACCTAAACTAATTGTTGACCAAAGAAAGAAAACTGTATAACAACAGCCAACCAGACATATAAAATAAATACCTGTATTTTATGTCCGTCCTAAATAAAGAAACAGGAAATCCTAAGTTGTATGGTTTGCCACAGCGTATGGTAACGCTCGTCCTACGTGCACAACCCCGTTGATGAGTGGAGTGGCAGCGTATTATAAACGCGCCCTCCGAAATAGAAAAGGGACTGGGATTAGCTTCCAAGTGCAGCAAGAGTAGCACAGTGAGCTGTAAGAACGGTGGATCAAGTTTTGGGCGCCATCTTAGGAGTATAAAGTAGCACGCGCCCTGAACTATGTACAGGAAGTGAAGTGGAGGAGAGGAAAAAGTAAAAAAACGGGCAATCGAAATGCCTCCATCCTATAAAAGGTGGTTAGCATAAAGAAAGATAGGAGAAATGTACATAATAAACCAGATAATTGTTAGCAAAGTTTGATAGAAGGTCTAACATGTTGAGCCACATATAGATAGAGCAAAACAGAGCATGATGGAAGAAACAATGTGTTACAGCACAAATAAGCAAGTGCATCAAGAAAAGTATAAACGTACAGGATAACAGCATAGTCTACATGGGATGACAATACATACATCATGGCAATAAAAAAACCCGTACATACAGTTTCTGTTATGAGATAATTTACACAGTTTAGAGGTGTATATATAGGATGCCATGAGACAAAAACATAAGTAATGGAAGCATCAAGAGAAATAAGTAAATTCCTGATTCACCTATGGAGGCGGGGAAAGAGGCACCAGATAGTTTAACATTTTGAAACGTGTGAGGCATTGTCAATTAATAGAACAAAAAATCGGCACATAGACTGATCCTGGAGGCATGGTACAAATGCTGACGTGAATCTATTAAAAAAACACATGTAGGTCCTTCTGTATATTGAGACCCTGTTCCACTGCCCGTAGCTTAATGATCCATCTGCTCTCTAGGCGTCTGAGGGCCAGAGTACGGTTACCTCCTCGTGGTGTTCTATTAAGCGAGTCAATTCCGTGTATGGTGATATCTAGGCGTTCCCTATGTTCATGTGCCTCATTGTAATGAATGGCAAAGGGGTAGTTGATGTTTGAGGTACGTATGGCTCTGAGGTGTTCTTGAATCCTCTCTTTTAATGGTCGGATTGTACTACCCACATATATAAGTCCACACGTACAGACAATGCAATACACAACAAAGCTCGTATTACAATTAATGAATTGCTTAAGTTGATGTGTAACAGGGGTGTTGTATTGGAATTTGACTGTCTTATCTTTGATGTATCCACAAATGTTGCAGTGGCCACATCTATAAGTGCCAGGGGGTGGTTTAGGCAACCAATTATCCCTACCCTCAGGTGGTAGGAAACTGTGACATAAGTGGTCCCGCAAAGTGGTGCCCCTTTTGAAAATGATGTTCGGGTTTTCAGAAATGCCCTTTTTAAGTGTATCGTCCATTAAGAGCAGAGACCAATGCTTGCGTATAATTTTCGATACCAGAGGACTCAGTGCACTGTGTTTGATGACGAGAGATATTTGATTGTGCGTATTTTTCTTCTTGGAATTCGTTAGTAAGTCAGAGCGTTTACTTTTTAGGATCTTATTGCACGCTTTTTTGAGGATCTGGGGTGATAGCCCCTAAGTCTAAATCGTGATTCCATGTGGCGTAGTTCCTCATGGAAAATATGCTCCTCACTACAATTACGTCTTATCCTAGTACTCTCCCCATAGGGAATGGCGTTGATTTGGGGCCTGGGATGTGAACTAGAGGCATGTAAGACAGCATTACATGCTGTTGGTTTCCTAAATAACTTGGTGCAGATTTTGCTGTGTTTAATGTAGATGGTAAGGTCCAAAAAATTGATGGAGGATTGGCTGGCTTCATGGGTGAATTTGATATTGAATGTATTGTTATTGAGATGTTCTGTGAACAATGTAAGAGAAGTATAGTCACCAGACCAAAAAACAAAAATGTCGTCAATGTATCTGCCCCAGTAAAGAATGTGTTGTGTCAAGGTCGGTGGGCAT